>NC_138655.1:109327520-109853710 GCF_964273445.1 Streptopelia decaocto
CGTTGAGCTGGAGCCATCTCCTGGACTTCTGAGAGTGCCCAAATTCCTCTGAGCTGATGGACTTTGGGGGCAAGAATCCTTCCTGTGCCTGGTGGGACACCAGTGGGTGTTCCAAAGCACTGCAACTCCTTGCAACCCCTCTATATCCTATTTCTTACGGCTCCTGAGCCTGACTCCGCAGGGGATGAGGATGGTGAGCTCTGCAGTGTTCCTCCAGCAGGAATTTCCTTCGTCTTGCCCATGCTCCTCAGCTGAAATGGATTTCCATGCATCAGACGCATTTGGAAGGTGGCCCTGGCAGCAGATTGTCTCGCAGTGAGGAACCTCCAGCAGCCTCATGCAAGGTCTTCCTCCTTCAGCCCCTGCCCTGTGATTCCACCAGCTCCTCAAGTGCTTCCTGTGGGATGTGTTGGGGCTGCCCCCGGGCCGGCTCTGGCAGTGGACACGGGACGCGGCTGCTCCTCTTGATCCTGCCTGGGGCATTGTGAGTGCTGCGTTGCCAGGTACTGGCATTGTGACATGGGGGACAGAGCCACACATGTGTAGCCCTGCCCACAGCAACCCCGCCCACTCCCCTTCTTCCCAGTGCCCTTGGGAGGAAGCCTTTGGGGTGCTGGCCCCGAATCAGTCCCTGGGCTCAGGAGGCTGAGGGTGGTGTCCCTGCCATTTGGTGTCCATGCACTGGGGACAGCTGCTGGGTGGCCCTGATGACTCCTCTGCCACTGGGCTCCCAGGACTAACCTCCTGCTGTTCCTCTTCTCTCAGGCTGTGGCAGAAACATGTCTTGCAGCCGTGAGGCCACCCCATTAGCCATCCCCTCTCTGCCCCACAGCTATTGCCCATAGCAAGGAAGATCAGGTACTTGATCTGGCTCAACACAAACCCTTTTTTGGGGGCCTATGGGGAGGTATTTTGGCAACCTGAACCTCAAGAAAAGTGGAAGTGTAAACAGAGCCATAGGCTGGGATGGATGGTGCCAACAGACTGCCATGGAAATAAAAGAGGCCTTGAAAAACAAGTGAGCAGATGTTATACTGGTGTGGTGGAAAGGTTGGTAATTTTCAGACCTAGAGCATTTGGATCTGTACCCAAAGCACAGCCAGCTAAATTACAACCCTTTCAAACTGTAAAAAATAGCCCATTGCTGCTGTCTCTGCCATGTCCCCTTGTCCCACTGAAACCAAGCTGCACAGCTCCTCTGTTAAATGCACCTTTTGCCTGTGTTTATACGAGATATAAAATTTGCTTCAGTCCTGAGGTGAAACTTTCAGAGCTCATTTGTGACTTTAACCTGAGAGGTATTTGTCTATCTCAGTTTGTGAGAAGACATTCTGATCTTATCTAAAACCCTCCTAAGTCTCATTTTCCTTTACAATTTAGTATTTGGAGTACTGAAAGAGTGAGGGAATTACTATTCTTGTCATTTTATACATTGGTGCCAAGATTGCTCCATACCTTCAGACTATGTAAATCAGGGCATTTATACCCTAGACATCTCGTTGTTTGTGGTGATGTCCAAGGTGAAAGAAAGGGGTTTGCTTCCCTCTGTGTAAGCTTTGCAGAGATGTAGAAAGCTCGCATGATTTCCCCATAAAATGACAAGAATAGTGTCTATGGTAAGGTCATCTTCTTGGAAAGAAGTTGGGGTGGTTTGACTGAAAATGAGTTAACGTTCTTCGTGCAGTTAGAAACCTTTCTTTTTTCGTAGCTAGCATGAGAGTTGGGGGCTTCCTGTTTTGTTTTGTTTTCTCTCGAGCGTTTCTCGTTCTTGCTTTTTTCTTTGTTGGAGTTTGGATGGAGGAGTTTGGATCAGGACACTTACTTCGGCTTTTTGCCATTTTGCAGAGGCCTCTGAGCCTTTCTGCCTTTTTCCTCTCTTTTCTCTCTCTGGGATCGACTTTGGGATCAGGTGCTGCTTTCTTGCGACTGGCTGCTCAGTTGTGGACAGAGTTTGTGAGGAATTGCCTTGAGTATCTTTTATTTCTATTTTATATATATATATTTACTAGTAGTGTATTAGTATTTTGTTATTTTATTAAACTAGGTTTATCTCAGTCCAAGTTTCTCCCTTCCCTTTTGATTCTCTCCCCCATTGGGGGGTGGGGGAGGGGGTGAATGAGTGGCTATCGTGGTTGTATTGCTCTCTGGGGTTAAACCACGACATGAAATTACTGATGATGTTATTCAGATACAAAGGAACTTTTTTTTTTTTAATCAATGAAAGAAACTGTGAAAAGCAATCTTCTAGCACATACATGGCATTTGCTTTCCAAAACTGGTGCAATGAGTGCAGAAAGCTGCCAGACTATCTCTGTTTCTTTAAATAATCTCAAAATCTTGATAGGTAGCTGTAGATAAATCCTGTCCTGTATGGTCCCCTCAGATGTAGGTCATAGCTTGTCTCCAGCCCTGCCTCCTGGGTGGACCTGAGACCCATGATGCAGCCCTGTCTCCAGGTGTGTTTCCAGCTTCATATCTTGATATAGCCAGCCCCCTGACTGGACCCTGGGCCTGGCTCATCCCCTCGCTGTGTCAGGGACTGTTGATGGGGCAGGTTACCAGCGGCTGGCTCTGCCTATCTGGGACAGAGCCTGTGGTATGGGGCTCTGTCAGTGAGGGCATGACTTGTCCCCAGATTCACCAGCAGCTCCTGGCACACCTGCCTTCAGTGAGCAGCTGGCCCTTGCTGTCCCCTGACAACCCTCTTGCATAGCCTTATCCTCCAACATTTTGCAGCTGTGGCACTTCCTAAGCCAGAGGATGTCAAAGTATTCACTGACCCATCAGTGGATTGCCTTCCTATCACCTTGTGTCATGGTTGAACCCCAGCTGGCAGCTAAGCACCACACAGACACTTGCTCATTCCTGTTCTGATGGGATGGGGGAGAGAATTGGAAGACTAAAAATCAGAAGACTCGTGGGTTGAGGTAAAGACAATTAATAGGTACCGCAAAAGCCACACATGCAAGCAAAGCAAAACAAGGGATTCATTCACTCCTTCCCATGGGCAGGCAGGTGTTCAGCCATCTCCAGGAATGCCGGGCTCCATCACGCCTAACAGGTACTTGGGAAGACAAACACCATCACACTGAATGTCCTCCCCTTCCTTCTTCCCCCGCTTTTTACTGCTGAGCATGATGACATATGGTATGGAATATCCCTTTGGTCAGTTGGGTTCAGCTGTCCCAGCTCTGTCCCCTCTCAGATTCTTGTGCAGCCCCACCCTACTTGCTGGTGTGGTGAGAAGCAAAAAAGGCCTTGACACTGTGTCAGCACTGCTCAGCAATAAATAAAACATCTGTGTATTATTAATCAACACTGTTTTCAGCACAAATCCAAAACACAGCTGCAAACAAAGTACTATAAAGAAAATTGAATCTATCCCAGCCAAAACTAGCACACCTTGCAAGCTTCTGGTCCATAAACATCCTAAAGCACGAAAATATTAGACAAATTTAAATATAGGTATTGCTATTAACCACATTTATCATAATTGTCATCACTAAATGACTTTCCCATATGCATAAGCCATTAACACAGTTTACTGATAGGTGAAACAAACCCAGGAACAATTAGTGTATGGCAGCTCTTTCAGTAGCTCAAACTTATCACGTTTTCACTCCTGATCCTGTGCAATACACAGCAGGATATAAAGTGTGTAACCAAACGATGTGAACTGACTATCAGAAGATCAAACATTTCTCACTGCAAGATGTCCTAATGTAATGCCAGGAAGTACCTGTCTGTATATAGCATACCTTTGTTTGACACATGAAATATTCAAACATCATCTAAAGTGCTTGGAGCAAGAGAAGCACAGGTAGATGGGTACATCACTTTACTTGGGTTCTGTTTTGTTTTTTCTTCACAGGAGAGAGGCATCTACTTAGGAGCTGGGGATCTGAGGGATATTGTAGTGTGTAGGAAATGTGTACTTTCACTGGCATTACCGACCCCTCCTGCCATATCACATCCACTAATTTTTTTGTCTGATGATGCTGTCACTCCATTGTGTTTTGTTGAAGTGGGAGCAACAGCTATGTCAGATGAGTTATTTACAGCTCAAATAAATGAAAGCAAATATATCAGTGAATAAGCAGTTCATAGTAATCATACACACTGTGAAACTACCTGCTTTTCTCTCTAGTTGTGGTAAAGAGCATTACTACTCAGAAGAGTTATACGGCTAATACTGCAACTCATTAATAAATTCCTTCTAATTAATGAACATAAAAATATGCCTTATTTTCTGATGTTTCTGCTGTCCTTGTCAATGCTGTGTTCTAAATCCTACCAAAGATTTTGCAAAAATTTTAGAAAAAGACAATTTCCTTCACTGTAAGAATCATCTTTTTGCTTATTCATATTGCTTGGATGTCTTGCTTGAATGATGTTATTTCACCCAAATAAGTCTGTTCTTCACATGATGTATATCTCCATTATTGTCCATGCTATATCCAATAAAGAGATGGCTTAAAAAGCACATTGTATGAGATACTGCAGAAAAAAACATGAGATGTGAAGAATGTGGTTTTATTAGACTGCTGTAACACATTGGGGAAGTATATTCTTAAACCTTACCCAGTCAGTATCACCCTTTCTTGCTAATCCATTGTACCTCTTGGCATTTTTTCCTCCGTAATTCCATTTTACCTGGGAGAGGTGTGACATTAGCTTGGCATCTGACCAACTAGGTTCCAGCATCACTGTAATCACCTCTCATCACTTTACCTAAGAGTAGAGGAGGAATGTGATGTCTCTTCACTATGCAGGTAGGAGGAACCACAGTCCCATTTCCTAGATATATATATTTTTAGGGGGTGCCCTGCATTTTATATAAATTATAATTTAATCAGGAAGTTGGAAGACTTACTGAACAATTGTCCAGCCAGAGAACAAAATAAGTTTTCAACCAAACCAGCTAGTTAGATCTAGCAGGAAAACGGGACAATTTATTCCCACCTTCCCAAAGATACAGTGCATGGCAGCAAGCCTCTTTTTTCTAAAATAACAAGAGAAAGAAAATTCTTCTGCAGAAATTTTCTTTAGATGGTGCAGGGTAGTGCTGTGGGAAAGTGAGACATTCCACTGGCAGCATAGGAATGGGTAAAATGTAGGTTGTGCTTAGGCGTTGTTCTACCTATTTAGGCAGAGAATTATCTTCTTTTCCCAAATTTCCTTTCCATGATACGGTCAAACCATTATGAAAGGAAGCAAGTGCGGTCCTTGAAGTGAGTAAGTATGTCCTAGTAGTTCAGTTTTCGAAAAGTGGAGTTCTGGGGGAGCAAAAGGGACCCAGAAATTATGCATTAATAAAATGTGGAGGAGCAGAAATTAGAAGCAGCAGTGTTGTGGTTGGTTTTGGTTTTGGTTTTTTGCTTGTTTGGTTAGTCATTTTTTGTTTGGGGTATTTTGTGTGTGTGTTTGTTCATTCTTTTGTTTTGTGTGTGGGTTTTTTTGCTTGTTTGGGGGATTTTTTTACAAGTGAAATTCCTTTCAAAAAGCAAAAATAATTTACCAGAATATACTTGCACAGAGAGAGACTGTAATCCATTAGTGCCTCTTAATATAAAACAATTCTTTTGGAATTAGCATAAATGAGAGCAGAACTTTGTTCTTACGGAAAACCCACTCACATATCCATGAAAATCAAGATACAAAATGTGATACAGTGTCTGGTTGGCACAGATGGACAGAGAGAGGGAGAAAGGGAGGAAAAGCCATTGACAGCTTAGAATTAGGCTTGTTTATCTTTGAAGTGTGCAAGACTGAGCCTTGCGTGTTTAACTTGTTCAGCACTGGTGAGTAAAGGGCCTGTAGTACGAGGTACAACAGCTTTTTTGGACAGTGTTGTGCATCCGTCACTCCAGAAAAGAGGAAGAATAGTCCCCCTAGTGTAGCAACGCTGTAAGAAGCAAGAGAAATCTCTCGCTTGAGTCACTGAATCTGCTGCAAGTTCTGCTATGGCGTGTGAGCAACTGCATAAAGCTATTGCAGTAAAACCCCGAGCTCTGTTGATCACAAGGCTTGTATTTTTTGCGGCAAGGAATACTTTAAATAATGAGCATTAAAAAAAAAAAAAAAAAAAAAAAAAAAGTTGAAGTAATTGGGTTTTGCATTGCTATTTAATTATTTCTTTTCTCACTCAGGCAATGTACGTTCTCCTGAAAGAAAGAAGAGAAAGTACTATATACAGTAATACTATTTTCGCAATTTCTTAGCTTTGTAGCTGAGAGGTAAATTCAAGCACATTATTCTATTCAAAAGTACCCCTTTCATTTTTTATTGTTACAATTAAACAGGGGAAGTATACTGCAGAGAACTGATCAGAGAAAAAAGTAGAGTCTGAGAGGGATACAGCACAGCTGGCCGGGAAGCAACATTTGTCATTCTGTCCTTCAACAATTTTCCTGAAGTTGGCAGTGTTAGAGTGAACCTGGCCTGCTGTGCTCCCCTTTGCACCCTGCTCTCCACCCCAGTCTGCCCTCTGGCAGATTAGGAGCTACCTGGCTCCCTCACCTTTCTGCCTGCTGACGGGGGAGCTAAATCACCTTTCAAGCAGCAAAGTAAGGAGGTGTTGTGGGGGAGGGAGGGAGGGAGGGAGGGAAGAAAATTCCTCACTATGAGTAAAAAGAAATATTGGACTGACACCTCTTGGGGGATGGCTGGTGGAAGACCCAAAGGATGAGCAGTGAAGCTGGGATGGTGCCCAGGGACCAGCTGTGCAGCCCCTACAGGACCAAGTGGATTTGGCTGAGGGAAAAGGTCTCCAGCTCCACAGACATAAGGGCGGCTTCAGGGGCAGCAGGGGAGGCTGTTACAGCTGTTCAGGTTAACAGTGACACCGTGAGTTATGCAGAAGCATTAGCTACAGGGACATTGTTTTACATTTTACAGGGTAGATTGGCAATTCCTGGAAGAGTAGGTTAATCGCGGTAAAAAGAGAGGCAGCATATCTCTCATTTTGGGAGGAAGGAGCTCTTGCAGCTCTGCCTGAGTGTGTGCAAGAGTTGGTTTGCTGGTGTGTAACAGTGCAGCAGATTTGTGTGCATATAGTGCTGTGCTTGTTTATGTGCTGCAACATATGTCTAGGTCAGTGTCTTTGCTAATAAAAACCCCACAGTAGTAATTGTCAGGTTTAGTTGCTTGGATAAGTTAATGGAATTTGAAAGGTGTTTGTACATATCCACTGCAAAAAAAGGCTCCTCCTGAAGAAAAACCATAAAATAAACGTCCTTAACTTTCCTTTCAGTTTCAAATACAGTATTCGCCTTCAGCGTGTCTGCTTTCCTGGAGGCAGCCCAGGCAATCTCCACTACTCACTCCCCCATTTACCAGTTGTATTTTGGATTGCTTGCGATGATATGGATGTTGATTATGGCCTTCACAACACTGCTTGGTTTTTCCATGGAATCGTCCTGAGGGATGAGACCGCAGCAAATTCTCAGCTGACCAAAAGGCAGCCCAATGTATTAGTTCAGTGTATTTTCTTTCATGAGTAAGAAGCAGATAAGATTTCAGCAGAAATGGTGCATTTTAATTATGTTTATAAGTGAAATGCAGAGCAGATGTTGGAAGCACCATTTCAAGTACTCCTTCCTCAACCCAGAGGCAGAGTTTCAGTGCCAATATTGCAGATCTCTCTAAAAAATGCTTTATTTGAAAAACTTCTAAAGCTAAAATATTGTGTTAGCCTAGGTGTACTTCTGAGTCCTCTTGCATCTCCTTGTGGATTTTTTTTCTTGTTTCCGATTTTTGAAATACATACCAAACTTCCTTTCTTAACTTTTTCCTTAGAGAGTAAAAAAAAAATTTATTATAAAAACTCAAAGAATGCAAAGTAAACTTTATATTCCCTGCCCATCTCATTCCCCTCGACACAAATTCTCTCCTGTACATGCATGCATATGCACATACATATGCACATACACATATACACATACCTACACTTGTACATGCACTCCATCACATTCCAAACAGTCCTGGATGCTTGATCTTAAAATTATATTGTAGGAAACATTAGATTGGCAAATGCTGTGCATACAATTGGAATATTGTTGATATTCTCATTTCTTTGGCTATCACATGCTAAGATCAATATTGTCAATACCTTTAAAAGTGAGATAACAAATTCAAGATATTGCCAAAACTTACTTAAAATTGAAAGGGTCCATTATATTAAGCTTAGAGACTAGACTGCTTTTTTCTGCATTTTTGCCTCTGATAGTCTTTCAAAAGCAGGTTGTTTGCACTAATAACATAAATGCAATGTTAAGAGGGCAGAAAGATGCACTAATATTTATATGAAGCTGTAATAGAGGAAAAATTATATGGGCTGTTATGCTACTACATTGCCAGAGGACTATATTGATCTTCGAAGGGTTAAAGTGCTACCGGGTTACATTAATGTCACCCTTCAGCAATCACTGGCCAATAACAGAACAGCAATCAATGCTGCAGCGTGTTGTTCACGACACTCAGTTTTTGGAGACAAGTGGCTGATATATTTTGACAAGAAGAAAAAATAGTCTTGGAAATTCTTGCAAATCTTAACTCAGAGGGGAAGATATATGAAACAAACTGCTTCCATTAGAAAAAATGGTAATGTTTGCCTTCATAAGTAACAACATTTTATGTCAGTTCAGTGGAGCAGTGAATGAACCAAAACTCTGCTAACCTTCAAAATGGAAAGGATTCTGTAAGTAGGATTTACATAGTCTGAATATTTTATATTTTGAGTGCTCATCACAGCTCACATAAACTAATACTTAAAAATACATTTCCAATAAAGAAAACATTTGATTTCTGGTGGAGGAAAGCAGTGAGGCACGTTTTGGCTTGTGAGTACAGACACAGGTTTCTCAGCCCCTGCTCCTTTTTTCCTGCTAGCAATTTTCTTCTATCAAGTTCTCATAATTTGTGCACATCCAAAGAAGGCAACGCAAGCCTTCACTTTGACACAAAAGAAACTTAAAGAAAAAAAAAAATAATGAGGAACTCAAACAGCCATGAAATAGAAGTACAAAGGGGAGAATAAAAAATAGAGGCTGCGAGAGGACACGAGGGGTTAAAGTTCTGACCACTGTCTGCATATATAAAATTATATCACCTTATCTGAAAAGTTTAGACTCAAAAGAAAAGCCTCCGTTTAAAACACCTTTTAGGTTTATTAAATCTTTAGGCTGAAGATTACAGCAAGTGTTTTGTCTTTGGTGAGTAGCTGTTTGTCTCACTTTATTTACTTGGTATTGGGTATTTGTCAATGTCATTTCATATCTGCAGAAAATTCATACGTTCTATGGAAGTATGTATGTGTGTGAGTGTGCTGAAGGTCACATGACTGTTTCATCCTATTTGGTGGAGCAGCTTGACTTTTTTTCCCTTGCTTTTGGTGATGGTTGTGAGTGCAGAAGTTGATTGACAGATGCATGCCAGAAACCCCCATTCTCCTTTTCAAAGACTACATATGATGGATTGCGATCTTTCAGCTCAGCAGGACACAGGGACCATGCAAGCTGTAATTGGTCAGGTATGGAGTCAGCCATTTCTCAACTCCCCTTTTATTTTTTTTTTTTTTCCACAAGGGTCTAACCATATGATTCACATAATTCATATTTACAGTACCATCTTTCTATCTGTATCTTCAGCTACCAGTGAGTGTAGCACTGAAAGTGAGAAAGGCAAAAGAACCACAGTAATCTGGCCAGGGAATCACTAGTTAAACCTAAAATGCCGTGCTTTTCTTCTGATAAACCCAGTTTATAATTTAGTCTGAGCTTTGCCAAATTAATCTATTTATTAATTTGTGGCTATATTTTGTTTAAATGTGCTGAAGTAGAAGAACTGAGGAGTGATAGTGTTATGTTTGCTGGGGAGTTGCTTTCTATTTCTAATGCTGTTCATTATTTCTATATTGACTGTATTCCTGTACCACAAGCTGTGGATTTTTTTTTTTTTTTCTTTTTTCTTCTTTTACTCCTAACCCAGATAATGTGTGATTGAGCTTGGTAAATGTAGTAGTCTTTGCTGCTGCAGAGGGGCAGCCTGCAAATTAAACACTGCCACAATCTGAAAGGTCCAGGTGGTCTGCTCGTGCTTCCTAATGCAATCCAGCACAACAGCTTTAATAAACAGCTCTATTTAGTTCTCCCTCCCTGTATCCAGGGAAGTGAACTGGTCTGGGGCTGCTGTGATGAAATGCCAGAAGAATATCTCTCAAAGGCCTCACAAGCTGATTTTTAGAGCTTTTCCGTTTTGTCGTCTTTGTCTTCCAAATGGGTCAGTGAGTCCTTCTCTTTCTGTTTTGTGATTTCTGATAAGTCTGTAGATTTTATGTGTGTGCTTTAACCGTGCTGTTTTGAGCTTTAGCCAGAAGAGAGGAGAATCATTGTCTTTTCCTTTGCTTCAAATAATAACCTGAAGTGGGGAAAGAAATTAAATTATTTTGTCCTGATGTACAGGGAGGGCTGTTTTCCTATGAATGCAGTCAGAGTCAGATGAGGGTTGCTGTTTTTCTTTTTCTAACAAAATTTTAAGTGCTCAACACTTTCTCATTAACCACTGACTTGTAAATCAGTCCCTGGCAAAGGCTATTTTTTGAACTCTCAAAAGTTTTGTGTTTTTTTGCATATGTTTCCAGTGTAGTGAACGCATGCTGCTGAGGTGATGACACAGTATTTGTGTTTCCTATATGTTGATACAATGGTGGAAAAATACGCATCCTACACACTGTTTTCAACTAAATTATGGCAAAGCACAGAAGTCCCTCAAAGCACATGGTTTATTAATACCATCGTACACAGTAATGCATTTCTGGGCGGAAAATGTCAAATATGTAATACCATGTTTACCACAGACTTTTATTGCTCTAAATATTTTAAAAATAGAAGATACATTTTTTATTAAAAATCCCCCAAACATTAACAGCTTTCTATTAGGCTGGCTTATAACTAAAAAGTGGGGCATGTTTGCCAGTATTACATCGTGTCAAAATTTGTATTTTTAGAATGGATTAATTACCTTTTTGTGTAAACTTGTTTAGTCTTAAAGAAATATATTTAATGATTCTAAAGCAGGTACAATGGCAAGGCTTCGAGCAAGTACACTTGACAGAAAATGTAACCTGAAACCTTCATAAATCTCAAAGCTTGTAATATCTCTTTAATGTAACTTTTGCTTTGGCATGTAAGAAAGTGTAAGTTAGCTATTTTATGTTTAAAAATTCTTAGCTCTCAGAAGGTGATTTTTTGATACTGGAAAGGATAGCAGCATGTTTTTTTTTTCCTGTGTGTAACATTCTATATTTCATAAATTAAAAAAAAGTTCAGTGAATGCCTGGAAAAATGTTTATACTGTGTGTTAGTGTATTACATTTCCTAAAAATCAATAGCAAGGGCATGGACTTCAAAGAAAAATATGTGTAGCTGTTTTAAGTGACTAACTTATTTGGGTTTCTTATGTCAGAATTTATGGCTATTGTTATTGTGCAACTTAATGTGTTAGATGTTGCAAACTTTTATTTTTATGTCTGTATGTGTGCATATTTACATATCATATGTGTAAGTGTGCACATCCAAATATCTTCATAAATCCACAAAATTCTCAAGTATGTTTGTGTTTTGATTAATTGTCCAGTGTGTGGTGGTTATTAGCTACATATGAAGATAGAACAAAAAGTTTTTAATTTTTTTTTTCTGATAAAAATGATGTATTTTCTAGTTTTATAATAAAATAATTAGAACTTGTGAGGCACAGTGAAATCAGTATAATTACCATGCATTGCTGAAAACAGAAATACACTTTCTCTATGAACTCTAATACTTAGCTGACAAGAGAAAATAACTATCAAAAGGCAAACCTTATGCCATAAGGTCTTTCCACAATTTGTCTTTAGTACTGATAAATAATAAAGATATGCATATTTGGAATATGTATATTTTTAGAAGATACATTAATTTCCTGACACTATTGTTCTAGAAAAAGTTCTTAAGAGTCTTTGTTAACTTTCAAACCTCCAAAAGCAAAAACTTAAATAACTGTTTATCATTTGGCCTTTTTATTTCCGAATTGTATCTTTCTCCAACTGTGAGACCTAAATATTGTTTTGACTAATCCTGCGGATGTAGCTTTAAATTCAGTCTTGTTTGCTGTTAATGGAGTGTGAACTTGCCTAATTAAAAATCCAAACTATACATGTATATCTCTGCTCCAATGGAGATCAGAAACACTGGCCGTTATTTGTAGTTCAAACACTAGTCTGTGTCTGACACAAAAGTAATAGCAGCAGCATGCTGATTTAAAGGCATTTTCAACACCAAGTACTTGTTCATCATTAAATGCATTTTCCACTTTTTTTTTTTTTCTTTAATATTCTTGATTTCATTGGTCTCCAAGCACCAGTGTCCGCTTTGTCTCCCAGTGGCGCTGGCAATGGTGGGCAGAGTGCTACAATCTTGACCATTACCTGGCACCTGGGTGTACTGGCTCCAAGGTGCAGAATTGCTTGTATACCTTCCCTCTGGATTTTTCCTCCCCCAAGCAAGCAATTAAACAGCCAAGTACTCTGAAGAACAATCTCCTTGCCTAGCGTGTCAAGCTCTAGAAACTCATTGCTCATTGTGATTTTGATTCATAACTGGAGTGTTTGGAATGAAACCCCGATCCCTGTCAGCACTAGTCTGTAGCATCCTTCCTTGCACGCTGAACCGCAATACCCATTATTTCTTCAAATGTGTTTTGCTCTTATAGGAACTATTAGCTGGATTTTTATGCCTTATCCCTTATATATCCTGAGCCCATCTAAATGAATAGGGAGTTAAATGTGTCATCTAATTATTCGAATTATGCTGTATATTTTAGTCCTTGTATGCTTTCTAAAATCTGTACTGTACCTTTCTCTTTTTTTTTAATTTTATTTATCTCCCCCCCTTCCTTTCCTTTTTCTTTTCTTTTTTTTTTTTTTTTTTTCAGACCTGAGCTTGTGAGTGACAGGTTAGTTCATCAGCATTACAGCCCTCCTGTTTTTGTCTCATCTCATGCAGACAGGTCACTGTGTCCAATCACCCTTCTGGCTCTGCGATCCCCGGGGGAGCCCGGGCCAGCCTGCCATCTTGATCCACCGGCCTGAGGGCCCGGGCTGGCTGCACATTTCTGTGTTCACTGGTTCTTGCAAATATAGTAAAGCGGGAAGTGTGCGTGTGGTGGGGGGTGGGGGGGGCATATTAAATGAGATCTCTGTAAACTGAGAGGGAGTAAATTAGGGAACATTCTTCTTCAAATAAGCAGGCTTTTGTGGTTATTATTGCTGTGTTTGAGTTTTCTACATGTTAACTGTGTTTATTTTCTATATTTCAATGGTATTCTCCATGCGATCTCATCATCTAGTAAAAGCTATTTATGCAAGGGTAAACATACGCTCTTTTCCCATAGAGAGTTCTGCTCTGAAACTAAATTTATGAGACTGATACATTGCTGTAGCCAAGGTAGGTCTTCCTGCTCTGTGTTTTAGTTAGTTGCTTTTTTAAATTTTGTTCTGTTTTGCCCCTCGATTAACAACAATAGGACAGGGGGATAAACATTTCAGAGAAGCCTTCCATTTCTGTAAGTTTTCAGAAGTTTCATCTGTTGTCAGTGTTGTTTTGTAATGCAGATCAATACATATCCGGGAGTTTAATTTTTACAAAATGAAGATCAGATCTATAATGTTAGTTTGTCTGGAGCAATCTTTGAGTGATTCTTCTTATAGTAGTAAGGGTGGTCTTTTTCTCTTCAAATACCCGTTTCCATCCCTAATCTAATATACAGAAGTGCCTGTAACATATACAAACAGAAAAAAAAGTCTTACACATAAATTGGAGACTCACTTTTACAATGCAGCAAGGAATTGTGCCCTTTTGTCTACAGTTTGGGACAAATCCTGTTCTCTCTAGCAAGAATAAGACCCATCACTGTAAGCATGACTACTTGCATAAGTGAGGTCAGGCTACTTATCCCCTTGTCTGCTTAGTGTATGTCCAGCACAGACGTTGTTGTCCTTTACAGTCACCAGCAGTTGTTTTCTGTGGTTCAAGACTGTGAGGGAGAGACTTATGGACAGGTACACACTGACTGTTGTTTCCAGTAGTAGAGAGACAATGTAAACGATAAGAATCATGTTTGAAAAACTTCAAAAACGTATTTTTTAATATTTATGAACAGGCTGGTACTCTGATAATGAAGTATTCCATCTCTGCAGAAACTCACCATTTTATACAGTCTCTAGTATACTGTGTCCTTAAGAATTATTATTGTAAGATGATGCAGGAATGTGGCTGTAATATTTTACAGTATAAATATTTGTTGTAGAGGAGTTTGGGTCCCATTAATTTAATATATGTAAATTCTTTGGTCCTAGGCCTGGATTCCAGCAAAAGAATGCATTTCTCTGTTGGCTTTTGTTTTTACAGCAGAAAAGAGGGATTTTTATCATTTTCATTCATGCTTAAAAAGATTTTTCTTGTTTTCACACCACAATCAGGTTTTAATTAAAATCAGCCCTCTAAAAACATCTTTAGTCATTTTTACTTATTGAATTTATTTATTCTTTTCCATTCTGTGCTACTCTACTGTTTCATGTGTTAGTTTGTGAGTCAGAACAATTAAGAGGTCAAATCTTGAAAAAGCTGTGAATCACACTCTGTGTATATTCACTATTATTCTAATTGTAAGAGAAAAATAAAGTATGTCAGATGACCTTTAAATTGCTGGGCAAGTGACACTCATCCACCGATGTAGATTTTTATCTTTTGGCAATGCTTTTACATTCAAGTACCTCTGCTGTGTTTCCTAGATTCCAGACTGATAAGCTAAATACCAATCTGGGCCACTTTTGTATGTACGGTACATAGAAGTGACTGTGCTGCGCCTCTTATCTTCCACTGACCTGTAGCTGTAACAAGACCTGGATTTTTCTCCTCTGATCTGAACTGCAACTCAAATCGAAGAAAATAAAAGGACAATCAAGTACAAATTGCATACAGCATTTTCAACATTAAATGAGGATGTGGCAAAATATTAATTTTTCCTGCGATTTACATCTCTCAGTGGCATTTGGTTGTAATGCAGCTTCTTACTCTGAAATTGTAAAAATGGCAGGAAGAACCTCAGATCAGTCAGTTCTGAACATATGCATGTGTATTGCTTCTTAAAGGTAACAGGACTTAAACTTATTTACTTAAAAGTTCGTCACCAAACCACTTATGCCCATATAAGAAGCCTGCAGCTGCTAAATCTTCAGGTGCCCAGTACGATACTGAACTCAACGGGACGCCTCACGTAAACAGCACTTTGCAGGATCTGGTCCAACTTGTCTATTGAGTAACTGTCATTGCTAATTAATATAACAAACTCTGGTTTAAACGCTAGCTAAATAATTGCTATGCAAACTCTTTTATAATTAGAACTGACTATTGGGATTAAATATAGTAACTCAAGGCTCTTGAACACTTTTATTTTTTGAGGGTGTCAGTGCTACAGGTAAATGGACTATAGCTTCAGGGTTTTTGTTTTATCATTGGCTTTGAAACCTCTGTGATATGTAGGACTCTTTCTTCAAAAGAGAAAGATTAGTTGTTGATATTTGCTGCTGATTCTCTGTTGACTGGTAGTGCTGTTCCATTGGAGCACTTTATCTAACTGTTAGATCAAAAGAAAATTTTGAAGTTCAAGAGACTGTTCTAAATTTCTAGCCATTTTAAAAAGTGGTAGTGGGGAGCAAGTTTAAAAAAAAAAAAAAAAAAAGAAGGTGGGGGAGATGAAGGACCCAAAAATCTTTATTCCAAGCCATCCTTTTATGTTGAATGATATAAATTAATTTTTCTTAAGCTATTTTGAATAGATTTTATAGTTACTAATAAGACTATTTTTTTCTAGCAAAGAATGGTACCATTTGCACATGCCATACCATATTATAGCAAAATTAGGTCCATCAAACTTTTATTCGCAGTCTTCTTTTTATTCACATGAGTAATAGTAATTGATGTCATTAACACTGGTGCATATACTTGAAGAAGCATGTTTCAGAGATAAGAGCCTCAGAAACAAAACTTGGTCTCTGGTTTAGTTGCACAGCTGTCCTTTGCTCATGGGAATTAGGATTTACAGAGTAAGACACTGATAGCTGTTCTTGTCAAAACAGATGGGTCTTGATGGGCTTTCCTGTATCACCTTATTGTAAAAAAAGAAAAAAAAAATCCAATAATTTGATAAGCAGTGCTGTGAAATCTTACTTGTGAGAGTACTTTTTGATCCCGTGATATTTCCAGTGAGTGTTACTGAAACTAGTCGCTAAATATTATCTATTCCCATAGGTAACTCTCTCCAGGATGAGGCTTTGAACCCACGGATGGGGACGGGCATTGTAAAGAGAAACAGGTCCTTAGGCCATAAAAAAGGAAAAAAAAAGTTAGAATGGGACTTCATGCTGAAGTCACTGATTTCATCAAGTAATTTTTATTCTACAAGTTTATAGCATTTTCAAGGATCTCAGACTTGCGTGTGTTTAGAAGACACGATCCAGCTGTGTAATGGCACTTCCAGAAAAGAAATATTATAAGGGCAACAGTAAAAGACAAAAGTGGTTTTTTAGTCACCCCCTGCTATGGAAACAAGAGTTTCAAGCAATAGAAAATAACAGAGCATGAGGATTTTACAAGCAGATTAGTGAAAGTCATGTTAATAGTATTACACAACAGTTGCTGTTAGACGTATTAGAAGAGAGAATTCTGTATCAGAATGTTGTCCTTTTCACTAAACTGTTTACATCTCTGACTGCTTTTCCACTTACTGAGCCAACTTGGGAAGCTTTTACTTGAGCTTTACTCTCATGTTTCATGGGCAATGAAGTATGGAGGAGTTTTACTGGAATAAAAAGTCTGGGGTTTTTTGAGCTAGAGGCTTTAGCCCATGTCTGGAATTTATCTTTTTGGGGAAAAATATGTATATATAAACTTGCAGCATGGACTAAGACTGAAGCAGCATTATTAATGATTGAAACATTTTGTATCCTTATTTCAAGCTTATGACTTAAAATCACATTGTCTCCCATCAATGGCAAACTAGCATTGGCTTGCATCTATTCATAGAATAGCAGACTAAAGGCTGTGATTTATTTTTTACATTCATAACTATGGAGAACTGTACCTGTTTGATGCTGATTCCAGCTTTAAAAATAAAGAGAGGGCTAAAGATGCAAATAACTGTGATAATGTTTAAGCCTGGCAGTTCTGAGATATTGTCATAATGGCTAAAGCTGTTGGTACTGGCACCAGAAGCTGCCAAGTGCTGAATGTTTCCAGAGTCCTGGACTTCCCATTGGCTTTGTTAGGCAAGGCCTGAATGTTTTCAGTCTTCTTTGAAGGCAGGATTAGACCCTGAAGCACATGAGGGCAAATTTTTTATTTGATAACTTTTTTTTCTGCTCAGACATTGTTACTGAAGGAAAAATTGAAAGTTTTCCTGTGAAAATTGTTTTGTGCAAAGTGAAATAAAATAATTGGGAATAAATGAGAATGATGCTGCTCTAGGAAACAAATAGCTATTGCAGGATTCCTGGTTGTTAAGTCTTACCTTCCGTTCACTGTGCCCATCCCTTTCTGTGTACAAAACGTGCCTCACATTCTTCAAATGGATTATACAAAGCAGAAATAATATCTGCAAACAAGAAGCTCCCAGTCTTTTGGAGGAAAGGTTGAAAGTTGTGGCAAATGTAAAAGTGGCTTGTAATGTGGATGAATAAAGCAGAGAACATCAAACTCATTTCACTTAGTGTCATTCATGATGATTTATCATCGTAGTCAGGGCAAACCGTGATCTTGGAGCTGAAACAATTTTGTCCATTAAGAGGAAAAAACAACTCCAAAAAACAGAATGTTCCAGCTTGGTTCTTATATCCTTAGGGTTGCAATATTGAATTCAGAATTGGGGAAGCTTAATCTTGCAGCCAGATTTGACAAGATGCTGGTTGAACAGTAGGCAGAGTGATGGTTTGTGCTTTGTAATGTCCATGGTGGGAAACAAAGAAAGTTACGAAGATTTTTCCAGAAGTCTGGATGCAGTATTCACCACTTGCTCCAGTTTCTCACCAAAGTAGGCAAGAAAACCTGTGTGTGCAAGTTAGTAAGCAAAGTTCACATGTTCAGAGCCTGAGAGAAGACAAACTGGAGTGCTCTGAAACAGCATGTGAGGGTTTGCAATGACTCTGAACAGTTACCTTTTTGTTTGGTTGGTTTAGCGCTGTGGTTTATTTGAAGAGTGATCTTGAAACCATTTAAGCACATCCACAAGTATCCCCACAGTCTTATGAGGAAAGCTCACACGAACACCGTATTGTGCATTAGACTATGTGATCCTAAGGGCTTGGATCTCACCTGGCCTCAAGGGGATACAAACATGTACAGCTGAAAAAAATCCCAAAAAAAACAAACAAAAAGCCAGTTCTTCAGCTTCACTCAGTTAATCCTGGAGAGTAGGAGTCTGGTGACAAGGGGAAGTAAGAGGTGTAGGCAAAAATCTGGAGGCTGCATCTGCAATCTTGGAGGGGTGACCAATGGACTCATTGGCAGGTGTTCAGAAAATAAGACCTGGATTTTGAATTGTCAAGCAACCACAAAAAAGGTCTGAACGCTGGACCTTCCTCCCCTGAATGTATTGGTTTCTGGTTATTTTTTAAGTTCATGCAGGATTCTTAGCAAGAGGAGAAATTGAGGGTTGCCCCCTAACTAGGGATTTAGACTGACTCTATAATGAATTTTAACCCAAGAGGCACTGTGGATATTCAGCAAACCTTTGTTCTATTCTGCTCATGTCCTTATGCTAGACCCATCACCGTAGTTATTAGATCTCAAAGATTACATTCTTTGATCTAGTGCTTTCTAAATCCTTAAACCACAGTTTATTTATTTAAAAGGTTATATCCAGCATTGGATTGGATTGTAAAGTACCCTTTGACTCTTTCATGAAGGACACAGTAGAAGCACCTGCTGCCGAAGGAGTATTTCCTTCTGACCATGAAGCATCACAGCATTTTATTGAATTAAGAACTGCACAAGGCTCTGTGCTTTTAATCTAGCCAGTGTGTTGTGGGTTTTGTTTTTCTTTTTCCTCATTGGTATCATGCTGTCATTCATTTCTGATACAACAGGCATTTGTTAGGGTATGTAGGTGAATTTCAGTTACTCTCTAAATTAAAAAAAAAAACAACTGCAAAGTAGCCTCATATTTCCCTAAGAAAATAAAAGCACAATAAATGTCAAACAGATGTTAAAAATTAGTATGTTCAGGATGTGTTCTTGTGGTCTCTTTTTGATCTGATGTTTACCAGGGTTCATCACAAGTAACTGTGGAGCTAAAGAGAGTTCCATGTGGGTAAACATGATCACCACAAGCTTTTAATCTTGTTCCATCAGATTCAGAAGCCCTTACATGAGCAAATTTACCAGTTTAGTCTACAATACTTGAGTAATTAGGAACTGTGTGATGAGACTCACCACCTAACCAGCAAGAAGGCACTGAGAGCAACAGAGAAGGACACTAAAATTGAGTGCAGTGTGCTCAGTTCTGACAGATATTAATTAAACTGTATCCAAACTGGTCTCCTTTTTTTTCCCCCCTCCAATCAGTCCTGCAAGGCAAACTGTATAAATTCTCTTATGATTTTCCTTAATCCTGGAGAAACCAAGACTGAAATTGGCACCTGAAAAGAGAAATTCTATTAAAAATAGCTATTATTGTTACATGGTTTAATGCTTGTGTTTGGTTATTTTTCTTTTTTGAAAAGCTCAGCCCCTGGAGATAATAGCCTGGTTCTACTTTATACTGAGACCTCTTTATACCATCTGGTACTACAAACCAGCTGTAAAGTGGGCGTAAGAGCAACTTATTTATTTGTAATTCAAAGCTCTTTTATATTTTCAGAATTTTCAGTACCTGACAACTAAACCCAAAAAACATAAAGGTTGCTTTCTCAATCAGTCAAGTGCATTATAAAATGAGACAAAAGGCCTACATTTTTGTTTGCTTGTTTTGTTTTCCTCATGGGCTGCAATGTTGCTCACTGCAACATTTGACAAAGGTCTGTGTTTCCAGGGCGTTATTCAGTTAGTACACCTGGATTAGTGAAAAGAAAAACAAATGAAATGCATATGAATTAATGTCAGTTAAATTCCCTTCTTCTGTACTTTATATTGTCAAATGAATTCTTCAACTCCAAGTCAAAGGGTGAATAAAACCAGCAAAGACAGAAGAAGGAAAACGAAGAATGACAGTTATGCTAATGGAAACATCTTAAAATTTAGTCAGACATGGGAAAAAATACTAAAATAGCAATTTTAGGGTTGATCCAAGAGTTTTCTTTGAAATTTTGAGAAGCTTCCTACTCAATTTTATATCATAATCCCTTTTAAACAGGCACACAGGAGGCTTAAGGGATTCTGTGAAGGTTGTGAGATATTTCTCTCTTTGCTTCCCCATTTTGTGAAAGCCCAAGGGAAAAATATTGGCAGGGCTTGTAGAACCTTCTATAATTAAAGTAGCCCAGTATTTCCTATCTTAAGACCTTTACTGCTGCTGTTAGCATTTCTACCTGGTTGGCTACCTCTTCCTGAATATTTTTGAAGACAATTTCAGCTAAAATACTTCAGCAGCTGCTGAGGAGGATAGGGAAAAAATGGGATAGTTTTGCCCATTTTAAAGACACTCTATATTTAAGTGCAAACCTCTGAATTTGGTGAGGAGAAGGAGCATTGTGTCTGAGATGTTTCTTCTGGTATCCCCTGACAATCCATCCATGTTTGATTATGTTCCAAGCCTTTGAGAAATGTTGTTGGCACATGTTTACTTGGCAGCGCTAAACAGCTACATCCCCTAAAGATTCACAGAAAATAAAGGTGTGAAAGGAACCTCATAAAGTCATCTGCACATAGACAGGATCAGCTTATCTGAGTCGCATCTGATGAGTATTTGTCTAAGTGTTTTCTGAAAAACTCCAGCAGCACCAGTTCCACGGTATCCTTGTGATACTGATTGAGTTTAACTATCCCTGCCTTAGTGTGCACTGTTAGAAAGTTTTCCTTGCAGCAAAAAGAAACTTTCTTGCCCCAAGTTAAGACCATATCTTCTTCTGTTTAGGGATATCTGATTATTTCTGTTCCCGCCTTGAAAGCCTAAATTCTAATTGGCCCATCTCAGAAAATGGCAGAGGTGCAACCTTCACTCTTCTATGTACTCAGTGACCACCATCTGGGGAGATGGAGGAGGAAAAGGCACAATTCAAAGGAAGACAGGACAAGAGCCAGGAAGATTTAGGTACAGACTGAACCAACGAGTGCACAAGTAGTGAACCAGGTCTAGACAGTGGTGAGGGATGGAGAGGAAAAATAGGAGCTTGAGGGAAGAGGACTTGTAGACCCAAGAGAGGCTGGGAACTGTGAGGCCCAGTAGGGAAGAGGACTTCCCCATGTGTGGGCAAGCTGAGAGAAGAGGAGCAATGGAGAAGGGGCTGGACCTGACTAGGGATAAAGACAGAAATAGAACAGCTGTGGGGCAGGTTCCCTCGCTGCTCGGAAGTTGCTGCTGGCAAATCCCACTGGCAAAGTATTTCAGTTTTCCTTTAAAAAATATGAAGCTACATATGCCAAATGTGTAAAACATTATTTGTATTCTTAAGCCACAGAATTCAAATGAAGTATTGGTACAGTCATAATTTGTTTTCTTTGTAAATGTTTATAATAAAAGACCATTTAATTATGTAAACAACTAAACATGCCACACAGATTAGGTTTCTTAAATGTGATCTCTATACTTCCACACTTCCACTTATGTTTCCATAATAGTATTTGACAATATAGATAATATTTTATTATACTTCTTTCTGAATATTATATTTGATATATAATGGTTTTTGGCTTCCTAGAAATTGCAGAAAGTTTATGTACATGCACATATTTACACACATACACGTGTATGTATATGTATTCTGGGCCAAATTCCAGAAGAGCCTTATTTGATTTTAAATGTTGGGGGGGGATTGAATTAGCATAAATTTTAGAGATGAAAAAAAGAAAATTTTTAAAGAAAAAGTGACTTTGAATTAAGCACTCAAACTCTCCTGCTCACAAAATGACAAACTGAAACATATGGACTTTTTAAATCTCTTTTTCATATGAATGGTAGGATTAAGGGTTCTAACATAGCTGAATTTTCATTTCAAATGAAAAATTTCCCAGAGATCTTGCCATTACTATTTCTAACTGACAAAACCTATCAACTTATCCAGTAGTTTTGCTAGAACAGTGAGTGACTTCTAGACTTCTGGATATAGACGCTGGTCTTTGTACCAAGTAGACACATGAAATCCCTATAGTAGGTGATATCTGGCTCTTAATTCTCCACAGCTTCAGGTTACTATAGAGAAACAACATCGGATTATCATCTGAACAGATATAATTGTTACTTTTGGCAGTTTGAAGTCACTAATTTCTAAACAATGCCATTTTTTTATCTGATGGGAGGGGATAAATTTCTGAAATTTATTTAGCTTTTTTCCTGCATTATTTACAGTTATGACTATTATCTAATGTATGATTTAGTAAGAGTGACATGCAAGGGAAAAGAGTAATTGCCAATGTGAGGGTGTGAAAAAAGGCAGGATTAGGAGAAGAAGGGGGAGATGCAGGCTAGAAGGAGGGCATGGCAGCTAGAGAAAAAGGTGCTTTGGTAAGGCTGAAAATTTCAGAGCTATTTTTTAATAGGTTTGTTACAGTGTTATATATTGAACTAGCGGTAATAAGGACTCACGAAGGTTGAAAGATTAGGACTAGTGGCCAGGATTAGGCTGTGGCAGGGAGCTCTGTGAAACAGTTGTGTACAGTAAGACTGAGGATAATAAAACTACATCCATGTTATAGCCTTTCTCTTCACCTTTATCCATGCAGCATCTGCTCAGATGCAAGTTTAGGGACTGATCTTACCATGAATCAGCAAAGCATGGCTGTGGTAGGGGGGCAGCAACAGCTGAGAGAAGTGTAAAACCAGGGCTCGAGCCCATCACCTTCCTGTTCTTTAGCAACACTTTGTAAAACTTTTAGCTGTTACCACCATTAATGTTAATCTCTTAAATTCTATTTTTATGCCTTAACAGAAGGTAGATTGGCCTGGTGGCAAATTGGGGCCTACAGTGTTTCAGATACAGCTTACAAAACTAAGGACAAGTCTATGAATCTGTCCTTAAAAGTGACTTAGAACCAGAGCTATTCTGTTAGCAGAGGCATTGCTGACTATGATACTAATCATTGCCCTCAATGTGATGTAATGATTCTTTTGAAATGTTGTTTGTTTTTTTTTTTTTTTCTAAAACACACTTTGTTTTTTGGTCAGTATCCTTCTGCTTTGGATCAGCTTCTGCTTGGTAAATGACACTCGCTGCATCTGCAGCTGTCTTGAGCATGAGTAAAGCTAGAAGGATAAAGTATGTATTTTTAGCCCCTCTTTCATGCTTTCTCTGGTAAATGTCTCCCCGTCAGTCTAGAGAAAGAGAAGAACTATTATTTGATTAAATTTTACTAAAATAGTAATAATAGTAACAACAACAACAACAACAACAACTATTATTATTATTATTATTATTATTATTATTATTATTATTATTATTATTATTATTATTATTATTACTTTTCTTCACAAATGATCTGATAACAATGGGTTCCATATGGGAGCTCACATTGGTATCTGGGGTGTACATTTGTATCAGTGAATCACTTTATGCTGTGGTCCCACATTGATGCCCCTGGGTTCAGGGACAGATGCTCCTGGCATTGGAGGCAGCAAATGCTAAGGTAGAGACATTCAAAATTTGGCTCTTTAGCTCAAGGGTGACATACATAAGAAATGTAGTTGCAATAGTATCAGGCAATACAGTGGGGAATGAGCAATTAAATAAACAGTAAATTTTTTAGTGAAAGTTATTTTTTCTGTAAGTTTTGCCAGACTGTGAAGTGACATCAGCTTCTTTAATTCTTATTCTGTAAAATTTTAGGCCCAGGGTTTTAACTGCAGCCCTTCACCTGCAGCTTCTTTGTAATGAGTAAGTTTAGTCACATGTGTAATCCTTTTACATGTAAACAGAAGATAGAAAAGGCATAGAGGACACCAGCTGGATCTTAATTACACATGGACATTTATTTCCATCAGCTGCAGTGGAAATCAAGCAGCACATTTACACAGGGAGGTGTGAGGGAGCTGCTGCTCTGAGATTTGGGGAGCAGTGCTGGGCCTCCCCAGCCGGGGGCCTGTCCCCACAGCTCCTGAGTGGGGCAGGCCCAGGATGGCAGCCGTTGGTGGCTGAGTCCGAGCTACTGTGCCAAGGCAGTGGTCAGGTAGGAGGCCATGCCAGGACAGGGGGCTGTGGGGAGCTGGAGGTAAGCACAGCTGTGGTATTGTGGAGCTACATGGGGGAGGCCCCAGGTGTGGCTGCTTAGGGATGTTAAGGCCTGGAGAAGATGTGTAAATGTCCTCTGTGTGCAAGTGCTCTTGGGAGGTGCAGAGTGTGGTTTCTGGTTTTTGTCCTTCTGGTGCTAGGCTGGTGAGGTTGTGCTGGGCCCAGCTGAGAGGGCACTGAGTCTGCTGGCCATGTAGCTGGTGGGATCTACAGGCACACAAACACAAGCTCAGTTTTAATGCCATGTCTTGCTGGTGGTTTAGGCTGCTGCTGCTCCTGGTACTTCCCAGTTTATGTAAGTATCTTTGTAGCTGTGGTAACAGGTGCTATTTTTGTATCTCTGGATTAACACTAATAGTGTTGGATTGTGGGGTGACTCCTAGTGTGCATTAAATAACCAGCAAAGATCCTGTTGATTGTAATAGGGTCAGATTTGCTTTATACGTTCATCTGAAATGTTGTGTTGGGATCATTTCAAAACTGTGTAAGCGCAACAGAAAGGGTGCTACTGAGTTTCAGCTGAGAGCTTCCCGCTTGTTGTAACTGACCCTGTGCTGAGGCCCAGATCGTATAATGGTACAGGAATAGACTCAGGTAATTGCAGGGATCCACTTACCTAGAGAATGTCCCAGGAAGGTACACATAACAATAAGAAATTAAGGAGCAAATTTATTTGACCGATATTTACAAAACTTCATTGTCACTTTTTGATGTGCTTTACTAAGTTTGGTGTGTATGTTTGCTAGCTGCAAGGAGTGGTCAATGAACCCTTTAATTGGCCTTAAATGTAAGGTAAAATGATTGGTGTTCTTTGGAATTTTCTGCAAAGATGAAAGGAAATAAAAGCGGATTAAGCATGATCGTTGTGTTGCTGAGTTTTAATTCCCAAGTGAGATTCTCTGTACCAGACACATAGGGAATTCCAGAGAAAAATGTAGTAGTTGAATTTATCTGTGTTACATCAGGGGAAGCTGATTCCATGGGAAGTGTAGGCAATCTGTGAGCAGCTGCAGGCTGTTGCAAAAAGTTGATTAAAAAGTAGAACATTAATAGAGAGCTTTGAAAGCTATTTTTAAAAGGAGGGGCAAAAAACAGTCAGCGAGTGCATACAAGGGTGTGTGTGTGTTTGTTTGTTTTTTATATTGGGTTCTTTTTCCTGACAGCCTGGTAAAGGTTTTTGACATTCAAGCAACAAAGACAAGAATGGCCAGGCTTGCAGATGCATTCTCATACTACTACTTGCAAAATTCCTGTTAGGCTAAACAAAATCACAGTCAGGTTAAAACAGAACTATTTTGAGAATCTGTCCTTTGCTGCACTGCATTAAGCATTGCATTACAGTATTGCTATCAAGCTTTTTCTCAACAGAAAGTATGTTTGGCTTACTACAATTAAAGTTGGCTATGACTGCTTTTTGCTCTCTACTTGTAGAGATCTTCTACATCAAAGGGTTTTATTCTTGGATAATGTTATGTCAGTGCATCTGCATATTTCTTAAAGAATCTTTCTTTAGTGTACTTCCGTATTCTGAAGTGTTTTACAAATGTAACATTCTCCAGCTTCTGAGCCCTTCAGCTACCTGTAAGATGAAATGGAGAAAAATGTAATGGAGCCTAGTGATTTTATGTGGCAGTGTGTATATGGAAGTCGAGAATGCGTTACCAGTGGAGTTCAAAGGAGTGTGACAATTCCAGTGTGGAGCTTGGGCAGGATATCAGCACTGCTCTGTGGGAGATGTCCATTGTCCTCTGATAGGCCAAAAAGGGGCAGTATAAAAAATGGCTCTGCAGCTGCCCTTGTGCAGGCTGCTTTTTCACTGTGTTTCTCATTTAGGGAACAGATCACAGATGTTTCTAAGCTCATGTTAACATGGGGTAGTGTGGCTTCTGACACACCTATTCTCCTCTTCTGTGTTTCTATCAGGTGTTTTTTCTGGTCTAGGAGATAGTCCTCCCTCAGGTGCTTTCTCAGTATTGCAGCTCCACTTTGGGTGGATAACAACATCAATAGGTGGAGCTCAGGTGTACTGGGCTCACTTCATATCCCTTCTTTCTATAGTTCACAATAGGCATTCATTCATTCATTTTGTATTAGCTGGTTACTACCAAAACCTGACAAAATAGCCCACTCCATTCCTGTACCAAAGGAGACAGAGCTAGAATCTGAATTGGTGTTTGAGTTAATCCCATTGACCCTAATATAGAACCTTGTTCAAAACATAGGCTGTACACATGGACATGGTTCTGGCACTGTTGCTAAGCATGCTGTTATCAATATTGCTAAACAGACCTTTATCATGAGCACAATCAGACCAAGTGTAAATACTAATTAGGGTCTAATACAAAAATCTATCGAAGTTTGTGGCAAGGTTCAGTGTGCTTTGGATGTGTCCCAAGGTAAAGAATGAATCACTTTTTTAGCAGGGTTCTGCCTCTGCAGTTAAGAAAATTACCTTTCTAATGAGGGGCTATTTAGTTTACTTGAGTCTTCCCATGTTACAAAACTCTCTTTTTATCTCAGTAAAAATAATGTGTAAGCTTTTAACAAGTATGAGGAGAAGTAGCAGTATTAGTAGTATGTAGAGAAGTAGCAGTAGTAGTATGTGGAGAAGCAGCAGCAGCAAACACTACCTTGCTGCATGGAGGATGCTGTAGTAGAAACTTACCGGTATAAGTAAAATATTGGGAATTTACACAACTTTATTGTCAGGCTACAAACTCTAGTAAGCTTGTTTACAAAAGTCTGTGGAAAAAGGGTGAAAATGCTGGCTTTATTGAAGTCAACATGGATTTATTCATGAACTGATATCACCTGGACAATTTGTGGTAGCTCTGGGTATGGAAGGCCTGTGCCACGGACAGAACAATCCCAAGTCTGCTCTGAAGGATCTTGATGAACTTAAATTATGAAGAAATTTCTTAAGAAGCTACATATTGACTAATACCCAATGTATTGACTAGTTCCCATTAATGTACTAGTCAATTTCTTAACTTATCCCATTAAGAAAGTTCAAAAATAACTGCTCCAAATCCTGAAGGTATGTTCATTCTCAGTGGTCTAAAGAACCAAATCTGTCAAGGATTAATCTTTTATTATTCTGCTCCCTGTTGATCTGTGGCAGTATCCAAGTTTTACTGTAATTATTCAGTGCTTCAGGAGCAACAAGAACATTCATCATAAGACCCCTGTTAATTAAATATCCCATTTATGGCAATATTCAATACAGTGTTAAATGTTTTATGTAACATTTTAGTATTATAATACATGCATTTTCTTGGAATGTCAACATTAGGACACTGTGATACTCAGAAGTTACTATGGCAGCAAACTTCAAATGGATCTGCTTCAATAATGTTCTTATCACCATATTTTGGAGCCCTGCTTGTGTGGGAGAAGCTGTGCTGAAGTCAGTGATGCTCCTCAATCCCCCCTGTGCTGCAGTCCTTTGCTGGAGTGCAGCCTAACATCTGAATGGGCAAATGAGGCCAGTATGGGAATCTCCACAGTATGCTTCATGCAGTAGTCTTCTCTTACTGCTCCCTGGGCTATAGGAATGTAATTGCCCTTATGAACTTGGAATCAGTGTTGAGTTGTCTGAATGTCATCTGATTGGCTTAGATAGATACCATATAGGAATATGCACAAGTGATACATTCACTTCTACAGACCATCTGAGAGACTGTGGTGATTTAACCCCAGTTAGCAATATAACCACAATAGCTGCTTGCTTGTTCCCTCTTGCCCCCCAAGTAGGGGAGAGAATCGAAAGGGAAGGGAGAACCTTGGACTGAGATAAACAGAGTTTAATAAAATAACAAAATACTAATGCACTATTAGTGAATATGTATATATGTAATAGAAATAGAATATAAAATAAAAGATACTCAATGCAATTCCTTGTGAACTCTGTCCACACCAAGCAGTCAGTCTTAGGCAACAGCACCTGGTCTCAAAGCTGATACCGGAGAGAGAAAAGAGGAAAACAGCAGGAAGGCCCAGAGGCCTCTGCAAAATGGCAGGATGGCAAAGGCCTATCTAAAGAAAGTCCCGAGCAGAACTGCACTGAACAGGTCTCTGAGAGTGAAAAACCAGAGAGAGTGCAAGAGACTGGAAGATCCTGAATCTCCTTAAATAATTACCATGATGCTAATGGGAAGGAATACTCTTATTGATCAGTCTGGATGTCAGTCAAGCTCTGCCCCATCCATGCCTCCCTTTCTCTGCCTCACACCTGTGGGCAGAGCACTCAGAATGTCCTTGGCTCTCAGACCAGAGCAATGAAAAACATTAACTCTGTGCTGGGGTGTTATCTTCTTATTCTCAAACCAAGTCCAAATAATGACTGTGGTAGCTATGAAAAATAAAGGTTTCTCACTGCATGAAGAAAATTAACTCATTTTCAGTCAAACCAGCACAGAGATTTACTTCTATTTATCTGTTTCTGTTATACAACCTATGCAAACTAAAATATGTATTCATTTAGATGCTGGCTGTATATGAGCCTCCAGACAGACATGCAGACTTTGTGTTGTTTACAGTCCTTCCTTAAGTATAACATAATTGGACCTTAATATGTTGATTCAGTTCCTCTGAAGAGAAAGGCACTTCTTTTCAAGATCAGATTTAACACGTTTTGGTTTTTTTTTCTTTCCCTTCAGAAGTTTGTCATTTTCATCTGATAAAAAGATTGCTGCTGTACAAATGGGAATTAGCACTTATCCCAGTTTTTAGGAATTAGTGTAGAGTTAATGTTATCTTAAAGGATTTCAAATTGTTAAAAGTATTTCCTAAATTTAAATCATTACAAGTGTTCTCATACATGAGAGACTGAATTCATTTCTAAATTATTAGATTTAGAGACCAACATAAAACTGCCGTGTTTTTCTGGTAACTGAAAGGATGTTGCACTTTGTACAATTATATATTTCAATGGAAGAATTGCCTGGCAGATCTCCATCTACATAATTTAGGGGAACTTTTAAAGAGTTTTCAGTTTTCCAGATGTACTTGTGTGTTTTATGAATCTTGTAATTGTCAGTCAGTAAGTTTCCTCCTTCAACCTATAATTATGGTTAGACTTATTTAATGAGTGTCTGTACATCTTCTGATGTTTAATTTCTCATAGGGCATTCATCTGCTCTGACTTAGGTATCTTAAAAAATTATGTGCCGGAGTCTGAGCCAGTCACTCTAAAGCCTGTTTTCTCTCTAAGTACTATAAAGAAAAGCAAGGACTGAGAGCTACGCTGGAAAGTCTTATTGACCTCTTGTAAGTAACTCTTCAGTTAGGAGATATGGACCGTACCTTTCATTACATAGCAGTTATAAACAAATAATTGTTTTAAAAGCTATTTTGGAAATTCTAGCTGACAGGTTAATTCTTGCAAATGAATTTCCAAAGCCTGCGATTTTGGCTTGATAAAAAGGCAGTCCTAAGCAATGCACCGAAATTGAGGGTTGGACATGCTGTGTCTTTCCATAGGATGAGAATATGTGTTTCATAGTGCAGTTCACTTAAATTAAATAGTTGAGAGATCTTTTTCTCATATGAATTATAATATTGATTTTTTTTCTGAATCATCTGGTATGTGAGGATATGTTTCCCTGCAAAAATTTTTTTAAAAATACCATGAAATTAGAATTTTTCACAGAGCAAGTATTCAGTGTAATATAATTCTTATGTGAGTTGAGTAGTAGTTGGGAAAGGGAAAAACATCTTGCAAAAAATTTCGACTTCAATAAAGAACTTTTTCCCTCCAATTATTACATCATAATAATATATAATCACCTCCTAGTGATTGGTGCTGGATACTGAAAAGAAATTATTAGTGAATAGAGGCCTCTGGCTTGACCGTGTCATCTGAGCCTCCTTTTGACTGTTATTTTCAGAACTTGCCAAGTGTCCAAAAATCATGTCCCTTTGTAGGGCCATGAACTGGGCTCTCATGAGTTGATAATAACTGATCTGTCTTAAGATCCGGTTACATAGTTCTTCACAGCAGGAAGTTCTTTAGCATGTATACATAGTGATATCTGGAGTAGGCGTGTTAGTTATTTTATATACTTATCAGCAATAGCTGTTGTAACATGGTTTACTGTTCTTTTAAGCAAAGTTATAGTGTGAAATTGAAGGTGTATTTTTTTTGATGCTTGACTTGCTAGGTTGTGTAATGATGTAGTGATAATGAATACCAAATGTAACAAAAAAAAGTTTGTCTAAGGTAAAAATGAACAAACTTAAACAGCTTTTTGTAGGCAATAGTTTGTTTGCTAAATTTCTTAATGGTAAAAGGTTTTGACATCTTACTCCTCCTTTCAGTCCCTCCACCCAATGCTACTTGCACTGGTGCTGCTTTTTTGGTGTAGATCTCTGCTGTCTCTCTCCTCAGGATGCAATGAGAGTTTTCAACAAACAATGTGGTTGTCACAGGCCTGCTGTTTTGCCATGTTGTTTCTGATTGTGTGGGTGCAAACACAAGTTAAGGTCCAGCTTGCATTTGATAGGAAGCAGCTGAATTGTAATGGAAAATTGATGGGTTTAGTTTTTGAGGTTGGAATTAATTTTAGTGCAGAAGAGCCTTCTCATTAATTAACTACTGGTATGTGTCACTTTGAGGAGGTAAGTGGGAGACCCCAGTCCATGTAGACTTTGCAGTTATTCTTCACATGAGACTGAGCTAAATTACGTGCCTTTTAGTGGGTCTGGTACTTAGCAGGATAAAGTTGAAGGAAATATATTGTTTAATTGTGAAATGATAGTGATTACAAGCTCTCAGTGATTTTTACAGTATTCACCCTGTATAATGGTTCCCAAAGATCTTCAAAACGTAGCAAAAATCCATCCAGCCAAGAGGTTCAGTTTAAGTCTATCACCTACATAATACATTATAGGATTAAAAGATGGTTACTGTAAAGATTAACACAAAAATGAAGAACAGTACCCTCTGCCCCAAGCAACTTGGTGCAATGTAAGACAGGAAATGCTCTGACGTGTACAACTTCTCTCTTACTCTGAGGTGGGATTAATTGAAACCTCAGATGTCAGTATGACACAATCTCAAAACATATTCCCTGATCATAAATTATACTGTCAATTGACAGACTTATCTGCAGGGAACTCCTTTTCCCCAAAAGAAAAGCCCTCAGCTTCATGGGACTGAATAAATAGATTTCTTTGTCTCTTGTCTCATGTCAGGAACATCTTGAAGTGTGGATGGCAGCTTGACAATGGGCCTCTTGCAGCCAGATAATGCTTTTTGTCTCATATTTAGAAAAAAACCCAGAACAACCATTAGGTGTGTGGTTTTTTTTCTCCCCCTAACTAATTTTCTGAAATGGCAACCTGCATAGCACCATGTAGTGGGGCCCTGGGGTGATGCCCTGAGCCACCCCATGGGTTGGGGCGCCAGAGTGTGGGAGCAGATATAGGCATGGTGGTCAGGTGTGGGAAAAGTGGCATTTGGGTACATTTTGCTATGCAAAGCTATTGGGAAGTGGATCTAAGAGACACTGTTGGGAAGTGATGATGTTTGCTAAGTTATGGTGGAAGAACAGGAGGGGTTGGAGTGAGTGCTGTGAGATGGGGAGGTCCACCAGCCCTTGCTGTAGCTGTGTGGCTGCTGCAGGACACCATGTGTTTGTGTGCATAGTGCCAGGCTGGCACGTGTTCACCTACAGTTGCTGGCCCAGCCAGTTCTGGTGCTGGCAGGGTTCTTGCTGTGCCTCCCCATGCTGGTGGGTTCCTCACTGCAGCCCATTCCTGCTCCACCTGTCCTCTCTCCTACTGTCATTTTATTAAAAGGTTTTAAACAAAAACAAAAGCCCTCCTCAACCTATTCTACTGTATGCTTCCACTATGCTGCTCTCTAGGAGGGCAAAGTACTTGACTTTGTACCTCCTGTAAATATCATGTTCAAGAGGGTGGAGCCAGACTGAAACATGATGCATATCGAAGTGCTTATCTTTTGACTCCTAGCTTGGGTTTTCCTCTGGATCTGAACTGGGAGAGTTTTCTGTCTGGTCAGGAAGAATTACACTAAGTCATACTTGTAGGCACAGCACAAATAATGTTGCTGTAATCACTTAGAAACAAAAATTCTGCATGAGGGTTAATTCCATTATTGCTGTGGAGTGGTGCATACACAAACCCATGCCATGAGCGTAGGGAGCCCTATCCTGGTTGCAGTGGTGTACTGAACTTCTGTGTAACCTACAGTAAATAGTGTGCTTGTGCTGTAGAGCACTTAAATAACTATATAGAATTCATGTCACTAAAGGGGGGCTGGGGGAATCTAGATATTTCTCTTCTCTGTTCCATTTCCTGTCTTTTATCATATTAAAATATAAATGTGATTGACTGACTTCCAAAAATGTTCTAGCTGCTGCATGCTATTAATGTACAAATATGCTTTTCTTTTGGCAGTCTTCTATGTTTAACTGGAAAAAACCCAGTAACATAGACTGGACCTTCTCTCTTTATTCTCCCTTGACTGTTTCTTTCCATCTCTTCCCTTCCCACACTACAGCAAGTTCAAGCTAAGTTACCTATGCCCATAAACTGGTGGTGGGACAGAGCAGCAGAAGAGCATGGTATCTCTAGTAAGGGGGGCTTAAAATCACATTTTTCCATAATGAAGATTCTAACAAAACCTGCACTGTATTGAAATTGTTAGTGTTACCTTAAAAAAAATCTTTAATGTTGTAGTTGGAACAATGGAAAGCCATTTAGATCTTCATAACGTGGCAGCAAGCGTCCTGTGCGGTGGCATGTTCAGCAGGACTAGCAACTGACACACTGTCCCATTATGCACCAGTGCCAAGGGAGGGGGGTTGTTCGAAAGGCAGTGGTCCCTATCGGGTAGGCTGGAGCAGGGATGCCTACAGATAGCACAGGCTGGGTCTAGCTGAAATGATTAAAGGAGAATGCTTGAGTTTTATTTCACTGTGAACTTTTTCTCACTATGCATGCTAATTATAGTGATTAATGAGATAAGCTTTCCTTAGTAATATCTCCATCCCTCCCTGACAAAGAAGATGACATCTGCTGGCAGGATATTCTTTCTTGTATCTGCTGAGCAGAATGTTCCTAAGTGCACCAAGTGCTGTCTGTGCTCATGCCATGCTGTTTCCCCATCATCTCTGCTCTCTTCCAGAGAAAGAATTGGGATGGTTCTCCATCTTTGTTTGCAGCAGAAAAGACTCAAGGTGAGAGAGAGAGAACAAATCCTGTAAGGCAATTCTGTCACTCACCTCATCTTCATAATCTTTCCTTAGCTTCCTCTGCCTTCTAACCCTGGTATTGATCGTGTCATAGGCTACAGTAGACCAAGGCAGGGGGCTGAAAACCTTTCCAAACAGCAGTTGCCAGTCTGCCTGTTGCAGCTTGAAGAAGAAAAGCATGCTGTGAAAACAATCAGTGCATTTGCTTTAGATCTAAGTGATTCCAACTAGGTCGATGCTTCATGCTGATGTGTTGAAAACATTTAAAAAATTTCTCAGAGTTTGATTTCAACTGAAACATTTCAGCATGTGTCTGACTCTCTGAAGTTGTTATTTCTCACTAATGTAGCAGACAACTGGTTTTTTCCACCCTAGCACAAAGCAGTAGGGAAACTGGGCCTCTTGTCTAGATAGGTTTGTTCTGAATGTTTTTATGGGAGAGGGAGTTGGTGTTTTGTTTTGTTTTTTAATAAGCTGAGGCTCTTGCAAATTGACTTTAGACAAGTAGTAGTTTATTTCATGAAGGGAAAAAGAGGTAATCACAGTTCTACAGGATGTGAATGAGAGTATAGCTTTACTTAAACTGCTTTTGTTCCCTGTATTCGAATTTTCATTCTACGGCAGACTAGATAATTCATAAATACATGAAGAATATTTCATTTTCTTTAAAGCACATGATGATTCTTTATAATGTGTTTGTACTCAATATAATTGGCCTGATTCTCTCTCAGCTTGGGATCACTGAACAAATGGAGCATTGCAAAAGAAGGCTATCCTCATCCAAAGTAGCGTTCATTGAGGTTCCAGGAGTGGCAGAAACCCAGGACAACATTTTCCTACAGCAGGTGGTGGCACAATTGGTTTCCAAACTGTTTGGAAAGAACCACAGAGAAATTTGCTATAGTTTCTCTTACTGTTTGTTTTGCTCATGCTCTGCAACCATTAGAGTCTATAGGAAACCAAACCAGGCAAAAACCACAGGGCTGCTGTCCTAGTTTGGAGAGCGGGCTGTTCAGTGGTCTCCATGGGAGCCGACCTCTAGGACCTCACCTCTGATTCTGCTCTACTGCAGTTTGGTGCATAATCCTTTCCTCCTTTTGTTTCGTGTGCCCTTTTCAGTAGCAAGTGCTTATCAGTGCATGATGTTCTCTTTGAGATACCTTTTTAATTACATGGCATATAAATATATATTAAATATATGCTGGAATTTGTCTTCCCCCAAGGAAGTGAAGTCACCCATGTGTTGTTGCCATCTTTGCTGCTTGCTTCAAATAACACAAAGAACATTCTTGCACTGTTCCAACAGGAAATAGCGAACAAATACTTGCCTTGAGGTATTTCATTGAGTTTCAGGATACCAGCAGATAGAGATGTTCCAAAAACAGATATTTCGTTGAAAGAAAATAATAATAATAAAAATAAAAACTTTAAAGGCTGTATTTACCTGTGGAGAGGAATTTCCCTCCCCTCTGAACTAAGCCTATACAAATGCCCTTTATGGTATATGTGGCACTAATGGATTTCATACTTCAGCATGTATTTCACCCAATATCATGCAGTGAACAACAGTTGTCATTTAAGCAGCTGTAGTTTGCAACTGTGTAAGTCCCAGACATTAAAACTAGATAAGCCAGTCTAGGGGTGTGCGAGAGAAATTCTCCAGTTTTAGTAGCATTATTTCATTCATTTTTAAAATGAACTCCATGGGGACACTGCAAAAGCACAAGTTATAATTTAAATGTATTATTAGGAGTCCTGTTTATAAAGAATATATATACTTCAGTCATATACTCAAACTGATGGTTTACGTAGGTACTTGATTCTTTTATTTTACCCCAGAACAGTGGGTAGAGTCTAGAGAAGGAGAAACTTCAACATTGTTTAAGAAGCTTATGCCAGGCAGGAATTTAGCTGGATCAAACATTTCTGCCATGATCTGGTATGGCTGTAGAACAATGATGAAAATGTTCTTTCTAAAAACAGGCTTGCCTCATGCGAGTTGTCCTGTTGGATTCAGCAGACCTATATATGTGAAATCAGGGAAGGGAGGAGTGTTGTTTTAGTAATGAGTCCTCAGGGGTCTAAATGAGTTACCTTCTACTTGTGTGCATTTATATTTTTAAGTTGCAGTGGTTCACATAGCACTGGAACCGGTTGGGAATTTGTAAGAGTGTCTGCAAATATAAGGCCCTTTCAAGCAGAGGCCATTGATGCTGAAGTGCTCAGTTCCTCCATTGAATTCAGAGGATGTGAATTAGCAAGTCCTTGTGTTGGTCTTTCTGGCACATTACTGAGGAAGTAGTTAAGCGTGACTTTATTTTCTGTGCGTATCATTAGAATGATTTTATATTTTCTGCTGTGCCTTTGCCTCTTATAAATACCACTTCAAACTGCTTCCAGTGTAACCTTTCCACCTTCTATGAATTGTAAACAAAAGCAAATTTGAGAATTACTACCAAATTCAAACCAAAATCATGGAGCTTCTTATGCACGTACTGACCTTCATCCTACTTTTCTTGATGTAGTTTTTTAAGCCTAGGGTTTACACAGCATTAGCCATAATTGGAATCGACACTGGAAAACCACAGAAGGCAATTCCTTTAATCTGCATTTGTTGTTAAATTGAAAACAGAGCTCTGCCTGAATTCTCTGTAGGTTTCCTGGCAGGAAGCATCTTGGCACTTTCAGGTGAAACTTGTTCAGGAGGACCTTAAAGAAAGAGTCTTGCTTTGATCCATCTCTTACCAAAGTCAATAGAAAAGACTCCATTGATTAGAATTATAATAACACTAGGAAGCTGCCCCATTCAGAGCTACATGTAATTTCCACTTCTGGACAATTGCTTTTCCTCAATAGCAATCCAAGGAGAGACTGATGTAACTGTATGGGGAAGAAAGCGGTGAGTAAGAGGGAGCTCATCCCAAAGAGCAACTGAACAAGGAGGAGCAGAACATGACAACTGCTAAGCTTTGTTACTGCTCATGTGCTGAAATGATGGGTGCAAATCAGTCAGCTGTATACTGAGTTAGAAGGAGGAAATAAAGGAAGAACAGACATTTTAGATACGGTTGGCTGTAGGGCTCATCATTCTGGTATATTTTTAACTCTGTCTTCAAATGCTGTTTGTTCTTGGATACTTTTACTACTGTAAATAAAGTATATCAATATATCCAAGGGAAGAGAAAAAGCTTGCATAACACTGCCCAACTACTACCTGTACCTCTACCCTGTTGCTTTCTTTGAATTGTCTCCTTTGCATGATAGTAGTAAAGTTTAAATTGCTCAAGTATTTTATGTACCAAGGTCAGACTACTAATGCCATGTATCCTGTACAACTTGCATGATTTCTCTAGGCTTGTCTAGCTAAACTGTCAGCTAGACCATATAACTGTGTCAGTTTCTCTGCTACAGAAATCCCACAGTGCAGCCCTGAGTGATAATTGAACCAGATGGATATTAAGTACGGCAATGAGAATGGGATCTAATATTATGAGAGGGATTTGGCTCTACTGTCTTTCAGAGTAACTGGGGTGCTTGCAGCTATCACAAGGCCTAGTACCCCAGAGCCGAGGACACTCTACCCAAAATGTTGTCACCAAGCCAATAAAAACCTAGACTAACAAGTGCGTGTGGCTTCTGTGGTTTTGGTGTTTTGGTTTTTTTTTTCCTTCTTTTTAAGTGTGTTGGGGAAGGCATTAGCAGAGTTATCTTATGTTTGCCCCCATTGTAAACACCAAGCTCTGACTTGGGCATCTGACAGCAAAATACTCTCTTAGGCACAAATCTAGTCTTCCCATGGACTTAAGATATATACCAAGACCTTTAACTCTAGTTATTCCAGGCTACTAAGAGATGATGCTAATACATGGGTCAAAATGTTTGTATGCCCCAATACACTAAAGTCAATGGAAAACTCCCTTAGCAGGATTAGCAGCTACACTCTACTTCCTGCTTCCCCCAAACTTGTCTCTGCTTTGCTTTTTTCACCTAGCCTGCCAAGCTCAAGGTTTCTTTTTCAGAAACGTATATTTCTTCTCTGGAAAAAATTGATATAAAGGGGGAAAATAATTTTCTTTATCCTTTAATCCTTTATTCTCTTTGCTTTTAGAAGTTTATTTACTTCCCACAGTTGGCCATCGTGAGCTTCTGCTTCTCTGCTGTGTCAAGACTTGCTTAAGCTTGAAGGTTTTTTAGGCTTGACCAAGCATTGACAGCACTATCACAGGAGCTAATGCTAGAGTCTGCCAGTTTGATGGATTAAGTAAACTTATTGAAATCTTTTTTATTTAATACGAAAAGATGCCAAGGGCTGTTTTCTATTCTTGTGCTTTGTGTGAAACACCCACTGACATTAATGGGAGTCCCATGTGTGGAATTAGAGTAGAACATGGCCCTTAATATTTAAAAGACTTGTCAACCTTGTGTATGAAGTAATCTGGAGGCGTGTTTTGATGCTGATTTGCTCTGCAGAGGCTGTTCTCCTTATACTTCTCCTGCCTTTTAAAGACACTTCTTGCATGAACTGCATGGCTGATAGCAACAGCATTACTGAAGTTTTTCCCCTTCCAGAAGTATTTGAAAAAATACCGTTCCCCTTTTGTGCCACCTACCTGCTTTGCTTGGTCAATAAAATACACTTGAACTGTTTCAGTCTAGTCTTATTTTCTGATTTGTTCATGCTGCTACTCTGTGGAGGAAGAGGAGAGAGAAAGCTTAACAGAGAAGTTATTTCCAATGGCCTTTACATTCTTTTTAGTGTTTGAACAAAATGCCTAATCTTTCATGTTCTACCTGCTTTGATTCTCTGCTTATTCTCAAGTTGTACCTTGCTCTAATGCCCTGGTGGTGTGCTAGGTAGCTAAGGAAAGTTAAATAATTTATGTTACCAAAAACACCATAGTTCACCACCAGTCCCATTCCTATTTCAAATGCACACCCTGCTTATGTTGTTAGAACTAAGCCTGCATCGCCTTAGTTGGGCAGAACTTTCTGCTTAGAGAGCCAGCTGTAAACTCGTTTCTTTCTCTTCCCAGAAAGACTTTCTCTGCTGAACCTCCTGCTCTTCCTTGGTTGTGGCTCCTGAAATTCTTCATCTTTACCTGGGAAAAACTGCTTATGCCCACAAAGGAGGTCTTGGGTAGCTTTTCAGCAGGCAGGGTAGGAAATTATACTTGAAGATTTTGGTTATAATGCTAGAAGGTTATGGAAGAAATGAATAGAAGTGGGGAAAAAAGGGCCTAGGTAACTGTGTTTTGAAGATAATTTTGACAATCAACTGAACAAGACAAAGGTGGTTACTTCCAGTCTCAAATGCTTCTGAATATGGCATTCATTTACCACCATCTAAGCCTTTTGCAAATGTGCCTAATGAGTTTGCTAATAATGAAGCATAAAGGAAGTTCTGACTATATTAGAATGAGGATGCTACTTCTTGTGAATATCCCAGGAATGCTGCCCAAATCTGTATAGAGGGTACATTAAACCCAATACTACTGATGTCAGTGACCTGCATCAGGTCCTAGATGTTCATCTGTATTAATCAGTCTTCAACAGATCTAAGCATGTTAATGTGGAAGTCTGCTGTAGTTAATATGCATAGCATATATGCTTTACAGTGCTGTGGTATGCTCTGCAAACTGTAGTTCCCAGGAATTTTTAAAGGCACCTTTCCAGAGGACCTGCCTGCTATGCCATTTCTTAATTTTTTTAATTTCTGGTACTTCTAATTGAGATCACCTGTGTAAGCAACTGAGAGATGGGTCAAGTGCATCCTCTTAAATATAGTTCTGAAAACACATATGGGCCTCAGTAATTAGTACGTTTTCCTGGTACGTTTACTGGGTTGGCATGTTAATGATTAGTTAGCCAAACCTGAGGGTGACTCCAGAAGGTAGATGATACAAGCAAGTGATAGTAGCGGTTAACAGCACAGAATTGCCAGAAACTGGTGGAAGCCCTTAAGTCTCCTTTCCAGACTCTTTACATTAAAGTTGTTCTCTAAATAGTTACAGAAATTACTGTAGTGTTTCAGGATGACAGTAGCAGTGAACTGAAAAGATGTCTGAACCCAACGCATATGGTAATTTGTTTTTTTTTTTCTTTATTATGAATGAAAGTAGAAAGCTTATCACACCAAAGCAGACTTTGTCCTGCAGAAGCCAAGGTGTCCAATTGCAAAATGTGTAATGAAAGAACATTGAAATGACATTCCTCGATTCCTTACTCTGTTGTGCTCATAGCTGAAATTAGTTCACTTCAAAGCATGATGCCATTCCAGGTCCTCTGTTTTCCTTTACTGTTCCTCCTGTGCCCTCCCAAACTCAGCCTCTGTCTGTGGGACTTATTTTCCCCATCCGTCTCCGTTTTTGGCTCTCCATTAAGCATTTCTAGTTCCCTCTTCTGTTAGATAAGACAGAGGAGAACCTGAAGCCCAACAAAACAAGGTAAATATTTTTAATTGGTCTTTAATTAAAAGTGATTCTTTCTACTGTTCTTTCCTTCCTTTGGTTTTGTCCAGTGGGGAAGAAAAAATGTGAAAAAGTCACAGAATCAGAGTGGTTGAGGTTGAAAGGGACTTCTGGAGATCATCTAGTCAGTACCTCCTGCTCAAGCATGGCCACCTAGAGCTGGTTGCTTAGGGCTGTGTCCAGGTGGCTTTTGATTATCTCCAAGGATGGGGACTCCACAACCTCTTTGTGCAACCTGTGCCAGCGCTTGGTCACACTCACAGTGAAAAAGCGTTTGCTGATGTTCAAAGAGAATCTCCTGTGTTTCAGTGTGTGTCCCTTGCCCTGTCACTGCGCACCACTGAAAAGGGTCTGGCTCCATCATCTTTGCACCCTTCCTTCAGGTATTTATATAAAATGGTGAGGTTCCCCTGAACCTTCTCCAGGCTGCACAGTACCAGCTCTATCAACTCTTGCTCATATGTGAGGTTTTCCAGTCACTTATGCATCTTAGTGATCCTTTGTTGGACTCTTTCCATTATGCCCATCTCTCTCTCGTACTGGGAAGCCCAGAACTGGATACAGTACTCCAGGTGTGGCGTCACCAGTGTTGACTAGAGAAAGATTGCCTCCCTCCACCTGTTGGCAATACTTTGTTTAATGCAGCCCAGGATACCCTTCACCTTCTTTGCTGCAAGAGCACATTGCTCACTCATGTTCAACTTGGAGTCCACCAGAACCTCAGGTCCTTTTCTGCCAAGCTACTTTCCAGCTGGTTGGCCACCAGTATGTGCTTGTAGTTGTTACTCCCCAGGTGCAGGACTTCTCACTTCTCCTTGTTGAACTTTGTGAGGTCCCTGTCAGCTCATTTCTCCAGCCTGTGGAGGTCCCTCTGGATAATTGTTCTTCTACAGGGCAGATAAAACAGTTTAGAATAGGTTCATTTTCAATACCCCAAAGCTCCTTTTTATTATGCTTTTTAAACTTCTCAGAAGAAGATTTACTTTGTGATGATCTACAGCATACAACTTTTTAAGTTGGGTTTCTTTGAGAAATCAAGTGAAATTTTATGGCATTAAGAGGGGAAGTAAGCTTCAGCCATTACTACTGGGTTCTTCCATAATTGAATTTGAAAATTCACGTTGTCTAGTTGTATTAATGTGAGTGTAATATGCCTTTGAATACAAATGAAATTTTTAGTTCATGATATAGAAAGCTTAAGAAAGGAGCTCTTCTAGGAGTTTATTATAGCATTATATTCTGTTTTTTTTGCAGACATGTATATGTGCTATCTGATATAACATTCACATAAGGGTTCAGAGAATATAATTCAGTTAGCGAATCTCCTTCACATAATTTGTTTGGGGCAATGAGTCAAAACGATTCCTTTAAAATGTGGTTGGAAGAAACTTTTTATTTTGGAAAACACATCTCAAGATGCCTTATTTAAGGTTAATTTTGTTGTGGGTGTTTGATGACATAAAAAGAGCCTGGCCATCCAGTGTACTGTTTCTATGGGCCTCTCCTTGATTTCCTGGATGATATCTCCCCTCTTGAAAGCAATGGGCATTTTGTATTTTGGTGGGTGCAGGATTTGGTCCTTTGTGCAAGTTACAAACATTGGGCTTTGAAGGTGTATGTGTGCTTTGGTGTTCAGGCATTTTAGCTGGTATCTTTAAACAGAGATCCATACTATTTAGTATCTGATTTTCTTAGTCTAGATGAGGAGTAGATAAGTACCCTCAAAGGGCTGAGTATAGACAACCATGATTTGTCTTGGCTGTAATCACACAAACTCTTCCTGTTAGGCAGTATCCTACAACTGAGATTGGCTTCCACTGCATATTATTCCAGGATTCTGAGTGCACTTCTCTTGTATGGTTTGTGAAAGGGCACAGTATCAAAAGCAAAAAAGGGGTAAGTGAAGTTGTGTTAAGGAAAAACAAGCAAAACAAACAAAAAACCCCCACCAAAACAACATCACAACAACAAAAAATTCCAAACCAAAAAACAACAAATAATTAAAAAATTGTTTGTTCTTTTTCTGACCCAAATAGCTCTTGTCCAGTAGCAACAGGCGCGTTTTGAGTAGGCAGACATGAAGTTCTAAGGCTTGGTTTTCTGTGTTTGTTCCAAAACCTACTTGCAGGAGAGAGCCTGATCTCCAGACTGTAGATTTCTCTGGGTAGCAGAGGCTACCCCCTCTGCTTTCTCAGCATTAGGGAGAGGGACAAAGCTCTTTTTTCCTTGCCACAGCATGCATCCCCTCAAAGATTGCCACCCAGAATACTTCTGTGCTGGGAGCACCAGGAATGGAAATGCAACCCAGCATGTTAAGTTCCACACTGGCACTGGCATTTAGAATTGGAATGGATGTTTAAGTGCCCACACTGTGCATATTACCACCGCTGCAGAAACAACACTACAGACATTTCTGGCAGGATCCTCTTTACTCTCTGCAGCAGGAGAGGTTGTGTAAAAAGGACAAATGAATTCCTCTGCTTGCGTGCGTAGCCCACTTCTGACTTGGCAATACCTTTGGACTGCTGGCTGTAGGCTGTATTATCTTGCTGTCTTCAGGCAAATGCTGCTTTTACTTGTATGTAAAAATCATATGTTAAAGTACAATGTGGCTATCTGATTTGAAAGAGTAAAAGCCAGATGGTGTGTGCTACCTCAGTAACTGGCTGAACACCTTTCAGGTCTGTGAAGCACCTAGCAGAAGTTACAGTTGCTATATATGTTATAATTAACTCTCAGTGCCTGAAAATGTAGCTATATATGTGCACGTACAAAAAAACCCAGTGCAAATACACAAAGTGTAGTAAATATTTGTGTGTGTATATAGAGAGAGTACAGAATATTTGTGTAGGTACAGAGAGAGTGATATAGTAACAAACATATATGTGTGCATGGGTGTAATGACATTTCCTCCTATCACATCTATCAGGTTACAAGCAGCTAATAATTTTCTTTTTCTACTCACAGCCAAGCATTATAATGGCATATACTCATAAATCAACATCAACATGGAACATTGCTTAGCAAATATAAATGTATGTGCATTGCAGAATGATCTGAGATTACAAAAATATATCAGAAGTCAAAAGTAGCTGGTGGAGAAATGCTATGTCTTTAGTTTATTGAGATTGTTTGGAGGATCCTAATGTACTGTCACTGAAAGAATAATTTTTCCTTTACAATCTACTTAGCAAAGATTTATCGATCCTTTTCCCCTTCATAGAGAATTACTGATCCATTTTAGAAAATCAGATTTTCACACCTTTCATGAGAATGTGCACAGCGCAGTTCCCTAGGGATTGCCAAGGAAGTTGACTTTGACACGAAATCCCTAGGTACCGGTGCACAACAGCCTATAGTCTCATCACTGATTTGTTGCACGGGGTGGTAAAATACTTTTATACATTTATAGAGAAATGATTGCACTGCAAGGACTTATTTTTCCATGCTAGTGGATGTATTCAGGGTCCTGTTATTTGTGTAAACAGCATTTTTCAGGGGGGCTTTTTCTTCTCAGCTGTGATGTTATGAACAGTAAGGTAAGATAAAAGTTGTTGAAATTCATGTTGCAAAGCAGTAGGGTACTGTAGAATTTTTCAGTGTGTGTAAATAACTTTCTTCCAGATGTGTCTACTCTCTGTCCTCATTATTGTAGTATCCTAGGTAGCTAAGCATTAGGCATGTTATATTGAAGTATGCATCATAATGAAGGTGATTTATTATAATTAAAACGGCATGGAGAGCAGCTTTTATTAGACATATTGTTTCACAGGAGAGCTTAATAAAGAGCATTATTATTAGTTATAGATCTGCGTGAAGGATGTTGTTTACTGAGAGTTATGTGAGTATTAGTCAAAGTCTGAAGTTGCTCATTTGAGCTGTCCACTGTAGGGGGAAAAAAAAAGCATTCGGCACAGCAAAGAGAAGAATTTTAAGATTGGAGGGGAGAGAGAGAGAGACAGAGAAAAGGAAATGCCGAGTGCATGAAGTGTTCTCTGCAGGAGCAGTTCTAGAATACTTTATTACATATCTACGGAGACAATGGCATGGACTGTAAGTAGCTCCTGTCTCTCAATATAATAATGCACATAAAGTCGGGGTCAGATTGGGTTCGCTCTGGGCTTTGATGCTGCAGAAGGTCACCAGGGGAATCGATGGACAAAAATGAGACCTGAGTTTCATGCAATCAATGAGATTTTTCTATTTAAAGTGGACACTGCTGGGTGCGAGTCTGGGAGCTTCAAATGTGGTTTTGCTCAGCTTTAGCAGATTGAGAGAAAGATGCGCTGTAAATGTATTGTTTGTTTTAATAACTCTACTGGCACAAGGTGTGTATATCTAAACAGGTTAGTCTGGCAAACTCTGTTATGAATTTGCATGAGCTGCAAATAAATGGACAAATTAGCAGCTACTTTGAATGTTAATTACACTGAGGTTTTTATTCTTTTTCTGTAGAGGCTTAATTGCCTGGCATTTAGATAACCCTTAAAGTATGGTTAGAGAATTACTGAATCATTTGTTTAAAAATCACGTGAAATTTAGCTGTTCTATAAAATATACTTTCTACTATTAATTTCTTAGTCCTCTATAGTCATTACAGTAATTTCTTTAAAAGTTATTTACATTTCCAAGCATTAAAAAAATTCTTACATGCCTTTGGTTATGAAGCTTCATTCTTTTGGGTAGCAAGTGGATACTTGGGACAGAATTGCTTTGATAATTTTCTCGTTAAAGTTTTCAGGCAGCTGAAAGATCGTCTGTTGTTTTGCCTTTATTGTGTACAGTTATCTCTCTAGGATGAGGGAAGCAATCAGGGAGAATGTGATCAGTGAGTCTGACATAGCTGTAACACTGGCAACAGCAAATAATTGACTGATATGGAGGAGATTTATCTCTGCTGTGAAATGGTTAAGAAATTAAAGCATGTTACAGGCCAATTCCTAATCACTGATATATATGATTTTAACTGCTTCGCAGTCAATGGAGTTGTTCCAAATTTACACTGCCCTAACAGACATAGGTCCTGACACTGTTTTCAATTTCAAAGCAAGTCAGCTACTGGACTGTAGTTTGTGAATGAGAAAGCCACTTAAATCTGGGATTTAAATGATCTGATGGTTGTCTTTATAACATAAAAAGAAAATAGCTAATCCCCCCCCCACCAACAATCCTCTTTCAGTAGGTTGCATTCTGCATTTTCTAAGCTTCCATTTTACAAATTTAAATATTCAGTCTGAAGAACTGTTTATCCTACATCGCTGAATAAGTAAATGTCCACCAGAGGCTATGAGGGAGGAAAGGGGAAAGCAGCAAACCCAGCCCCCTATCTTTTCCAGTGTATTATTAAAAATGACCTTTTTGATGACAGTAAATAAAATCAAATTATTCCCATAATGTGGGTACAAAACAATCCCAAAACAAACAAACAAAACAAAAACAAGAAAAGGCCTTGATGGTCTTTCTTATTTAAACATAAGTAAAAGTAAACATAAGCATAAAGTAAAAATAGACTAATTGAAGATTTGTGAGAAGAGCATTAGAAATCATAGATTTTCTACAGCTCAAGTCTAAATTTGTTTGCCAGAGTCTGAAAATGCCCCAAAGAAGAGTAAGTGCACAGAAGAGAACTTAAGCTTCTGCCTCAATCTAATTTCTCTTAGCAGGGTCATTTACAATTCAAGCAGAATTTATCCTCACCTGAAATGATTTATTTGTGTGTTCATATATGCCCTGAGTAAGAACACTTCAGTTTATATTATTCTCATTAGAAAGAAAAAACAAACAAACAAACACCAAACCACAAAAAACCAAAAACATGCTCCACCTCAACATCTTCTCTTAATGGTCCTTAGTGTTGCATTCTTAGGGTATGTTAAACATTTTCCAGCGAAGTCTTTTTGAGAAAGCATAGAAGGAAATGTATTAGTTGAATTTTGTATATGAAGATATTGTCAATAAAATCCCCTTGCAGTAACCACATTCCATTGTAATACAGGTCTCCAGCAGATAATGGAAAGAGTAAGCGATTGCAGGTAGATTATATAAAACTCAAACAATAGCACAATGAGCCACCAGATTCTTTGTGTAACCTAAAATAAATCAGAAGGTATTACAGAAAAGAGGGGGAAAGAAAATACGGCAACATCTGTAACACTTTTCTCTGGACACGCTTTAGTTATCAGGATTTCTTTCTTGTCTTTGACTGCTAACATACGAAGGTGGTACACCGTGGCACTTACAAATTAATTTGTTGTCATTTGTAGCACAACTTACTTTTATTTTTTTAAGCCAATATTGAGGTGTGTGTCTTTTGGGGACAGCAGGCCTGGCATCATTCTCCCTCAAGAGTCACTGAGAGTTAAATTATGTACTCTCCGGTAGACACAATGACTGCTGCCCTTTAAGGTATTTTCTTTGAGTTAAGCATATGCAGCGTCTTTTGGGCTTCCCTAGAGAGATCTTCTGGTACAACCAACCCCAACAGGCTCAAGTTCCCAAGTCTCCACTCATGAAAAAGTTTTTTTGATATTTATAGTGAAATATCTACTCAGAGAAAGCAGAGGCAACTGGTTTTCTTTGCAAGGATTGCTGCAGAATTACTTGCTGAATTAGTGCACGCTGAGAAGACCTCACATATGAGGCTAATAGAATGGTGGGGTTTTGATTCTCTGGTTTAAAAGTACTGTATATTTAATTGTACTTTATCTTTCTGAGTGTTTTAGGAGAGGGTGGAAGATGAACTGCATATACAACAGCAGGAGCGTGTGGGCCACAGGGAAAAGTACAAATGATCCAAAACTGAGGAAATGGATGAGTTCAAATGAAAATTTTCGCACACTGGGAAAAATGTTGAATGTAATTTATAAGGACTTCACCTTAATATTCACACTTAGTATACTTTCCATTTTATACTAATTAGTGAACTCTTTCATCACCTACACATTTTAAAATACTGGGACACAGACATGTAAATTAAAGCTTCCCATGGACATTTTTAACTTCTGCAACCAGCTCTTATTCAACATATCATCCTAGGTCTCGCTGATCTTAGCAGCATTACAAGGATCATATTTTCACACAGATGAACCATTCATGGCAATTTCTCCAATAGATTTGACACAAACATTCTTTTCTTTGATATCAGAGATATAAGCTTTCTATTTTTGACCTATTTTTTCCCCCGACCGACATATTTATTGAGGCTATTGCAAGGAAAATCCCACTTTCCATTAATATTTGACTTCTCTGTTTCTTTCTCTTGCAGAATTTCAGGCTGCTAGAGCAGTAAGAGGGTCTTGGTTAATGTCAGCTTATGTGTGTACATGGGTTAATGAAAACAAATCTCTGAAGTGTATTTAGAATTAATATTTAAATAAACACACGCATGCAATGGCTGATAGGTATATATGTATCATTTTGAGTAGACACCTTCATGATTCTACTGTTGTAGATCAACAAGTGGCATTTATTGATCTGTTATAACAGCAGTTCCAGTTCCAGAGAAGATTTTGATTGATTGTCCTCATCCAGAGTGAGTTCTTTCTCCATCTCTCCAGAGTCTTCAGTGGCATTGGCTGCGGATAGCGTGGAGACAAAAGATTTCTTTCTGAGGAAAGGATGTAATCGTATATAAGTATAATCACATTTGGATTCCAAGTAATTATTTCAATGCCCTGTGCTATCTTTATCCAAGCAATCTGATACACCTCTTATGCTAAGAGTCTATAAACTATCGGTACTAGTATATATATCTTATGTTAAGTCACTGTTCTACAGAATAAGAGGATTACAACTTAATGCACCGTGTATATTTTGTGTCTTGTAGTGTTTGTTTCATCAGAGAAATGTTCTTCCCCTTTTACCTTTTAAATTAAACCTAAAATCAGTGTTTCAGTTTAAAGAATTCCAAGCATGCAAAATTCTGTTTTAAGAAAGTAGGAAAATACTTAAATAACTTTGCAATTTTTGCTCTTAAATATTAAACTTTACCTTCCGGCATATTTCAACACTAAATGTTTATTGCAATGACAGTTTATTCTCAGTTTAGGTCAAGAGGTAAGAATGCACTTGTGTTCATTTAGATAAATAAGCTACTCAGCCACCCCTCACTTATTCATGCCAGGTGCAACCAAAAAATGTATTTTATACGTCAGGTTTTGGATCCCAGTCGCCAACTGATAAGCAGCTCACTTATCTTGTCTTTATTCCTACATCTCCCTATGGTCTAAATCAGAGGTGTCAAACTCATTTTCACTGGGGCCACATCAGCCTCACTGTTGCCTTCAAAGAGCTGAATGTAATTTTAGGACTGGATAAATATAGGAGTAGTTACAGGCTAATGTGGCCTCTGGTGGAAGTGAGTTTGACAGCCCTGGTCTAAATGATCTCTTATGTTTTTATCTCTGAGTTCCTTCTACTTTTGAATGAATTAAAAAGAAAGGGAGTCTATCCTCCACCTTTTGCATTCCCTTTATAAACTGAAGTTGTCACCACAGAAGCCTGGAAAGGAAATGTATGAATGCCAATACTACTTCCTAGGGGGTTCTCTGTCATCCAGATCTCTTGGTTAGACTCATGTCTCTTCAGGTTATTCTCCAAAAATAAATCTTGCACTGTTCTGAACACTTTTATAACCCCCACCCTATTCCCATGCTGTTGCTTGTGGATTTTTTGGTGTTTGTGTTTTTTTGGGTTTGTGGGATTTTTTTTTTTATTTTTTTTTTTTTTTTCAGGCCAACCATACTTTGTGCATACATGTAACTGTCCTGAAAAATGAGGCTGCCAGTATGGAGTTAATCACCTCTTCTGACAAGCTGAACTAGAAAAACCTGTTTGGAGGCTATTCTGCAAGAGATCTGTGCTTGGCAATGGTGTGAACAGTAGATAAACCTCATCCCCTTGCAGAACTAAACTGCCCCATTGGTTGTGTGGCTCCCTGAATACTGTAGTATGTGGTGTGGACTGAAGGGGAGATCTTTGCTACGTGCCAATTCAAGAAGACTTTACTTACTCTTGAGCTGCAGCCTACCTCTGGATGGCAGTACGGTCACTGTGAACAGGTCAGAGCTCCATCTTAGGAAGCACCTGTCTGCTGAATTTGTCTAGTCTTCACTCACACCCCTGGTATGTTTTGTCTTTACCTTGAGCTTTCAAAATTTGACACAAGAAGTGAAGCCTCGAGGCTGGAGTCTCCATGCACAGATCAAGACCTACAGAAAACTTTGTTTTCAGCTGCATTGTTTTCAAGTTTTTCTGTCCCTTCCTTCAACTGACTCATCATTTATGTCTGTTCAGCATTTTGAGGGGCTGCTTTTTTTTTTTTTTAATTGGGTGTTATTATAGGACCTCATCTGAATGTTCTCCAAAAGTTGTTGAGAAAGTAGGAACTTTTCTCACACAGGCTAACTATATTCAGTTTTAATGAGAGTTACTCACAATTTATTCCTTTCAGTAGACTTAAGTTCTAGTATCTTAAATATTTTTATATTCTATAAAGATATTCAGGGTTGGTTATAAGTTTTCTTGAGCTACAAGGAAACCAGAGGCACATTAGTCATAAGTGAAAAATTTCTGAGTCTGTACTTCCCCCCTCTGCCCCTGTGAGCTGCAAACAGGAATTGTCTGACAAATTTTCCTCAACTACAGGGTCAGTTTTTATCTTTGGTCTTTGGAATGTATGTGGTATTTTTTTTTTCCTTACAAATAAATGTTTGCAAGCCAAAGCACGGGAATTTGAAGCAGGACAGGGAGCCAAAAATAACACTTTGTAAAATTATGTAATTGTCATGCTCACAGTTAAAATGAGATTGTTTTCTAAATAATAACTATACACATTATAGTTCTTAGAAGTATCACATCAGTGTAAACATGTATGTGGAGCAGGCATGCTAAGCAAAGTCAGATTTTACTGCTGTTTTACCTGTGACACCAACTGGGAGACTAAAGAGGACTCTGCTGTTCATTGTCATCAGCAACGTTATAAACCGTGCTCCACTTTCTAGACTTACTTTGCAATCTCATTGCCTTAAATGAAGTGCTAAATTACACTTGCAGAACCCTAGTGAAGGCAATAGGATTAGAGTAGATGTTACCAAGGTCATAACTTATTAATGATGCTGCTACAGTATACAACACAGGAGGAAACCCACTTTCATAGTGAGATCCTAGGCTGAGTCTGTAGAGACAGCCTTTAGAGGGAAACCCAGCAAATGTGGGAAAGACTTTTGGAGAGAAAATAAACAAAAAATGACATGTTCTTTCGCTTTTACTTTCATTGTCAGTACAGTGTTCCAAAATTTTTCACTGGATAATAAGTAGTGCAAAAAGTATTTCTTTGACTCGTAGCAAGTTTGAGGTGAAAGACCTTTGGTGATACTATCAGAGAAATCACCATAACTGTGCATGATTGTGCGCTGCTGTGTTGTGCATTTCTCTGTCCAGCAAAACTTTAAATTTCACAAATAGAAGAGCTTTTTCTGCCTGCCTTTCTAGGAGAAGGTTGCAGTCTAAGCACTTTTCTGGTTGTTTTTCCTCTACTCATAATGCCCATTATATGCGCTTTGATGTAATTTTCGTCCTTTTCCTTCTGCTTAGCTCTGTGGTTACCTTTGAGCAATTTGCCCCCACTGCTGCACTCCAGCCTCAAAAACTCTGATCATATAAGTGGTCCCATTGATTCCAATATGTATACTTAGTGCAGGGTTAAATGCTTGAAGGACCAGTTTATACCCTTCAGGTATAGATAAATGACTGTCATACCTTAAATCCATAATTTAACCACAGCATAAACATGGCTTTATTTTCATCACAGCAGTTGAGTTCTTCAGTCACAATAAATTTAATGTATCTGGTTGGGCTTCTTGTAGTGCTTTTAAGTATGTTGTCATCTTTTTGCTGAGGACTCTTAAAGATGGATACAGGCACTAGGTCATCTAGGAGAAAGAAATCCTATAGATGGAGTGACTGCACAGCGGGGTAACATGATGAGACCCCTTAAAACTGGAGTTTGAAGCCCATCAGAAGTGGTCATTTGTGTTGTCAATTCTCTGTGTCATGTATCATCTTTGTGGTCTTCCAGATCAGTTTGATAGCATAGAAACTGTGTTGAGATACTTTTGAAAGCATTACCTTACCTGTGTTAGTTGTTGTGAGGCAAAGACGTGGAAATTAAAGAATTTTCATTTAACAATTTCTCATCATAAGCGAGCATTCATTCACTCTTTCTTCCCTGATGTCTGCAAAAACACAATAAAAATAGTGGAAGTCTGCAGCTCAAAGTCTTCAGAAGGAAAGCCCAGTAACTTGATCGACTGTTTGTACTGTTAGATTGTCTGTCCTTCTCCTCCTGTTACTACTTATTCCCAATTGCTGTGCTCGAATCAGGTTGGGGAGTGATATAGAGCTGGGAACAGTTCTCTGAGTAAAGGATTTTGTGTGGGCCATGTGAGATTTCGAAGATCATAAAGACTTCAAACTACTAGCCAAGGCAGATTTTGATGTGGTAAAGTCCAGGAACTAGCCTCTTAAACATACAATTCATGTTAATGCACCCAAATCCCTCGTGAGTTTCTGATTAATCTTAAGTGGGTTCTAGTGTAGCCCCTCAGTGGCTTTTCTTTAACTGATACATGGAACAGGATTCATTTAATATTATATTTAATATATGATCCTAGAAAACTGAAAAGCGGTCCAGCTTTTTTATACTTGGGGATTTAGGTATTCTCCTTATTTTATTAACTTCTGTTCCATACAACACTTGGCCTAATGGAAGTCATATTCTGTGCTTAATCCTTATAGTCCTTTAAAACTGGCATTACCCTTTTTATTTTTATATACTTTTAAAAATCTTGGCGTGTATTTTCTTCAGACTTCAAGGCTTGTGAGTTTCTAGGCTTCTCACATGAAGACGTAGTTTTCAGTCCAACAGAAATTCAGTTGTGTATGTTAGGATTTGAAGCTGAAAGGTGAGCAGAAGAAGGAAGTTTGGGAACTGCTAGTAGAACTGTACAAGTAGTATTACTCACAGAGAGGTTACAGTTTCTCTTTGCCACCAGAGTTTTGTATACTTCATAGGGGATATCTGTGTGCATATTCTAGTGCAACACAGCTGATCCCATGTGCTAGCTCAATATCTAGTCTGAGAATATTTAATGCTTTTTCTATTTTGACTGAACAGTTTGTGCAAGTGATTTGATTCTGTGTAGGTGGTTTTGGTCATCACAGTATCACAGTATGTTTGGGACTGGAAGGGACCTCAAAAGATCATCTAGTCCAATCCCCCTGCTGGAGCAGGAACACCTAGGTGAGGTTGCACAGGAACATGTCCAGGCGGGTTTTGAATGTCTCCAGAGAAGGAGACTCCACAACTTCCCTGGGCAGCCTGTTCCAGTGCTCTGTCACCCTTACTGAGAAGAAGTTTCTTCTCAAATTTAAGTGGAACCTCTTGTGTTCCAGCTTGATCCCATTACCCCTTGTCCTATCATTGTTTGCCACCGAGAAGAGCCTGGCTCCATCCTCATGGCACTCACCCTTTATATATTTATAAACATTAATAAGGTCCCCGCTTAGTCTCCTCTTCTCCAAACTAAAGAGACCCAGCTCCCTCAGCCTTTCTTCATAAGGGAGGTGCTCCACTCCCTTCATCATCTTTGTTGCCCTATGCTGGACCCTCTCCAGCAGTTCCCTGTCCTTCTGGAACTGAGGGGCCCAGAACTGGACACAATATTCCAGATGTGGTCTCACCAGGGCAGAGTAGAGGGGAAGGAGGACCTCTCTCGATCTACTGACCACCCCCCTTCTAATACACCCCAGGATGCCATTGGCCTTCCTGGCCACAAGGGCACAGTGCTGGCTCATGGTCATCCTGTTGTCCACCAGGACCCCCAGGTCCCTTTCCCCTACACTGCTCTCTAATATGTAATTTCCCAACCTATACTGGAACCCGGGGTTGTTCCTGCCCAGATGCAGGACTCTACACTTGCCCTTGTTAAATTTCATTAGGTTACTCCCCGCCCAACTCTCCAGCCTGTCCAGGTCCCGCTGGATGGCAGCACAGCCTTCTGGCGTGTCAGCCACTCCTCCCAGCTTGGTGTCATCAGCAAACTTGCTGATAGTACACTCATCTTTTACTAATAATTCTCTATATAGAATGTATTACTTTATCCTCTCTTCAAAACAAGCTACTACTTTGTGATAGTCACTTAAGTGATGTTATTGTGTTCCCTAAGAATATGCCCTACTTGTGAGCACAAAAATGGTAACACGTTCTCATGGAAAAAGAGCTTTTTTTCCAAAACCATTGTGGCTGCTATTGCAGTAATGGGTTATCAAACAGGCAAAATTGTATGTGTTGTCAATGGCTACAATATAATTTCATTGACTTACAATGTTTAAAGTGAAGGCATGATGGTAAGCTTATATAAGGTGTCACATTGAAGTAATTGCCCACCAACTTGGTTTTATGGCCAAAGAGAACATTTTAACATCCAGACAAATTTTGAGGACACTCTGGCCTGTGTGGAAACACAGAGATCAAAGGATGTGATTAAGAATTCAGATAGTATAGGGCTGTGTACTTAACCCAGGAAATAAATGGATGAAGTAAATGTGGGTATAAGTAAATGAGAAAATTGATTTAAATCTACGAATAAGAATTTGGTCTAAAATCCAAGCAAGCACAAAAGTGGGTGGTCACTGGTTTTACTCAATCCAAATGCAGGCAGTTTTACTTATTCGGTGTTTGCCAAAGTCTCTCTCTTTATGATTTCATTACACCAAGACTTGTGTTGGGCGCTCTTCCAGCTGGTGTGTTGGGTTTGGAGTCAGGTGACAGGTAGGAGCCTGTGTTTGGGCCCAGGGGAAGCACAGGAGCTGGGGCTGCCAGGCCTGCCAGCTGAGCCGAGCTGGGCTGAGCTGCCCAGCTGCATGAAAAGGGAGCTCAGGGAATGTCAGATGTGTGGGTGCTCCACCTGTTTTCCTAATTGCAGATCTGAATTGTTATATGGGGCTGGCTGCCTGGAGGTAACTTGCTTCACGCCAGACCGCATGGTGGTGCGGTTTGGCCTTGTGACTAAAACCATGCTGATAACACGAGTGTTTTGGCTGTTGCAGAGCAGTAGTTACAATGTCTGTACTAGAGGTGGTGAGAATTTGGAAGAGGACACATCTGGGGCAGGTGACCCCAAATGACCAAAGGGATATTCCATACTGTGTGATGTAGTCTTCAGTATTAGAATCTGGGGGTAACAGGGATGTTTGTGATTACAGTGTTTGTCTTACAGTGTAGCTCTTATGCATACGGAGGCCCTGCTGCCCTGGAATTGGCTGCACATCTGCCTGCCAAGGGGAAGTAGTGGAAAAATTTCCTTATTTAGTTTTGCTTACACATGCATCTTATACCTCCCCTATCAAACTGTATTTTTATTGATCCACAAGCTTTCTCTCCTTCCTTCTGTTTCTTCCCCCATTGCATAGGAGAGGGGAGTGAGCAAGCAGCTGTGTGGGTGCTTGGCTGCTGGCTGGGGTCAGCTCTCCACAAGAGCGCAAATCTACAGCAACTGTGGTAACCACTTAAACCAGAAATAAATGTGCTGGAAGAAAATCTCAGTAGGTTAAGGACTGAGACCCATCTACCTGAATTTTATGTAGAGTTGTTTAGAATGTTAATAACTGCTTGGAAAATGAATATTACTGAGGAAACAGCAGTGCTAGCCCCACCTATGGAAGAAAAGGACAAGGAACAAGGATAGGACCTGATAGCAGTAGAGATGAGCTCTGCTCCACTCCTGTTTTACAGGGCTTTACTTTCCTCTTTTCTTTCTGTGTAATGAAGATCTGCTTTCCTAAATTTTCCTTGAGATCTTCAGGCTGGGAGGATGGAAGGCACACATTGTACCAGTGAGTAGCAAGAGAGTGATGAAAAACCATCTTTTACTCCTAGAGGACCCTTTGAAGTTGCCCCAGTGTTGGGCTTCCCAGGCACATCCAATACCTGCAGCAGGTCTGTGAAATGAATCAGAAGTGCCACCAGGTTGAGAAATGGGAGAGACAGATTTTTGTTGATGCAAGGATTAAATTGGTTAAGTATGCATAGCTTGGTTATTTGCTCAACACATGAGAAAATGGATATCAGAAGCAGGTAAATTGTCAAAGGAGTAGGTTAATAAAAGGAATAAATGGAAGTAATGGGATTAAAATAAGAATGGGCCACTTAAATACGGTGGAAAGTGTCCTAACAGTGAGTATCATTAAAATTTGATACCTATTGTTTGAGGAAAGTGGGTATTCATAGATGTTAGATGTTTTTAAGCCCTAGAAAAGCATAGATTGAGAGAGACTTCAGTAGAAGCTCTGTGAGGATAGGGTAGATTACTTTGCGCAATTTCACAGGAATGCTTAAAACACAAAATAGACACCTTTGCCCTGCTCTCCCATTTGCAAATCTATTAAACAGATGATAGAGATTAAGTAAATTGGCCAGCAATGCATAGAGGTTCAGCGGCAAAACTAAACCTCCAAGGAAGGTGCCAGCCCTCCTATTCTAACCACCTGGTGGCAAACTTCCTCTCCCACAAAGAAAAGGCTATTTTTCATTAAGAGGACTACTGAGGAGGGCAAAGGGTGGCTTGAAAACGTGTTCTCTCCCAGCTGTACCTGGAGATTGCTGCAGGAAACCCAAGTGACTCTTCGTATTTACATATACAAACTGTAAATTCATGTAGCCTATAGGTTCAGAAAACTAATGATAAATATGGACATAGGAATTAGCTTTTCCTTACAAGTAAAAAGCAAAGATGATTTTTTTCCCCAAATATTTAAACTGCATGCAAGTAATTCAAAATTAACAAGTAATGCGAGATTGGGATCAAAACTCTTGTTCTACATTTTAGTGCATTATTTTTGTTAATTTTTAAAAATCATTTTGAAGTTATTATGGGATATTTTTATATTAATTTTTGGTTTGCTAACAGATTTTGTAATGGCATGCATAGTTGTGCATGAGTTGTGCATATGCTTTGTAATCATACAGATTGAAAAAAAAAATCTGCAAATTATGCCATGTCTCTAAATAATATTAATCATTTTAAAATTATCTATTATGTTCAAACCCCATATTTATTTTTTTTTTAATAACAAAGTTTGTAGCAGGTTGAAAATTAATTTGAGACTAATAATATTATGAGACTGTTTATGCTGACCTATGCTTTTTTGAAACAACTAAACTACATTTAGGATTACCTGTGGAGTTTTTTAATCGATTTCAGTGACAAGAAGATCAGGGCCCTTACATAGATTTCAGTGATTTTTTTGTTCATGGCAAGATGGGTTTATTCCCGTTGAAGTAGATGGCAGCAATCCAAAAAGCCTCATTGGGAAGAGAATTGGGACTGCTGAAAATTTTTTATATATGTAGTATATGCACATGTATATACACACATTATATAGGTATGTGACAAACAGCAGCAGGTTCTTTGGAAAGAGTTTTCTGCTGTTGAAGCAGAAGGGAATCAGCAGCACTTGTGACTGTGCCCTCCAAGCCGAGCAGCGATGGTTACACTCTAAGGGTGAAGCTGAGCAGCCCAGTGGTGTTGGCCAGTTTGCAAATAACAGGCACAAGCAATGAAGTGTTGATGTAGCTGCATGTTTTGTTTTACTCTCTGATTGGGTTTTCTGCCTTAAGATATAATTTCTTTAGAAGGATTTTCCTTAAGAAACAATAGGGAGCCAATGGCAAATCATTGCGTGGCAACTTTTTTAAAAATAAAAACAACAACAAAACCAAACCAAAACCAAGCAAACAAACACACCAAACCCAAGCCAAAACGCAAACACAAACCAAACAGTATCTAATAAATAACAGAATTGTTCATGTAGGAAAGTACTAGCAGATCTGGAAAATGCTTCATTCATTGTATATTGATAATCCAGTTACTGTAATTGCTCCTAAAATGATCAGTAAGTGTTACGCTGTTTTCCTATTGTAAGGCTGTAAACAGAAAAGCTGCTGTTGCACTGCTCTGAATTGAAGTGATCCTCCTGTATGTCCAACACATACTGTTACTGTGTGTGGTGTGTGACTTATCCTACCCCAGCATAATGAACAAAAAATTGGGAGTTTGTACATATACCTGCAACTTCCAGCGGATTAAGGCCATTGACAAAAAGGTGAAGCACCCTTTGGGCTTCAAGTGCTTAGAGAAAACCAAGTATTTATGCAAATTGCATTAGAATTATGAAGCTGTGTGATAAAGGCATGTTGAATTTGGAATACATTTAATTAGAAATTAATATGTTGTGATCTCCAATGTGAAAAGAAAGCCATGGTACCCAGGTGCTGATGAAGACCTGGTATGAAGAAAAGTAACTCTGAAGATCCTCTGTAATGATTAAAAAAAAATTGCACTCATTTATCAATGGGAAAGGCTTGGAAAATATAAAAAGCATAACATTATTGATCTGCAGTATTTGTGGCATTGTTAAGTATGTTTAGCAGTTATAACAGCAGGTTTTGCTATCCAATGAGCTCAACATAGGAGAACCATAGGAAAACTGTTTGGGATTCTTACTCTTAACCTAGGAGCTGCCCATTTTATGGCAGTGTATCTTCTAGTATCTGGACAAAGAAAATAATATCTTAGCCTGTGAGGCTCAGTTCAAGTAAAGCTTTCAGAAAAAAAAAAAAAAAAAAACACTAGAAAAGGTTGCTTTATTTCACTAAAACTAATATATCCCCGTTTCAACAAATTTTCTTTTGAAGGTGTTACTTTGTCTTTGGAATTTCTGGTAAGAGCCAGGGAAAGGCTCATCCTGAAACAGAAAGTGATTCTGCTGATATGGCCAAGTCCATGGCTGGCTACAGAAGCATCTCGATTAGGGTTTTCCTAGATCAAATGCAAGTAATTGAATTAGGTGCTGAGCTAGGTTACTGTTTAACCCATGCTTTGATTTTCAAAAATTCAAGTTAATGGTTTTTGGTTTACAACTTGCAAATCCTGACATATTATGTAAAATCAAGTTTTTGTTTAACTAAGAGGAAAGTCTCTTTCATTTGCTGTGACTCCCTTCTCTGCTGCCTAGCCAAGTTTCTCTCATACTTGATCAATGTTCAAAAGTGATTGTAAATTTGTCTTTGGTGTGGTTCTGGATGTGCTGATTTGTAAAAGAGAGCAATTTGAACTGAGTTCTGGCTTTGATATTTCTTTCCTCAAAGTTGTTTCTGGTACGTGCGTGGTAGACAAAGCCTGAAAAAATGAAAATATATAGAAACCATATGTAGTAACATTTAAATTCTGATTAGGCCAAACTAATATTGTTTGAATGCTTTGTGGTGGCAATCCTGCTAAGTAGTTTTTTGCCTAGGAAAGACTAACTGCATTTCTTAGTTCCAAAGAGGCCATTTGTGGCTTGTTCTTTCCCATGGAGAGCAGAAAGATTATGTTGATAAGGGGATGCTTTAGGTTCCAGAAGGATCTCTTAACATATGTAACATGATCGTCTGGAAAGAGAAGCCTTGTGTTTAAGGCCACTTCAAAATAAAAATAGAGCAAATATTGAAAAAAAAAAAAATTTAAAAAAAAAATATATATATATATAAGTTTTGGAACTGGCAGGCTTGTGAAAGAGCTCTTGTGAAGATAGTGAAATGATCTGGTAAACAGGATCATGTCTCCTTTAGGTGGTCAGTGTGGAGACTAACACAACCCAATGTGAAGTCATTTTCAGGGTGACTGAGAAGGTTTTGTTTTGATAGCAGATTTCCTTTAGACAGCTACAATATGTGTTTATTACATGAGCACAGAATGGTATTTTTTGCCTTAAGAGGTGGGGTGTGAGGGTTTTTTGGTTTTGTTTTGGTGTTTTTTTAATGGAAGACAATGTCTTCTTCTTCATAATGGAAATTTTTTCAAGTCCTCTGTTAAGTTGGCCCCACAGTATACAAGTTTTAGAAAATCCCAGCTATTCTTACAAGCTTATAATTTTCTGCATGGTTTCTTATGTTTGATGTGGCTCCCTGCAGAATAAAACCGACAGAACAGTGGGAATCATCCACTGCTCCTATGAAGAAAATGTGTCAAAGTTTTACTCTCCAGATAGGAACCATCTTCTAATATCAGATTTAGTTGCACTGCATCTCCTTCTTTTGGGAGACCAGATGGCAGAAGAGGAGGAAATATCTTGATTCAGTGATCTTAAAAGGTCATTTTCAACCTAAATGATTCTATGAAATGAGTGTGAAAGTCTCTTGAAGGCTTATTCCACCATGTTGGCCCTAGTAAAAAATGGTCCTACCTGTTCAGCCTTTGTCCTGTCATGATCTGTTGGGCCTGATCTTCTGGTTTCTTAAGAATCGGGTCAGCTTTTGTGTGTCTGCAAAAATCTTTAACTAGAAGAAGACTGCTTTCTCTCACCATTCTCAAGACTTGTTATTTTTCCTGATGGCTGTGCGCTATTATCTGTCATGTGTTTTGAGGATCGTGGCAGCTTCCCAGAATAGTAGCTTTTCTGGCTAGTGACCTCTGTATGCATACAAACTTCTGCTATATGTCCATGTGTTAAAAATCTCATTTTCAGTAAGCCAGAATGTAATTTAAATGGGGGAATCATTATTAGAACTCTTATTGTCCTAACAGAGGAAAGTTTTATATAGCTTCACCATGTACATGGTAGAAAACTGTAAAGATGAAATGGTTTGCAATAAGAGCAGAATGATTCGTAATTCAGGTTAACAATTGGATCAGAAGCATTAAGGTCAACTCAAGAGTTGAAAGCAATGTTTACAGTAAAGCTTCTGTGCTGCATGTACTCCGGCATTAGTGATTCTGAAGTGTCACATGGGTCAGGAAAAACACAAAGTCTGGATTCATACATATGAGAGTCTTTCTTTCTCAGCCAGTTCCAGAAATGGCTTTTTTGGACCAGAGGTGCAGCAATCTCCTACAGTGGTATAGTTGTTCCTCACTCTTTCTATGGTGAAAGCAACATCCTTTGCCTTTCTTTCCTGTTTGAAGCATGCAGCATGACTGCTGGGGTACATTTAGAGCAATAAACCCAAGCTGATTATAAAATGAATTGTAATGTAGCCATTTACTGCTGTGCAGCTGCTGTGTGCATATTCCCATCCAACAGCCTATAGGCAGCAAGTTGCAGAGCAACCTGACCAGCAAATGACTAGGACTTCTCTCATGGACCTTTCAGCTTGCTCTCCATAAGTCTAAGGAATGTCCAAAACATTTTCAATAGGAAATACCATTTGATGCGGTGAGGAGCAGGGATATTGTTTAATGAGGGTTTTTTTTAATATTATTTGAAAACCATGTTGCAGTACCTCAATCTCAAGACACAGTAATTCAAGGGATATTGCCATATAAAACCTTGTTTAAGAAAAAAAAAAAAAAAATATATATATATATATATATATAAAAAATTCAACTTTAGGAGTCTTAAAACTACAATTAAAACCTCTAAACCCCCCCCCCCCCTTTTTTTTTTTTCCGTCAGAAGCTATGTTATACTAACCAGCGCTAATCATTTCAGTTTCCAGAGGACTTAATTTTCAGTAAATAAATGGAGACCATCCTAGCATTACTGCCTAACCTGAGAAGAATATTTAAATGAAAGCAAGCACCATGGGCAGTGATAGTCTCTCCAACTTTCTAAACTAAACTGTTAATTGAAGTTCAGTACTATAAATAACCTGATTATAATTTGGCATGGGTTAATTAGTTAACTGTGTTATTTTTAACTAGAAAATGCTCCTTTTTAACTGCAACCTGGACACTAGATGTGAAGATGAGTATCACCAGAAAAATACCATGTCCAAAGGCACACAAGTCTTAAAAAAAGGGAGAAGAAAAGAACTATGGTGTTTGCTACAGATATTTTGATGAGGAGAATAAATACCATACTAGCTGAAGAAAAGTGGAGACATTTTGAGGTGATAATATTCATATTGAGTGAGAAGAGCTAGGAATATATTTGCTTTGTACTGTAAGAGGAAGAGGAGGTAATACTGAAGATTATAGTAAGTTAAATATGACTAATATAGGTAATGTAAGTAAATATGTACTGAAGTAAATAGAAGTGCAAGATCAAAGTAGTGAAGAGAGATCAATGATCATGTATCAACAGACTTGTTTGTTTTGCTTATGGAAACATCCATCTAAAGATGGTGGTACAGGTGCCTATGAAGAAAACAAGGAGATTATTCTCTGTAACTTAGTGACAGCCAGGAGGTTGCGATGGTGAGAGGCCAGCAGGTGACAGAATGCTGATTCCAAGTACTTTGCGTAAACTAGACTACAGGTAGATTGGGATGGAGGAAATATCAGCCTATGAGTGACAGCAGATAAAAAAAATGTTTAAAGAAAAAAGAATCAAAGAAGGTTGTCCATGACAATTGTTGTTTATGGAAAAAAAATGAATATTTCTGGAAGCAACAAGATGAAGAAAGAAGGACTAGTTCCTAAGAGGAATGTAATCCTGAATTTCACTGGTACTGGACACAAAATAAATCCAATCCTTTCCTCTCAGTAAAGTCTTTCTAATGTATTCCCCATTCAAAATCTATAAGCTAAGTCTTAGAACAGCTTTATCCAAAGTTATGAAGGTACTCTGTCTTGACTAAAAAAAAATTAAAAGCTGCAGTTTTTGGTGTAGTCATTAGAACAGCGTAAATTTTATGTTTATTGGTAGTATAATTTGAGTGTTTGCTCAAACGTATGCAATATGTTATGTCCCAAATACAAGTCTGTGAAAGATCAGAATCTTAGAGGGGGGGACAGGATTTATTTCATGTTTGGGGAAAACAAACAAACAAAAACCCAAACAAACAAACAAACACAAACAACAACAACAACAAAGCCAACAACAAGCCAGAAAATTAAATTCAAATACTTCTACGCCAGAGAAATATAAGGGCAAAATAAAAAGCAAAACAAAGGATCTTACTTTTTCTCCTAATTAAAGTAATTAAATTCAGACCAACAATGTTTATGGTGCAGTAAGTGCAAAATTTAGACCAGTGGCTAAACCAGTGCATTAAGTTTTTATAAAGCCCTATCATTACCCAAATCCTACATTAAGGATAAAAGTAGTTTGTTCTCCCATTTTTAGACTTCTGCCTAGGGCATGTTTCTCACAAAAAAATATAGTTTCCTTTAAAAGCTGTCTTTGATTACTAAATAGTTTTTGCTTAGAAACTGCACCTTTACCCTTAAAGTGCAGAGGCAAAGCTTTTAACACAGTGATAAGTGTTCTCCTGTACTTCATACAGTGCTGCAGATAAGAAGGTAAAGGTTTTGTTTTTTAAAAGAGGTAACCAGAACTGTAATTTGCATTTGCAAATCCACACAGTTTTTACTGTTAAATGAAGCCCAACAGCTTAAGTCATCAGGGAGTGGTAGAGCTGAATGGAGGTGTCGCAGGTATTGCAGCTGAGTTACAGGAGGTATGAGCCACCCTTAAAGGAGACACACAGCGGGGAGGACCACTTGCTGTACAAAAATGTCAGTGAGATCTCATAGAAAACAAGCAAGTCTGGAAATACTGGTGCTAGTTGGACAAGAAATAGATGACAAGTTATATGAGTATCTGCGAGAGATGGTGTATAAAATTTGTCACTACTTGTGTGGTATATACAGGTATGTTTTGAATAAGGGGATTGTAATTTCTTAGTTCTCATGTAACTAGAACTTTGCTCTTGTGGTTATAAAGCAATCTGACATTTTGTGAAGCATTATATCCCTTTTACATACCCTTGCCTCTTACTAAAGCATATCAACCCTTTTCACAAAGTTTGTTTTGCTGGTTTTTATGCATTCTTAGACTTTTTAATTTTGGATTTGAAAAGCTAAAAGTTTTTTGCGGTGGCTGTTGGTCAAGTAAATGGAAGATTCTGTGTTATGCTGCAAAGTGTAACCTGACCTTAAACACCTTCCAAACGAAACCAACCAACCAAAAAAACCCCACAAACAAACAAACCAACAACAAAACCTGAGCATCAAGCCCACAGACATCCAGGGCAGCAAGGAGAAGAAATCCTAACGGGACTACCCACTAGTTACTAGCCCCTTGCTATGCACTGGAATTAGAATTTATTACACTTTTTGTAAAAATAATAGTTTTTACTCGCACATAATCCACTGCAGAAGTGACACGTTCTTAAGTATGGAAAGCAATTGAAGGCCTGGAGACAACCTGAAGTTAAAAAATGTCAATTTAAAAAAAATGTTTTTGAAGGAAACAAACCTCCTCTCAACCCATCATTTCGGTGATTTATTTAGTCCTCATGTAGACTAGAATTTTAGACAGAATCTAATCCATCTGCTTCTAGAGAAAGTTGTCATTCGTTTACCACCTGACAGAGAGAGCTACCCTAGGGGTTAACTACAGGTTCTGGTACTGTCTGAGGGAAGGGGCAGCAGTTTATATTATTTCAGTTTTTATAGTCCTCAGTTCTGTGTTTGCAAAGCTGTTTTAAATTCACTGCTAAGAGTCTGCCCAGCCACACAAGCAACTCTGTTGATGCTTACTGCAGTGCAGGTCTCAGTGATACCTTGCAGCAATGAGTTCCACAGGTTTTCACTGCTTACTCTTTGGAAAAGTATATTTTATTATTACTACATGTACAACTTTGCCATTTCAGTGTAGGCCCCTTTTCTCCTCGGGTGAGGTGGGGTGAATAGTTCCTGCTCTACGTTTTCTCCCTGCCATTTATTATTTTGTATACTTTGGTCATGCTCATTCTTATTCGTGTTTTTCTGTAAACCTTCCCAGTCCTTTAGATCTCTTTATCATTCTTACCACACATCTCTTTCTGATGTATGTTTCTTAGATGGGCTGACCAGAAATGAACAAAGTACTCCAGGTGAAGCCAAATTATTGATGTACATAACAGGTAAAATCCTGGCCCAAATGAAGTTGCTGGGAATTCGCTGACATCTGAGGGCTGAGGTTTCTCCCAGGGCTGTCACACTTCCTACATTATTCTTCCTCCCATTTTTCATATATTCAACTTCAAAATTTGGCAGCTGAGACTTTAATGCAGAATCCTACTGATTCAGCATCCTCTGTTAAATTGCTCTTAGTCCTCAGATTAGCAGGGTAGCTCTGTGGACGGGATTAGTTCTCTCCCCCAAATACTTCGATGTGAAGGGTCAAATTTTGTCCCGATTCACACTTGTTACGAACAACTCTTGATGTTAGTTTTGAACATCTGAAATTCAAGGGCAGCAGCCCAGACTTTGAAACAATGCTCTTTGTGTTCACAGTGACCTTTAGCTGCAAAGTCTGCTAAAATAAATTATTTAGTGTATGAAAGCAAACAAACAAAATTTTTTCCTCGATAAATGACTGTCCATAATGCAATATGAATATGAGGCCAAACAAGTCAGAGGGGTTTTTTTTACAGCATCTGCAAGAGAAATCTGTTAACTTCTGTTTCCTCCCCAGAAACATCTAAGAAATGTTCAGATTGTTGCTGGCTAATAAATACAGTAAATGAAATGTTAATAAATCACCAGCAATTTAGCCTGACGATAACATGGATTGACCACATTGATTAAATTGATTATGTTTCACATATTTACAATATGTAGACACAAGCCTAATTTATTTTCTGAGGAGTTCAAGGTAGGTATCAATGGTTTAAAAAAAGTGCAAACCAAAACAATGGAGTAATGTTTGTGGTTGCTATCTGCAATAATCTAATGCTGACAGAGAGCAGTATTTTATTTAGTAATTAACAGTGTAAAGGGGAGAGAAGCTGTCATGTTGGTTCTTAAGCTGGGGAATGTGATGAAAGATGATATCTGCGATCTCATCCTTTCCACTTGTTTAGGATTGTCAGGATGAGAAATGTCAGCATTATGAAAGCTCAGCTCTGCTCTTGATATGATAAAACCCTTCAAAAGCCAGTCTTTCTCTCCCTCTCCCCCCTCCTTTCTCCCTCTCCCTCTCGCACTTGCTTTTTTTATTTAGCCTGTTTTGTTAGATGGCAGAAATATAATTCTTTTCTTTCTTCCTATTATAAGCCACCATTTTTGTTTTATTATATGTTTCACAACCCCTAATGCCCCACTGAAAATTACCTTGTTAAATGACAGTGTTTCAAAGCCATGAATCCTTTCCACCATTCCCTCAGAGGTTTGAAACAGTCAACAGACTGTAAAGAATAAATAATAAAAAAGTATTGATTATTTTGATGACTGTGAGATTCAATTAAGTATTAATTTTGCCCTCCAGTGGACCTATCAAGGTATTCAAAAGGGAGGATTCGGCTCAGCTAAATGCGTGCTGAGTGCTTCAGCCTTAAATAGGGAGAAAATGTGTTTACCTACAGTATTTGAAGAGGAGTGCATTGATGCACAGAGTCCAATATTTAAGTGCTGTGCAAATTAAGCCCTGGTGACAGTGACATTGTTTTCAGCGATATGAGTATTGACTAAAGAAGTGCATTTGATGACAGCTTAAACTATTTGTATTGATTAACATTTTCATAGATTATCATGTGTCATATCAAATTCACTTTTCAGACACGAATACATTAAAAAACCCATAGGCAAACATCGACCAATGTGAGGACGGGGCAGAGGGAACATGCTAACCAACCTACTTGCTCGCTGGTCACCTGTTCTCTGCATAGGAACCATTTAGGCATGAACTTTGCAATAAATAGCTGCCAGAGAGCGCAACAAGGTCACTTGCTCCTTTCCTTTTTTTTTAAAAAAAAAAAAAGTTCTTTTCTTTTTTCTTTTTTTTACTCTTTTTACTCTGGTTTCTGTGCTGTCATGATATTATGCCTGTTAGTTTGCAAATGGAATATTAGGGCATGCTTGGAAATAATGCTTGACCCCCAAATGTCCTCAATGAGCAGAAGATAAAACAGATCCAAATCATCAAGAAAAAAAATAGATATATGTGTAATGTTTTACGAGGGAGATAATGTCACAAACACAAGAATAATTGCAAACTGTTTGTGTAAGTATCTTCCCTAATTTTATATTTTAAAAAATTGTTTCTGTGGGGATTTTTAAATTTTATTTTCAAAAGAAAAATGTGTGTTTGTGTGCGTTTTTATGGACTTTTGGAGCATAGTATCCCAAAGACAGGGTTAGAAGAAATCTGTATCTCTGAGTGTATGTAATGCAATGGCTATTTGCTGATGTGTATTTCTTTTCACAGAAATGCTGGAATGCTAGAAACTGTGTATTTGATGTTGTTAATGTTGTACAGCTGAGGATGCCTCTTTAAATCACTACGGAGCACTTGCAGGGCGCTCCTCTTCCGTGGCGTTGGAGCATACAGGAATTTCTTTTCTTAGTACGTTAAGGACAGGGTGAGGTGTAAAAACATACACACACACACACACACACACACACACACACACACACACACACACACACCAGGGGAAAAAAAAAAAAAAAAGAGCACATCCCACAATTAAAGCTGTGCTGGTTATGTTGCTTTCATAGAAGTTTTTCTCCAAAGCATCCTGAATGTCTCACATGCTAGTTGAGCTTTAATAGGGTGGGGAGTAATGGAAAACTCATTGGATCTGTAATAGCTCTTCACTTGACTGCAGCCAGCAATAACAGCAGGAGCAGCCAGAGATAAGAGAGAGAGAGAGTGTGTGTATGTGTGTGTGAGAGAGAGAGGGAGTGGAAGAGAGACTATACGCACACCAAAGCTGCCACTTTTTTTTTTTTTTTTCCCCTCACTCCTTTTTTCCCCCCCCATCCTAGGATCCAATGATAGCTGGACAAGTCAGTAAGCCCTTGCTGTCACTGCGGAGTGAAATGAATGCAGAGTTGAGAGGTGAGGACAAGGCAGCTACTTCAGACAACGAGCTGAATGAGCCCTTGCTTGCGCCTGTGGAATCAAATGACAGCGAGGACACTCCCAGCAAGCTCTTCGGTAAGTCTGTCTAGGTATTTCATTTCACTGCTACCATGTTGTCCGGAAGAGCAATCTCCCCCCGGTTCTTTTTTCTCTCTCTCTTTTTTTTTTGTTCGCTCAATTTTCTTGTAAGTACGAAGGAGTAGCTTGGAGCGTGCGTACAGCCCTCTGCTCCCACTGCAACTGGTTACCTGAACGACAGTGTCAGTCCTGAAAACTTTTGTCAACAATGAAGTTATTTTATGCAAGTTGCAGATGTTTTATGTTTTCTTTTGATTCGTGGTCTCTAATGTAAGAAAATAGAGGGCATTGTTTTCTCAGAGTAGTTCATTAACATTTATCCTGTCAGATGTTGATGTGTCTCATGCTACCAGTTTTTTCTAAGGCAGAATTAAACTGAAAAGTTATCATTTCGTATGGTAAAGCTGGCTGAAGAGAGGTGAAACATTCCCATAGAAAACATTCTGTACTGAATAAACAAAGGCTACCAAGGGTACTGCACATGGAGCTAGTGATTTTGGAATTTAAATTAGAAATGAAATATTCCTTTTAAAGCCTGTGCAAAGATAAATTGTATTTTGAATTTTTATTTATTTGTAAATAGTCTAAGTTGTGGCAGATAAGTGTAACTTTTTACAATCAAAACAAAAGCAGCAAGAGTGACACTCCAACACAGACATCTGTCATTCAAACGGATGACACCCTGTAAACCAACTCAAGCAACTCTGATCTCTAATCAGAAAAGGGAGCAGAGTTGTTGAGGCGCGCGCTTGAGTGATAGATGTTGATAGATGTTTGAGCTGGAGCAGCGCTATATGGTACATAGTGATATTTTGGGTTCAGAGGGATTGCTTTCCTGAAGGAGTTCCTTTTAATTATCTCCATTTGTGACTTGAGACAAACCGTAATAGAAATGGAGCATTTCCTTATTATACATGATTGCAAAGGTGGAAGTTGAGGGGAAAATATCTTGTTTAAAGGGAATGAACCTCTAAGGGAGAGAAGGTGAGAGCCCATTTTCTAAGATTCAAGTTTTGATTTCGTAATCTGCAAGGAAATCTGTAGTAGTGTTCAGATTTCAGTATTCTAGCTACAGTAAGGGCTGCAAGCTTTTTTTTTTAAAACAAAAGAATACATGCAATTTTATTTAAAAATATTCTTTACTCCTGACTAGAAGATACAGTACAAAATGTTTTACTAAACAATTTCATAATAGATATGGGAAAATAATAACAATTTTAAAATCCTAAAATTTAATTTCTGGATTACAGTAATGACCATTACTGAATATCACATCCATTTTTAAGCACCCCTTTAGTGATCTTTGTTTCCATGGAAAGCATAATTTCCATTAGCAGTTTGAATGTTCAAAAAGCATATAATAATTGTTTTAGCCCATTTCATCCAGAAAATAATTATTGTAAGGTCTATAATTCAGAGGGCTATTAGTTGTCTAGAGTAGTATAAATATCTTCAGCTCTGTTTATATATTTTATTTGCTCAAATGTTTAGGATGTATCTATTCAATATAGCAAGGCATGTACAAAACAAAACCCAGACTTTTAATTTGTGGGTACTGAAATGGCTGGTTTTAGATCATAAAGGCAATAAAAGGCAGGATATTTTTTGAGCCATTGTCATTTGGATGCTCTGTAGTGATAGTGAAATATTCACAGACACTTTCATTAGAGTTGCCGTATGGGATATCAAAATGATGTGTAACAATACTGTGTCTCCTTCTGAACTACAAATATAATTTATAGCCCTAAAAGCACTAATGAAAAAGCTACAAATTAATACATTGTGTTTTTTCTATTGGGGAGTGAAGGTGTTTGCCAGCCTGATTCTCATACTGGTAAAAAGATGTTCCCAAGTAAACGAAAGTAGGTGAAATAGTTCAGCTGCCTCCGTATGAACTTATGTACCGTTTTTTGAGGTTCTGTTACAATTGTGACAGATGCCGAGGATCTTTTAGCAGCTGCCCTTTTCAGTTAATTTTAGTAACTTTGAGAACATAAAAGAAAAGGCAATTTCAGTACATTTCAGGATCAAACTAAGAAAAAATATTTAAAATAAAGATGATTAGCCTTTATGTCATGGATGCATTCCTTAAGATAGATTTGCAGTGAACATAAGTGTAGTTTTGTTTAAAGCCTTGATACATAAACATGGAGTGTTATTCTATAGCTGTTTCTCTTTGTTTAATGTTACGAATAGCGTGTTAGGAATGCATACTTTGGGCCTTTATTTGCAGTCTCTGAAATTACATTATTTGTGAACTTTTTTTGACATGTGATGGTATAGAGATTGTCAGTTTTCTCCTCCAATTTTCTTTCATGTGATCAGAGAGAACTTTCTTTTTACAATATAACATTTAATACATGCTGTGTGAAAATTTGCCCAGAATCTGTTAAGCAGGAGAGGGAGGAGCGTTTTAGAAAGTCAAGGGGAGGAGACAGGTCCATAGAGAACAAAGTTTTTCTACACTGCTGCTTTCCCATTTTTTTGAAAAATTTATGAAAATCGTGTACTGATTTAGTTGGAATGAATGACCAGCATTTGAGTGTTTTGTTGATGTTAGCAATATTTCACAAGACTTATTTTCATATAGATGAACGCAGTTGAATGATTAGATGTGAAAAGCTTTCTTCTTTCTTGCCGGACACGTTCTGCTTAGCTTCTTTTGATGGACAGGTTTATTTCTGCAAGGACTTGTATTGCTTACCTGTACATTTTCCTAAAAATCCTTCTCCTTTTCCTCAAACTTCCTTGTTGTGGTATTTCACTGAATACCTTAGAAACACTGGGTATTTATTTTTTGTTTTGGTATCAGCACAATTAATCATAAAAATGGCAACTCTTAAACAACAGTCCCTGCTGCACATGAGGAAAGGGCAGGAGTACCATTAATTATACTTATTTTGGAGTTAGGAAGATATGCAGTAAACTTTTGTTTCTCCTATGGGTGCTTTGCTATCAGTGTCAGAGCAGGTGAATGCTGCAGCAGCTTGGGTCTCAGAAATAGCAGCATGAGCTGGACTAAGTTTCTGATGATCTGAAATAGCTCCCACCTGAAACTGGCGCGCAGGTGATGCACTTTGTCACTGCGGTGCAGTTGGTACCTGTGAGTGATAACGGGAGCAGCTCTGATTTACAGGGCTTGTGTCTGCTTGTTTGTGTACTTGCTTTCTCATGGTGCGGGTGGTTGGGTTTTGTTTTGTGATTTTTGTTTTGTTTTTGTGAAGAAAAGGCTGTCCTGTAGTCTGAGGGTTTGCACCTGTAATCCTCCACTTGTGTATTTATACTAGTGGACTTTTTGGAAACTGCATACCTGTGTGCAAAAGACTTGGTACTGAAACCATGTGCAACAAGAAGGGAGTTGAAAACATGGTGAAAAACACTTTCTGAAGTGCAAAATGTTGTTAAAGAGACTCTATTCTGAAACACGTTAGCTCAGCAGTACAGTTTTGAAGTGTGGAGTTAGCACAGCTACTGTGTTTCAGTTACAGAAATCCCAGTTTTGCTGAGCAGTATGAGGCGAAGTGGCTTTGTGAGACATCTTGTAGCATATTGTTCACTCTTTAAAATATCTGTGAAGCAGTATCTCCTATTTTAATCATACAATGTGATTGAGAAACTGAGTCTGGCCGCTGACATTCCTGGCGGTGTCATTTTCAGATCAACTTGCCTTGCTCTGCAGTATGCTTCAAAACAGTAACCCAGGCCAAATGCCCTGGCTCTTACTAGGGAAAGTTTTGTTAACGCTAAGTAGTAGCTTCACTTGAATAGATGCATTGGCATTTGATCCTTAGTTAATTAATGCTAGTTCCCATTTTATACAGTGTCTTTAAATAAGTTTGGAATAAGTTATGGAGTATTGGCCTGAAAAAATCTTAGCTAAACATGAGAGGTTTTTTTTCTTACTATGTAATACTATAGCTGCTGAGATTCAAAAGTTGGTATAGATACCAGGCATGTGTATTGTGCGTAAAATTATCTGTACAGTAAAAAACCCAGGAAAGAAGTGGCTAGCCTGAGCACTAGAAGATGTTGTGGACTGAGGCTTGCTTTCCTAGGGTTCGATCCAGTCCGTAATTTGTTCTTAATTGAAGGTAATTTGTGACATAATTAGATGATCGTAAAAAGAAAGCCAGGTGTGCACTTGCATATTAAGGTAATTTTATTGTGTTATAAAAAGTTGCTCTTTAAGATGGAGCCTGTAGTTCTACACATCAAACTTACAGAAATAAAGCTGTACCTATATAGTGAGTGCAAGACCAAGCCTATAATTGTGGAGCACAAGTGTTTCCTATTTAATAATTTCAGGACAGCAAAAAAGAGACTGCATTTATTTTTTTTTTTTTTTGTCCATTCACAAGGTTCTGCTCCAGTAAAATTAAATCTTAAGTTTCCTGTGCTGGATCTGAAGACTGTGGTTTCATTTGGTTCACTACCATTTTTTTGCCTTTTTTTCGTAATGCTATGTATGCTTGAGATACAGATTGGGGGTATGTGAGATAAATGAATCTGCACACATTTCTATAAACAAGGGTTTACTTTCAAACTGCTGCATTGGCTTTGGTGTTTTGTTTTCCTTTCCCATATTGTTACCCAAGTTTCAGCACTGCATGCATCTTTCTCTATAAGCATACATGTAGATGCTGTAGCTGAACAGGGATGTTGTGTCGCTGCTTGTGTTTTGCTAGTAGATGCCTTGTATTGCTCTTTAAGAAAACATTTGTTATCCTTTTTTTTAAAAAAAAAAAAAAAAAAAGGAGTTGCCTTGATTAGAATTTATGGCACTGAAGTAATTTCAGTTACAAAGGATAAAGGACTAAATTGTCTTTTACCTCTTGAGACAGTGGTCTCCGCAGGTCAGTGCAGAGGTCATTGCCAGGTTGCTGTGAGGAAGCTCACGTTATTGTCATTAACAGCATATATAGCCTGTGGGGGACAAAAAAGGCATCCAGTCTAAGAGCTTTCCTTTTATTGGTGTATTTAAGGATGATTCTCAGTGTTTTGGTTCTTTAGGAACACTTTGATAAGGTTTGGTAATTTTAGTGAAAGGTGGCAGTGTGTGTTGTTTGCTCTTGCTGTATTTTAGAGATATAGTGAATGTTTCTGTTGTGGTGGGGAAGTTCAAGGCCCAAATCATCTCAATATTAAAATCAGAGCCTTCTTTTAGATACAGCAAACATTTAAACCTTTATATATTCCTGTCTCCTCACCTAATTGTATTCAGTAATATCCACATTGTGGGTGCTTTGTTTTGAGACACTATCGGTATCCTTGCCATCCATAAGGGCCATAGGACCGGTCCTGGTCATACTTGAATGTGTGGTACCTTTATTAAAGCAAGTAATCTGTGGTTTACAGTCATTACAAAGACTCTGTCAATGAGGAATAGATGGCATGTTTACAGAACTAGGTCATTATATAGGCTTGTAAATACATTTTCTAAAATGTAGTGGTTTCTTTCTCAATTAACGAATAAGTTTTCAAAGAGTCTGAAAATATGGCTGTGTTTTTGAAGGTTATTTTTGAAGGATGTATTTGACATCTGCATTTTAAAATAGGTGTTTGCAAACAGTTAAGCATTACTCTGAATAATGTTGTCTGATCACTTGCAGTTGTGACTGAAGTCAGAGAGGGATGCACTTTTGAATGGAGAGTGAATACCCATTAAAGCCTAGAAGATGTTATGAGCGTTTAAACAGAAAGGATTATGCAATGGTAAGAGAAAAAAAAAATCCATCCTTAGCTCAGCATTCCTGCTGTGCCTCGGTATTGCAGGGAGCTCAGGCAGTGGTGGTTCTGGTGCTGGCAGGTATATTCTAACTCTGAAGAGACTGGAGTCTTAACTCCTTCAGCCTTCAGTGAAAGCACTGTTGGGCTGATGAAGGGCATATATTGCAGCCCCACTTAAATTCCCTTGCTTGTATGGAAATAAATCTCTTACTGATGTGCCTGAATTGTGACAAAGACAGCCTATTTCAAAAAAGCAAACAAACAACAAAAGCTGATTTGGGTACAGAGAAAGTTAATTGTGTGTTTGTTTTTTTTTTTTTTTTGAGACAATTCTGTTTGTTGTCAAATTACTACTTTGCTAATTTTTTCTTGAGCTAAGTGTACGTTATATGTTTCTTAAATGAGGCTTGAAGCCTGATTTTCCTGTATTTATATACAGAATAACTAACATTAGAGAGGGAAGAAAAAAAGAATAAAATCCTAGTAGGTAATTGGTATTGACTGAATGACAAATAGTTTGTTTTTAATTAGTTAATCTTTCTTCTCTCTGTTTTTGAAGTTATAAAAATAACAACAAACTTAAGAGCAACATAAGTGGCTGGCTGTTTCAAAGGGGACTTGCCAGCTACTAGACAGTAAACAGGTAATTTGTGAAAGAACTGTTACTTTCTTTGATTGAGATCCTTGCCGGTTTGTGTTTTGAGATTAATAATAGATCAGACACTTGCACATTAAAAAGGAAGCAAACACAGAAAAGAGAAGGAAGGAGGATTGGATGTTTCTATTGGACTTCACACGATTAGGCAAGTTCTCTGTGGAAATGTGCAGGTGAGGCAGATGGACGCGAAGCTGGATTTGCCCAAGTGTGCACATGGCACCACTTAACACCTCTCTTGATTTCCTTATGCTAAACAAAGAGACAGCGAGTGCTTATACCAAGCTGGCACCCTGTCAGGGGGCAATCTGTATAAAGTTTCCTGCTGTCAGGTTAATAAATTTTTTAAAAATATCCAAAGGCAGAGGTAGCTGTAGGAAGCTCATAGTAACAGTTGCCATTCTCCTGTGGATCATTTTTCTCTTTAATATCCTCTGTAGTGCTTGGTTTTACTTGTTGTGTTGTCTTCCTAGGTTTTGTTCTTTCTGACATTTGTGAGTTTTTTGTTTTAATTCCTTTTCCTTGCTAACCTGTTTCTTCTGTTGTGTCCATCATCTGTGGTCCCTTTTTTGGGGGAGAGATGGTCAGAGGATGGGAATATCAGCTTTATGGCTTTTTATACTTTGGTTTAATTGTGTATTCAGTATATTAATGTTTCTTCCATTAGCGGTTCATTTTCCGACTACTTATGATTACTACTAGTACTACCAAAATAACATTATTTTGCTAGATATAAAATAATTTATGATGAGCTCAGTGGTAGAAGTTATATTAAAAAGACAACTAAATTAGAAAATTAATGCTGAACAGGGGCAAAAGTAGAATAAAATTAAATGTGTCATAATTTGTGTGTTTCAACAGGAATATTATTTTGTCATGGAAAGGGTTTGATATTTGTTAGCGTAAAGTCTCATTTTTCTCTTTTTTCCAATGTATAAAAATCAAAATCAATATCAGTATGAAACAAAGGAAGATTTGTATTGTGACATGTCCTCCTTTATATTGTGATACTGCTTTGATGCTCTTGGAAGCAGGACTAAGCCCTTTTACTTTGAAAGCAGAGGTCATCTAGAGAAGAATAGTATCTCATCCTGGCTGGCTAAATAAAACCTGCTGTTTTCAGAGAGACTGAAATTGCGTTCATTCTCTAGATATTCCAGGGACATCTACATCTGCCGAATCGATGCACAATGCATCCCCCTGCCACTCTAGAATGTGTTTGTTTAACACTAAACTACTGCTTGTCTATTCCTAGAAGTAGTTTGGATTTCTGTTATTTTAGAATATGCAAAAAGTGTCGTTGGGAGAATGGGAGGGTTTTTTTGTTTTGGTGGTGGTGGTGGTTTGTTTTGTTTTGGGGGGTGTGTGGTGTTTTTTTTTTCTGTGTGTGTTTTTTTGTTTGGTTGTTTGGTTTGGGGTTTTTTGGTCTTAGCAGATGTCCTTTCTTTTCAGAAAGGTAAACCATAATTTTAATTCCTTAAAAGCTTGAAGTTGTCTTAAGAAGAATGTTACGTTTTAGAAAACAAAGCAGTCATGCTACTTGAAAGTGATTACATAAGTTAAATACGTATATATTTATGTATATATAAATTATCAGCCAGTGTGATGGGAATATAATGTAAATTATTTTAACACAATAAAACTAAGAGTCCTAGAACAGTTCCTTGTTACGATGAAGATTTGAATGTTGCACAAATGAGAAATAAAGATTTTCCTATATTAAGAAAAGTATTCGCTACAGCAATCTATCATTAGATTACTTCTTTGCAAACTAGCGTGGAGTTTACAGAAGTGCATTAATACTGGCTTTTAAAAACATCTTTGTGCTTTTCAGTTCAGATGGAGATTGTATGGTTTGATGACCATTAGAGACTCTATTAAGCCATTTTCATTTTCTAGCTCAGTTTCCCATCTGACATAGTCCTGCTTTTAAAAATCTTGGTTTTAAGTTGTTGAATAAAGAAGAACAGGCAGTCAGTTGCCTTCCAGCAGAAGATAAAGCAAGTCCTCTCCCAGCCCACACTGGACACACAGCCTGGCCCGGCATTTTCACTTGCAAACACCGAGGTATGTGAAGGGGAAGGTCAGTAAAAACAAAAGTGCCACCTTTCCTTTCTGCCCGTTTCCTTCCTTACAGCCAGGTTTGGAGCCGCTTCCCTCCCTTGGTGCAATTGCACAGCTGGAAGAATATACAGCTGTGCATGGGCAGATGTTGCTCAGGTCTGCTCGAGTGCGTTTTGCCTCGGTGCCGTCGAGGTCTGCTTTAGGTTTCCATGCTTTGTTTGAAGCTCAGCATTTGGAGGGGTTTGCCCTTTGAAGAGGATGATCTAAAACCTGTGTTTAATCGAGAAGGCAGAATTACTTTTCAGTAAATATACCTTAAGGCATACTTTAATATATTGTACCATTAAGTATGTGTAATTATTTCTTGAGATAGCACAGTATTAACTGGAGAGGAAGAAAGATCATTTGAATTCAGTCTAATCTCTTGAGCAAATACAATATGGGGCAGTTTTTGTATTTTCTTTTGCATACAATTAGGATTTATTCACATGGTTTAGACATGTCATGTTTGCTCAGCGATTTGAATAAACATGAGGCCAGATTCTGACAGGTCACAGGTGACCGTCCATCACATATGCAGGAAGACCAAATATTTCAAGGGGGGGTATTTGACCTATCAAATGTTGCATGCCAGTCCGTGGCCTCCACCTCTGTAACGTGGTCATGTTTTGGAGCTAAGATCAGCTATGCAAACGTGCTGACAGGACAGAGCAACCACTCCATAATTATGCTGCCTTCATGTTTAACAAAGGATGAATTGTTGAGCCAGTCCCAGGTTACTGTGCGGTTCTGTTACGCCGTGCAGGTGTACGTATGTATTGCAAAGGCTCTGCGACTCCTGTGCTGTTTTGCCATGGGGACACAGGCAGAAGCTGTGGCAGAATCAGCATTGGACCTACTGTGGCCAGAGGTGATGTGTTTGTGTCGGAAGCTACATAAAGCTTCCATAAAGGTGGAGAAGTTTTTAGAGTCATGCATATGGGACAGGTAGAGCAGATTAGCAAAATCAGTCATTCAAAAGTATATAAGGACCTTAAATAGTAGTTATTACTGAAACAAATACTGAAACATGGCTAGTGATTAGGATGGAGGAAGGAAATTAGACAGATATATGAGCTCAAAGGTGATTGTAAATGTACAGGCTTGATATTTCTCCTCCTTTCTTATGCTTCGTTGCCTGAAATCGTAAAAAGTTGGGATTGCAAGTCACAAATCTCTCCAAAGGAAAAATGAAATTTACAACCAGAAGAAAGCAGAAAATGACAATATTTTAATTTTTTTTTCCTACTAATTGAATATACTTTAATCTCGTAAGCACAATAAATATAATGATAATACCTAGCAAGAAAAGCATCTGCATAAGTCATTTAAGTTGTGATTTTTTTTTTTTCCCTGGTACGAAGAGTGTGAAGGAAACTCTTGTGTGGCTCTGTTGCTGGGATTTGATGCATTGCTTTCAGAGTCTCCTTATTTTAACTATGTGGATACAGCACAGTGAACCTTCTCATAACAGTTGCTGATAAAAAAAAAAAAAAATCTTTCAATCATCTGGCCCTGCTCACTGTCTCCCAGCCCCCACACCTCTCTCTGCTTTTATGAGGCAATGAATAAAAGAGGGACCAGATGATGCAAAGGTTTACTCAGATGAGATGTCCCAGTCAATGAGCAACTTCGGATTTGCAGGACTCCGGCTTGTGACCCTGAACCTCAAAGGGATTGAGTTTGGGGGCTGAGCCTTTCTCACAGTGCCGTTATCTCATTTGTGTGAAATGATGGCTGGCGTATTTTGAATAGCACTTCCCATATTTCAAGCTTGCATGCAGCGGCAGACCCCTGTCTGGTGTAAAGGCTGGTGCGCTTTTGGCGTGTTACAACACCGTGCATCCTCCTAGAGCAGCAGTAGGGGTCTTGGGGCTGGGAGTGGAAGGGAGATGGAGGGAGGGTGGGTGTTTTTATATCTGTCTGAAAACTCAGGAACAAAACATTCATCCTTACCTGAAGGAGCAGAATCAGTCCCTTGAAATTATTTAAAAAAAAAAAAATATATCAACCTCTAGGCTCTGGTAACGTTTTTAGTTTTTTTTTTTTTAATAACTCATTTTTCTCTTTTTGTATTCTCTTTTCTGTGGGTTCGTATAACTGGTGTATTTCAAACCAGGTGAAAACAGTCTAAAAAAAAAAAGAGGTTCCCTAAAAGACAGCTTACTGCTGACTGTTTTATTTTGTTTATATCTGATATTTCTTATGGTATTCAGATGGTTGTAATAGACTAGCACAAGAGCTGCATGTCTTGTCATCTGTACTGTATCAATACGTTTTTATAATGATACAATAACCTGAACCCTGTAACAGTTTATGATCCATTTGAGAATTCTTATGGATTCTCAGAGTGACGGAGACCTGAAAAAATAACTTGACTGCTTTCGCAAAACTGGTGCTGTGACAGGAAAAACTAGTGCGCCTGTGATTTAGTTGCTAAGGAATCATATTGATCTGATTTGTCATTAAACTTTTAAGTTTGAAGAAAAAAAAAAGTCAAGCTGGTTGAAGGTGGAAAAAACAGTGATGTGATTGTGAGGGTCTGCAATACAGGTAGACTGTGCCATACCACTACTGCTATTGATTTGTTATGATTAACAAATATGATTTTATGCATTACCCATGCACTGTATCTATAATAGTGCTTTTTTTAGAGCAGAAGAAAATTGCTTCTTGCTCTTTATTTTTCATTGACTATTTTTAGTCAATGATAAAGAAAGAACTTTAACAGCAGTCTGAATGCAGGAAAGACAGGACTTTAAAACAGAAATGTAGAGGTAATGAATAACCACACAGTGAACTATACACACGCAGCCATCTTAACATTTGTAATGGTGCTAATTTCCTACTGCTTTTTAAAATATGCTTCCACATGAGCTCTCAAGAACCATAAAAGCTTGGCATGTAAAGTAAATTGTTTGTCACTTGCTGACGACCTGCCATATTTATTGTCAGGAGAAATGGACATTAGTTGGAAAAGCAGTTGTTAAAGGCCAAACAATTTTTAAAGATGGCAAAGATGTGCAAGGGCTTTCCTTTTTCTAACAATGAGCCACCCCTTCAGACATCAAAAGACAAGATAATAAGACACTTCAAGCACAATTCAAGATTATATTCAACATCTAAAGGCTCATCTCTTGTCAGTTTGCATTTACTCTCCCAGGGATGTGATGCTTCTATCATCATTCTGTCAAGAGGAGTCTGGCAGAAGCGATGAGGGCCCCTCATTTCACACACTTAGTGTTTTTTATCAAATAGCCCACACTCATTCTGATTCAGCCAAAATGGAGGGATAATTTGAAGAAGGTCATGCACAAGTACAAAAATCTTGTGCTGATTTGTGTGATTAGAAGGCATTAAAATTGCACATTTATGTTAGTTCTGAGATGTTTTGTCAGTTTATTTAGTAATACACTGTTGGAGCATTAAAAACATTTTTTAAAGAAAAAAGGAGTTTGCTTAAAAAAAACACACACTCTATTATTTTTCAAATATTTCGAACAGTGAGCTATTCTAAAAGGCATTGTTTTAATATAAGCTTAAAATGCATTCACCTCCCCTTTCGCCTTTGAGAGTGGGAATGTCAAGAGCTCCAGAGGTAGAATCTTGGCCCACTTGGGCTCACTAGGTTTTCACTCACTGGTGATTTCATCCTCAGAAGTTTTGTTTAGGTAAGGACTTAAGAGGCTGAATTCAGCATAATATTGATATAAAGGGAATACTTTCAACAGCTTATGTAGGCATACCTAAGGACAGACTAAAATACTACCACACCAATAGGGTTACCCAGAGATGATATTTAAATCATGTCACATGAGATCTTTGATTTGACACATGGGTTGTTTTCACCCTATTTGTATCTCAATCAGTTTTATATGGGCAGCTGTTGTGGAGCATGTTCTTCTGCCAACCAGAGTTGTGATAATGTGTGCTGTCTGAGAACATAGTTCCAGTCTCTCCCCTCCACTTTTCATTCTGCAAATTTGTAATAATGGCATTATATGTGCTATTCATAACTTTTTCAGTGAATTGAGGGGCAATTGTTCTGTATTTTGGAGATTCATAAGTAAAGGGATGTGTCCATGCAAGCAGTTCTTTTCATATGGCTTAGGTTAATGATGAAAGGACTAATTACTAGAGATAGCATTTGAAAAGCAATTTTATTAATCCTAGTAAGATAATGTGGTGTGAGAATGTTCTCAAGTAAACCATAACACCACTTGTAGAGCAGTGGTCACCAGACTTTTCTGATTGTGAACCCATTCGGCTTTTGAGCATGCACCCCAAATATATGTATATTTGTATATATTCCATATACGTACTACTGTAGTAATATGTACATCATAAAGTGCACACAAAAAATAGATACTAAAAAAGGATGAGATAAAGATGAAATAAACACAATTTTAAAAATACCTTTACATTTAATTGGAATATAAAATAAAACTCTTCCTGCACCCCAGTGGATTGTCTTGCACACCCCATGTTGGAGAACAGTGCTGTAGAGGACCAAGAACTGAAATTAAAGTAAGCAAACTACTTGCCTGTCTAGGCATTCTGTGCTCAAAATCCTCACTGAAATGGGTAGGGCAAAAGCTGTATTTGTTTTCATATCTGCTGTCTTACTGAATTCAATGTGCGTCCCACAAAGATGAGTGAGGGCAGGATTTAGCTCTTTGTGATTTGAACTGCCTAAGTAAAATTGCGTCTTGAGGAAGATGTTGCATCTATTTAAAATGTGAAATCACTTTGCTTGTACAGGGTTCTAGCTTTTCAGGAAAGAAAATAAGACTGGTGCTTCAGCAAGCTTTTTTTGGCATTTCTGTTGGATGTTACGAATTAGACTTCTCTAGGGATGTCTTCTGTGGTACATATTATTTTCATGTCATCTGGATCTTGCCACCTCTTGTCTTGGCAATACACAGCTCTTTTTGCTAACAAGGGATATGAGGAGCTATGGGGAGAGGCACAGAAAGGTGATATGAGGCAAAACTGTTTTCCTCACTTCTGACATCTTTGATTTAAGCAACAACAACAACAACAAAAAAAGACCGGATTGTGCTATCAGTGTATTTTGTGCCTGAAACAAGCTCCAGTATGCAAACCATACATGAAACATGAAATATGAGGAGGGCCAGGTGTCTTCATCTCCCATTGAAAGCAATGGGGTGCGAGGCTGTTTAACCCCTCTTAAAACAGAGCCACTGTTGAGGGACCTGGCTGCAGCTGCTCTGAATTTTGAATCAGGAATTTATCAGCTCTGATAGGAAGGGACTGTGAAGGAATGTGTATTTGGTCTTGTGGAAAAAAAACCCAAAACACTGTGCTCTGTGGCTTGCCTTTGCACAACACTGAAGAAAAGTTAACCTGCAGTCATGGTGCGTTCCGAGGATTTTCACCAGACAAGAAACCGCAAGGGAATTGGGAAGCTGTGAACAAATTGTCAAAAAGACAGATGGAATCACTGACTGACCTACTGGTAAGATACGCTAACAACTTCCACCTCAGTGGTACGGTATTTATGCTGCAGTGCAGAGTGACTTCTCAAAGGAATTTGCTCTTCTACACATGTAAATGCCTTTGTGTATATAATATATCAAAGTAGCGTGCAGTATTTCTAGGCAACTTACAAGGAGAAGTGAGTGTGCATTTAAACAGCTGGAGATGTTTAAACTGCCAGATTGTTATGTCCAGAATAAACAGGATTTTTTTCTCAGTGGAAAGACTTTTCTGCTTTATTCATAAGGCCTATCTATATTCAGAAATTTGGCTCCTTTCTGCTGAATTATTCTGGCAGATAACTTACGGCTGTTTCCACATCATTGTGACTCTCTGTGCACCCACTTCTGCTCTTCAGACTGTCCACTGGAAAACCAGTATCCTCTGAGACTGAGTAGGGAGACAGGGAAATGCTTCCTTTGCAGGATGCTCATTGTCAAAATATTAAGCAGAGCCAATGGCTGAGGGGAAATATGACCAAAAGGCAGCATGAATATAGTTGTACAAGACCCATAGTACCACTGGAGAGTGCAAGTGGTCTCTCTACAAAGCTTGTATTCTGAACAGAATTTGGTTTCTAATAGGACAGGATTTACTTGCTGAGTTTTTACCAGGTCTGTGGGCCAGCTCAGGCCTGTTGTGTTATCATCTCTTTCAGTGGAGGCGCATAGGCTCCTATCAACTCTGGTTGCTATGTGTGTATCACTGTCTTGGTGAAGTTGCTCCCCAGCATTTATATTAATTAAAGATCAGGTCCTGAAATAGCGCAGTGCATGGGGAGTGGAGAGAAGAGTGACTGCAAAGTTACAGGGCCCTCACTATAAATTTAGCTATGCTTACATCTGTCCTAACTCGTGTATCTTCCTTACTCTGTCCCTCCCTTGGTGCTCTAGGAGGCTTCTTCCCCTGGTCTGGGGATGTTGTCCCTTTTCTCAGGCATGAATGTGCAGAAAACAAGCACCAGTAACAAGTACTGATAAAGGTCTGTAAATTGCTCTCTATCTGCTTTCACACCTTAAACTCTGCAACTTGTAGGGATATATGCAGGGAAGCTGATGCAGATGCTCAGTGCCAATGAACAGACCAAACATCCCACATTGGGCAACAATTTTCTGTTTAAAAAGTATTTAAACTGTAGCTATCGTGCAGTCAATTGGAAGCATTCACAGTAGGATCCAGGAAATGAAAATGAATTTTCATAAATGAAGATAGAGGAACTGCTGTGTTTAAGGCATTATGGATGTGTTCTATCTTTTTGCCTGTCCTTCTACAAGTAACAGGGATAGGTAGCAGCTTTTGCTAAAGTAATTGTTGATTTGCTCTGTGCTGCACACCCAGTTGCTTTTGGAACCACTCTCTAAGCTGTTCTGGCAAGAATTACCTGGCGCTTTAGAGTGAGCACCATGTGATAGACAGAAAGTTCACATGTTAAGTTGTGAGAAGGACTGCAGTTGGTGTGCAGGAGTATAGAGTTTCTAAAGCATAAATATTTAAAACTGCTGTTTTGTTAATTTCAAAATCAAACTGAAAAAGCTGGAGTAGCAAATTTGACACTAGTTGTGCATTTTCAATGTACATGAAGGCACCTCTCCCCCAAAGCCTGCACTAATATACAAAGGGGCTGGGAGGAGCATGCACTTACATAAAATACCGACTTAAGCTCTTGCACAATGACACTTTGAGTAATTCTGTATGCTTCTGGGTTGGTGTTTACATGACGTGATTTAACTGTGCATTGTTTTCATGGATAAGTGAAAGTGAATAAGCATGCATAAATGTGCTTCTGAAGATACAATTCAACCTTTCTCTGTTACCATTCAACTGTTTTTCAACTGTGTCTCTGACTATGGCATCTCCTGTTAGAAAATTCCTGCCTAACAAAGAGCTCATTAAATCATTGATAAGATTCTGCTAAACAAACACTGGATAACACAAGGTAACAGTCCCTGACAAGCACATGCACAAAAAGTTGCACTTCTCCAGTTTTATGAATGCTTTTGTGGGGTTTCTTTTGAAGTGAAACTGTTGCTCAGGCCTAGTAGAATTGTTGAAATTATTGAACCTAGCTTTAAATAAATAATGAAACCTGTAGCATAAAGGTTTTTTTGCATTTAAAAAATCATTACCATATTTCTTAAGTGTATCTCACTCTCCCCTAAAAAGATTCTCACCATCTCTTCTCTCAGAGGCAGGAAGAACACACAGTAGCAAACAGTAAAAAAGTAACAGTATAAATCCCTGTCATTGCATCCTTTGGTCCCTGAAAGACTCTCACGCCATAATTTAAGTCATACATCCCAGAAAACACAGGTACAGAACTGTTTGGTTTCGCTGAGGAAGCTTAACAGCTCTGAATGTAGGAAAAACCATGTGCTGATACTAATCCGATACAGTAGCAGATGTTGAAGGTTGTTCTCTCACTTGTACTTTGAAAATTGTGAATTATTTCAGTGAATGCTGGAATTAAATATTACATCTCTACTTTTTTGTGTGTGAAAAAAAGATATATCACAATTTCTCAAGATGAAAAAGGTGCTTTTTTTGGAGGTGGTCAGCCGATGTTAAATGTGTTTTGATGTGATAGTCTACAGGTTTCAAGTATGTAATGCAAGCCAGAAGTGACTTCAGAAAGCACCCTCTCCCCCTAAATGATTCAGAATGTGTTACAGTAAAGCCAGTTAAAATTCAGTAAAGACAACTGACATTGTGTACAGCTGTAAAAAGTCCATCTATAGGAAGTAAAGGCTTAAGAAATAGCATCTAGAATCAGTCAGAAAAAAAAGCAAACCTCCTTAATACAGTTACAACTATTTCTTTGATTTTATTTTTTATTTATTATTTGTTTGTTTGTTTGTTTGTTTTTAATCAGAAGGTCTTTTTGGTTCCAATATGAATTAGAGGGAGACAGGTGAATGCCTGGCTGTCTCTCACCTGCAGTGAAGCCAAAGTGCTGTTATAAAATGCACTTTGAATGTCGGTATTTCTCAGGTCAGCTGTAGGGAGAAGGGGTTTTCAGTAGCATTCTGTTTATTCCTTTAATTGCAAAGGACTGTGAATAGAGGCAGAAGAGCAAAGACTGGCTTATTTGTCAGTCTTTCAGAAAGACAATTTGATTTAACTACTTAGTATGTTGTAAAATACATAGAATATATAGGGAGATTTGTTGCAACAGCAGAAACATGCTTAGTGGCCTTTCTTATTCACATGCTGTTATACCAGTTCTGAAATAACTCTCCAATCTTTCTAGTCCACCCTGCCTTTCTGAGAGAGAATTGTCATGCAAGTGCAGATAAGAGCCAAATCTGCTTGTTTAATGAGAGGTAACAAATGACAGTGAATTCAGATAGAATGTATATAAATGTGTCTTCCTGCTGGAAAATACAACTTATAAATGTAACAATCAATAGTCATTTAGGAATGATTTTTTGTTGGTAGTTTTGCTGGACTGCAACTTTCCAGAGAGGAGACTTCTGTGATGCGCATTAGCTGCTGACAATGTTGCGTATTTTAGCTGCAAGAAGCATAGTGGCTTATGTGCACTGTCCTTGTTTACTATACTTTACTTTCCTATAATGTAATTTTAGTTGAAATCATACTCATGCATTTTAGACAAAACAGAGACCAAAAAACACCATCAATATAACTCAACTTCATTGTCACAGCAATACCATGCTGCGTTGCTTAAAATTTTAAAATAAGATCTTAAGCAATAAAATCAAACTCAGTAACATGAATTGATAAAACTTGCCTCTGTTTGCTTACTCGCAGCTCACGGAAACTCCTACTCCAGGCTGTGTAATGGGGACATGTGACTCCAAGTTGATGGAGAGGAGTTTTGCTGTATGGATATCATGAACTGTCATGGGAAATTAGAGACTTGCCTAGGATGGCGACAATAAGTAATAACTCTAGGAGAAGCTTTGCGATCGTGGTACCAGGCCCTGATCTGGACATCAAGCAGCACTTTCAGATGCTGGGATGAGAGAACAAGAGGTGCAAGGTAGCTGAATGGAACCCACACAAGGATTTGGCGTATCTGGAGACTGTGTCCAGTAAAGCACAACAGTTGTAGGAAGAAGTATTTACATCCTTTAAAGCCATGCTGTTATTTAGGATGTGATTCTTCTCTCCTTGGGGAGGACTGGAACTGGGGAGGACTCCAGTGAAAACCTGTGGGGGAATACTCCTCTCTCCTGTTCACTCATCTACCCAGATTAGGGTAGAATTAGCTCCTGTTGCTAGAAGGCATATTTATTTATATTAATGATTATGTGTGTCTGCCCTGTGTTCTTATGACACAAGAGCTAATTTCTACTTAACCTCATTAAGGTCATTTATACCTAAACTCAGTGTGTGTAAAATGCTATCTTGGCAGGGCGGGAATGTGTTACGCCTACTTAACACAGATCTACCCATGGTGCAATGCAGGAAAGACTCTTCTACTTTGGGATTATGTTTTTATCTCAAATGCAGCACAGCAATATAAAACCCATAAACCCATTTATTTTTTATAATCATGTATTGCTGTATGTCACAGTTTTAGCTGACATTCCCTACTCTTTATTGACCTGTTTTGTGAGATTTTGTAAACTAGCTAATAAACCTTTGCTCTTGCTACTGTTAAGTTTAATACAGTACATTACATTCACAGCTGAAATAAAAACTAAGGTTTAGATAATTAAAAATTGTTCAAAATGTCTTAACAGTAGACACTTTGATATTTGTTCACAAATAGACTTTTATGTTGCATCCTGCTCAACACAGGACTTTTTTTTTTCTCATTAGTCTTCAATTTCCCCTTTCAAAGCACATATTTCTGAGTTTGGATTTAACTTGTATGTCTCAGGCAGTGCAAATTGCACTTTCCCATAACTAAGGGGTAAAAAAACCATATGTTGCAACAGTAGCTTGGTCGTTAGGAGCTGCGTTGGAGTCTAGGATGGTGGAGGCTACTTGGGGAAGTACTGGGTGCAGCAGATGTAGTTTTCTTACTTTGGAGAATAAGACAGCAATTTAGACCCTCAATATTGGATTTTGTGGGTAATATGAGTCCTTTTGTTAGCCCAGACAATGGTGTGACTCTGCTGGTGATGGTCTGTCCAGTGCAGATATTGATGAGAAGTTCTTTCCAGCTTGTGGGGTGTTTGTTGGATAAGAAGAGCCTCTACTGTGGATGAATGGTCTCATACTTGGAACCACATGGACAAAGGGAAGCGTTTGTAAAGGAGTAATGGCTATGATGTTAGGAAGGTGGGTTGGAGTACAACAGTAGGGTATAACTCTTAATACAGTATTGAGATGAGTTTTAGGCTTCCTGTTGGGGTCTTCTGCTGCAGACAGGGAAGTAAGAATGATTGGGGAGGACCAGAGATCTTTCTCAGGACTGTCCTCAGTGTATGTCCTCCTGTCAGGAAGCTAGGAAGCTAGCTGTTAGGGAACAGAAAGTGGAGGGTGACCCCTGCTGATGTGGGTGTTCAGTGGGATCTTAAATCAGTTCCAAGGCTTACCCAGAGGTCTCAGACAGGAACAAATGGAAATGAGGCCAAAGACAGGACTAGAGACAAGCTAGTACATATGTAACAAGAGTTTGGCACAGGAGACAAGGTGCCTACAGTGTAGATCCAGGGATTATCCAGGAGACAAGGCCAGAGATGGGACTGGACACAGGTACAACTAAAATGCAATTTAAGCAAGGGTTAAATGCTCAGGAGTCCCTGACCCACGTGTAGGACATGTAAGAGGAAGCCCCCACTCATCAGATTGGGGACATTAAGGCCTGTTGGTGCACTCATGGCTCTGACACCACTGTTTTCTCACTGGCATCCAGAACTGAACTTAGAAGTGTCTTTGTAACTCTGCAATACATAACAGGAGCCCTATAACAAAGTGTATCCAGTACAGGCAGGTAAGACACTGGTGGGGCAGGACTTGTTGCTCTCTATTCAGACCAGTGATCCTCAGCAGTGGTGTATGTGAAAGTTATTCTAACCAGCGGATGATGCTATTGTCATGTGTGGCCCAGACTTAAGGGGAGATGCTCTGTGAACTTCTCCATACTGATTGATTCTATAAAGTTTGATGTGTGGAAGAGGTTTTTTCCCCCCACAACCTCAAGCAGTGAGGAAAGCTGCCTTCTCAGACCCTCCTTCCTCAGCCTTATGAGTCTGTGAGCACTGATTGCACTGTCTGTACTAAGACCTTTTGTAACAAATAGGTCTTACAGGTATAATTGAAGACTTCTTTGGTTCTATAATTAACAGATTTTTACCCTGGCAAAACTTTCTAATGCTTATTTTCAAATAAAATAAGAATGAACTGCGGATAGAAAAACCACTTTCACTCCCAAAATTTAATGATCATCTTCATACTCTTTGAGTCCTTCTAGTCTTTGGAGTTTTTGTGGAAGGCCCTTCAAGCTTATCTTGGAAGAAAGTTTTTAATATACAGCTTTCAAATGCAGGACCAACCCTCCAAGGATTTCTGCTTGTGGTGGCTGTGGAACACCACGCTGCTACTTCTGATTATTTCTGCTGTGAATTAAACCCAGGTCATCTTTTATGGCTATTGTCTTTTTAACTAAAGTAGTTAGGAAAACATGTTCCATTTGTAGCACATGCAGATTGATACTACTCTGGTGATAACTGGCTGTGGCGAGTTAGTGGTGACTGTCAAAGGAATGAATTTTATGCCTGAGGAATATTAATGTGAGGTGCTCATGCATAAAGAAAGAGTTAGTTGGAATTTACATAACACTTCCTGCACCTGCTGGAATGAGCTGTTAGATTATTGTACTGGGTTGCCTCTGTTCAAATGCTTCAGCTTCTGCCATTCTCAATGGATTAGTAGAAATAATTGTGTGGTTTGACAGAGGAATTTATATTGTGTTTGAGAGTCTCTGAGCAAACACTAGAGAGTAAAAAATACATTATAGACATGGTGAGCCGTACTGTGGGAAATGTAGACTAAAGCAGTGACGTATCTTTAGGAGCTGTTTCCCTTTTACTACTTTTGAAACACCTCCCATTTTAATCAGTTATGAATAAATAAGATCTGTGGTATAAACTATAAACTGATGAGAGAAATTTATTAAACTGTAATTCTCATGAAATGTTTACAGAAGAATAAGGGAAATCATTATATTTTCCTGGCATGAAGTTAAATTTGATCTCATAGGACATGCCCAAAAGTCAGCTTTAAATTCAAATGTTTATGTTTTAAGGAAGAGCATACTATTTTTCCTTGTGCATGTGTTTACATGGCTCCTCAGACTTTGTGATGAGAGAAAAAAGTTGCCTTTATTTACTAAGATGGAGACAGTTGTCTTCTAATCTCCTTAGCTAGTTACCTCCTTTGGCTCGTTCCTCCTGATTAAGAATGCAGTGGTTATTGATATCGTGAATGTTGACTGTTAGATTCCCACAGCTGCACTAACCGTAATAGGAGTGGAAACAGAGTTATTATAACCTATACACCCAAGGGTTATATGGAAGAGAGAACAAAATGAGATGGTAAGGGTAAAGTGCTTAGTGTGCTCCAGGTTTACGATGTTGAAAAAAAAAAAAAGGTGTGTTACACAGCTTGGAGGTCAAATCCAGGTACTCAGAAGATAACAAGGAAAACTGACTTGTGGTTGAAAGTGCAGCCATAAACTTACTAGCTGAGGTTATGCTATGAAATACCAATATTTACAATTTTAAAACAATTTATTCTTCTTGACTTGTTTATGTTGTTTTTTTTTTTTTGTTTTTGTTTTTTTTTGTTTGTTTGTTTGTGGGGTTTTTTTTGCATTTATTTGGTACTATCCTTATTCCAAGTCACTCTGGACTTACACTAGTATTTTAGATTTTAATAATGTGATCCTTTTCCCATTTAGAGCACATTCAATTTCTAAATTTTGAAGCTTGCTTAAAAAAAATAAAGCTTCAGAACATCATTCAGTATCATTTTATTTTATATAGTTAGACATATAGGCCTTAAAGACCAAGAATATAGGAAAAAAGTTTTCACCTGTTGCTTGTGTATGTTAAATTAACATCGGATTTAATTACTCTTATTATTTCTATCATACTTTACAAACAATTCCCCTAGTATTACATGACAGCTCTGTAATTAAACCAATTTAAACCACTTTGCGTGACTCTGGGAGATATCACAAGCATCCCAGAGAGCGGGCAGGACTTGAGAAGTGGTGTGTCTGGGAGTTGGCTGCTCTGACTAAGTAGATTGCAATCACTTATTTCCTTATGCTGTGTATGAACTTAGTGCTTTGGGGATATGTTCTACGAGCAGTCATGAGTTTATCAAACCGCCATGGATTTCATTCTGGTTCTAGCACTTAACGACCACATGCGCTCATCCTTTAAAGGCAATTCTCTGTCATTAATGGTGTTGATAGTTTTTTGTGTACTACAGCAGAAACATGATTTGGTCTATATTTCTAATAAGGTGTCAACTTGTAAGGTTTAAGTACTGTAGTTGTATGGTTTAAATCTGTCTCAAAACTTTAAAAAAACACCCAAATAAACCAACACCAACCAACCAACCAAACAAACAAAAATCTCCATCCTCAAAATCAAAACCAGCATTGTGTTCAGGTTTTTCAGTATGTAAGATACCTCACTAGGCCAGTGTGATCGATGGCATCAGGACAGCCTGTTGAAGCATTGGTAACAGGAGTTAGGAATTTGGTGGTGTTAACCTCCAGAAGCCACTTAGTATTCAACACAGCAAGACGGGGGAGCGTTGTGTGAATAGTGTACTCCACAGTACCAGTCCTGCCGAAATGACAGACTTGGACCAGCTTCAGGGCTGAGAGTAGGTTTTATTTAGATGTGCTTTTTGTGGGATACTTCTCGCATGCCTGAGGAAGATCCTTTGTGTCTAGTGGCGTTGTTGGTCCAGGAAGCACCTGCAGTTCTCAGCCTGGAAGGCTGAATGCAGTAATGGGCCAAACCAGCACAATGCATGTGCTGTAACACACAGACTTGGTAAAAATCCATCAAGTAGTTCAGCACTATTCAGAGCTGCTTACAAGGCAATGGCAGTGGTGAGGAGGGAATGAGTTTCTTTATATCTTTATTTCCACAGAGTAGGGAAGACCTTGCTGATACCTGTGTTTCTTGGTTCCAGCCATATTCAAGGGCAGCATCTGGTCTCTGTCTAGACATCAGCTGGTAGAGGAAACCAGAGGTTAACAGTTTTTCCCAAGATCTTGTGACTCTGAGAGCTGGTAGCTTTTGGCCCCCAGCTCCCCACTCAGTATGAAAGCAGTAGAACTGGACTCTGTGGTTCTCTCTTCTGGTGGGTTCTGTACTCTATAAACTGATGGCACCTATGGCAAAGTTACAACGTGCTAAGGATTCTCTGAGCATCTTCAGGTTCACATGAAACTCCCAGTGTTTTGAGGACTCTCAGTTTATAGAGTTTAAGTCCCTGGACTGGATCCTGAGACCAAAATTCCCACCGGTCTTCCCTGATACCTACAGGTGTTCAGCCACGTGCTGCCGGGGCCAAGCCCTGACACCATATGCTACAGAATGGTTGTCAGTGGCTCAGCTTAAGGAAACTCACTGTGTTTAGCCTTCAGTGGGTCTTCAAAAAGCCTCATGCTGCAAAGCATGCATGGTTACCATTTTAATAAATTCTTTTCTGATTTAAGATTAAAGGTTTGGCAGTTTGTAAATTAATTATTAGCTTATGTTGCTTTATAAAACAACAGATGGTTTAATAAAAGTCTACTCTCTTGCTGCCTTCACATCTGAAATTCACCTCCTCATGAGAGCAGTGTTATAAATACATACAGAGAGTGAGATGCTATAGCAGTTTTATGGCTATGTAAACAAAACTCCTTTGTCAGAATTCAGTCATCTTTAACAGCTGGGAGGTGATGCTTCTAGTGATGGTGATCACCTTCCAGATGATAGTACCTACTTATCCATCTCATAGTAATTTAAAGAGGAGCCACAGCTCATCCATCTTTTTCAAAGGGTTACAGTGAATATTTGACTGTAAGAATTTAGCATTTACCCTTCATGGGTCAGTGGATGGGTTAGTTTTAAAGCATCTTTAGGGGGAGATTATTCTAATAAAGCCTCTTTGCACACAACATACTGTACTAGTATTTTATGTTTCTCTTTAAAAAAAAGAAACTGAGTTGCAGGGCTACATGTCCTAACAAGCTGTGTTTCAGACATAACATCCCCACAAGATGGGGATGATGTGGACTTTTGTAGAGAGTGGATTAATGGAAATATTTAAACCCTTTTTGGGGAAGGAGATATCCATAACAGGCTAGCAGGAAGGCACTTTGATTATTGTTTTGAACCAGTGTTCTAGAAGCATTCATCTTAGAGGCAACCATATTCCTTTTGTTGTTGCCTACTCGTTTAATGCTGATTTTTGTTAATTTGTGATTTGTGTACAGAATGGTTTACCTTGAAATTTGCAAGCCATGCAAGCATAAAGTGAGGTCTTAATTTAACATTTCTTAGGAAAATGTATCAGTCATATTTTACAGACATTGAATTTTTTTACAGCAAAGTACAATTGTTATGAGTTTTCACATAGGCTGCACTCTTGTCTTGCCTGGTTTGCATCCACAACACTCGCTATGCTCAGTAGCTTACAATTTTAGAAAGTAGTTCAGGACAGGGAATGAAAATATCATATTTGGGTAAAAGTGGAAGGGCATTTTGTCTGTCAGCGTGAACAGCGGGGAGACCTTTGCTTATCACATTTCCTAACGTTGTAATTAGAGAGAACAGTATCTTCCCTATGTTAAGAATCTAATGGAAATGCTACACAGTAAAAATCTGTGCCTTTACATTTGAAAATACTGTGATAAGCACTGAGGAAGAGCTTCGGGGTTTTTGTTGCCTGTTAACACTTACTATCAGAATTGCCCCATCTTTAGGAGGATTTGGCCTCCCATTAGTGTTTTTCTCATCATGAATACCACTTCTGACATTCTATAATATGCTAAAAAGTGAAAATCTTAACCTCTCCTACCCATAAAGCGAACTCTAATCTGCACAGAATGTAAGTGATGCACTGACATCTACCTGAGGTCTGTGAATCTGCTTAGCCTCAGCTCAGGATTGTGGAATTTGCTCACTTTGAGATGAATCATTGAATCTTTATGATGATACTGGGAATAACTTTTCTTTTTCTTTTGCTATTACCAGTCATTTTAACAGAAGCACAAATGTGGTGTGTTTGGTGGTGAGGTTTTTGTTTGTGTCTTTTTTATTTAGTTGTTGGGGTTTTTGGTTTTCTGTCACACTCTGAAGGCACCTTCTTGCTCACTGAATGTGCTCCCGTTGTTCTGTGTCCTGTACTTACAACCTCAGCCTCGCTGTCTATACCTGTGGCACTGATCCGTGTTTAGGGGGAAAAAAAATAATTTGTAGTATGCTGCTAAAAATTTAGAGGAGAAGTAAAATTAGATGAATGAGAAGGAAAAAAAAATTATTTATGTTCAACTTTTATTCAGCTGTTTTTAAAACTGAATTGAACCGAAGATTTCTGGCACTCCCTTGGGAGTACAGCAGAGTTCAGACTCCTGATACAGAGCTTGGATCAGGCAGGCTCAGCCAGGAAGGAAGCTGGGTTATCCTTGGTAAAACTGGAAGCTCTTTATATATAGGAAATATATAAGCTAATAATTAGTATGCATCCTCTAATTTTCAATGTGTAAAAGTGCATTTTTTTCACTTGATCTCAAAGTAAAGTTTTGGAGACAGTCAGTAGCAGTAGGCTATCCAGAAATTAGTATAAAGAGGGTTTTTGGCAGAGGAATGCATGAGTTCCCAGATTTGCAAAGTTTCTTCAGTGAACAGAATTAATTTATGAAGTAAACAGTGAGAAAAGATGGTGGCTCAAAGAAGAATTCAAGAATCGAGGGTTCAAGTTGCAGCTTCTTCATGCTTTTTACAACACCAGTGGGCACAGCCCAAATTTTACAGATGTTGAAACACTGCCCTTGTAGGCATGGCAAGATCTCAGCTATTTGGGGGGGAGTGACTTAAGTACAGATTATTTGAGCATTAGAGCTAGATATTTAAACACCTTTAAAAATCTGGTCCATAAGATTTTAAGAGGTTAACTTCCATTGACTTTCACTGAGTTTTAGGCACTGTGGTAGTCACTTTTGAAAATGGTTATGGCCTGGAGAACCTCAAAATTGTTAAGGAGGATTAAATAAAAGAAGGAAGCGGAGAGACATAAATTAAGGCAGTTTCATATGTGTATATGGACTTTCTCCAAAGAGTTTCCAAGCCCTTTAGCTTAATGCTAGAGTCTAAGCACTTAAAAAACTTGCCTTCTCCTTGCTTTACCTAGCTTGCCTATGTATAAAGCAGGATAATAGCTTGTCCCTGTCTCACAGCAATAAAACCATTAGAAGATTGTGCGATTTTTCTCCAGTGCTACACTAATGGGGGCTATATAAACATCTTAGATATGGAAAGGTAAGTTGAACTGGTGAAGCAGAGGTCGTGAGCAACTAGAGATGATAGGTAGAAAGGGCAAAGTTGTGCAAGTCCTGTAAGGCCTAGTAATAACTTTATATACTATATTATGTCTAGGAAGGAGAATTTCAGCTTTCAGTGACCTTTATTTTGAGTTTTTTTCTTCTCCGTTTTATTTACAGTTACACGTACTGACATTTGTACAGTTTCACATTTGTCAAAGACAGAAATCTGGCAATTTTCTCTTTCAGATTTTGTTTTAAATTGTGTGTTTGTGAATGTGTGAGATTAGCCTTCTGTTAACTACTATGACATGCAATTAGAATTTGCAGCAAGGATACAAAACTCTCTTGTAATAGTAATGAGTGTACAGGTACACATGTGTTCAATCTAAGTAGCAAATTTAGCTAAGAATGGTTCTGAAACTTTTTCTGTGTCATAAGAACTGGAAGAAACTCATATAGCAAGGCTTGCCTAATATTTTGTGCTATAAGAGCATGATTTCAGAAAAGTATGACTTTGTTAAGCTCCAGTCTTAAGTTTTTAAACTTCAAACTAAAATCTTCCATGCCATGTGATTGCCTAAGGGTAACTTTGCAAGAATGATGATTCAACCATTTCTTGAACTAACGGCAGGGAAATATGTATTGCCTAGTATTGTCAATTCATTTTAGTTTGTTTGTCTGTCCTCATATACTGGAACAAGACTTGGCAGGGTGATGTCCTCTTAATATCTCCATTAAAATCTTCCCAAATTTCTCTCTTCTATCATTATTGAGAAGCCACCTTTTCACATTCGGCCTTGTTAGTCACTGGCAGCTAAGTTACTGGAGGAGTTTAGCTTGCATCCACCAGTGTGATTCATCTCCGAAACGGAGCAGGACTTCTGCCATTCCTGGTCCATGATTCTGTGTCCGCTTTGGCACATAGTGCTGCATCTAGAGAGCATGTTTGGTGAGGGAGATAAAAACAGGTATAAAGACACTGGTCAATAGTAACTGAAGAAAACTGGTTCTTCCTAGTAGTCCAGAAACTACTCTGAGGAATAAATAATTTCACAATCCCCCAGAAAAAATGCATCTTACCCATGTGGTAGTGACTGGGCTGCATGGAGGATCCCTGCTGTCTTCTCGCTGGACCTGCATGGGGAGCCAAGAAGGTCCCGGTCCTGCTGAGAACCCTTTTTGGAGCCAGGGTGTGCTCTGTGATCCCATCTCCACTGCTTCAGTTTTCTTTTGTGTTAGGACAGTAAAATCCCATCGCTGATTGCCTCTGGGTTAGGAGATGGCACGCCTGAGGCCCAGATAAACTTTACATTAGTATTTCCCAGTTTTTACAGGCTCAATTACTATCTGATTTTTCTTTTGACCTAGTGATCTGAGTTAGGATGTGGTGCTTTGCTTGAGAATGCATTATTTTCATGAGATGTATGAAGGAGGAAAATCACCTTAGCCCCAGAGGTGTCTGTAAATTTAATCTCCTGTAGTCAGTGGTCATCTTTAGGAAAGCTTATACTTTGGGTAAACAGATGGCTTGATCCTGCTCCTGCTGGAGTAGTGAGAATTTCCATTACACCAGTAGATACAGGGGTCAGGCCTAGAAGCTTCTTAACCAAGAGGTAGGAGAAAATTGTCTTTCGGACCCTTTTTTTAAAGGTACTCACCGAGTGATTCTCTTCTTCCCTGCCTCATTTTGACACTGAGGTATCTGGCTAAAAACCGATCTTGCAGAAGACCCTTTCGAAGCTGATCCTGCCAGAGGGCGGCTGCTTCTTTAGCAGTTCAGAGCCCTCTCACCACAAGAGAGAAGGTTTGCGTATTGAAGACATTTGCCTCTCAGCACCTTGCAGCATCTCACCTAATATGCCTCATCTTGCAAGTATGTCAGATCTCTAAGTGTCATACAGCAGGTTTGCAGGATTAGCCCCACCTATTGTCCTTCAAAACCAGTTTTCTAACAATGGTAAAAAAATCGTACCTGTATGAGCAGGGGTATCTGTGTAATATGTGCATATGTACATACACACCACATATGTATAGGCTGACTGTCATATATTGTATCTTAAATAGCAAGACGATTTACTGTTTTCTGCTAGCGTGGAAGTTTTAAATAACGTACATGGACTATAAATTTATATATGCATACACATATACATTACATACACATGCACGCACACAAATATTCCTGTCATCTACAGTGTATTAAAAGGAAGACATCTCAGTTTCTTCTCCTTATGGAACTTGTTAAAAATAAGTGGATGGCATGTGTATTAGTTCCTGTATTTCAGAGGAGAGCAGCACAGAGACATGCAATCCAAAGTTGCTTGGTATTTTTAAGCTGAAATTAGATTCATTGCTTTGATTATTCCATTGTGGGCCCCAAGTTATATTTTAGTGTCCTTCACCCTTTTCTCCTTTATTATTTATAACCCACACTCTTTGAGCAATGACCAGGACTAATATGTAACCTTCTGTCCTTCTGCCTGATTCATTCTCTTTTGAAACACACAAAGATTGAAGCAAATATTCTCAGATTCTCTGTTAAAATATAGATAGATAGATAGATAGATATTTCTCCCATATGTCTTCTACTGAAATAAAACTTAATGTAGGTTTTGCTTTTCTAATTCAGTCTCAGCGGACCTACTTCAAAGTGAAATGGCAAAGGACTGGGAAGTATATATTTGGTATTCATTGTATTATAATGCATCTATGCACATACTTGCGCGTAGGTATTTTATAGACATTCACCAAATGGCTTGTGTGGCCATCTTCATTGTTAGATTAATGCATCTGCGTTTTGTGGGGTTCCCCCCCCCCAATGTTTTTTTGTTTCCTCTGCAATGTTAGATGCACCTAAATAAATAAATTAAATAGCAATTCATTTGTGCTCACTCTGCATCACAAAGAAGTGGGGCATAAAACAGCATTAGCAGTGAATCCCCTGAGGACCAAAGAACCTCACAGGGGGCTGGTCCTCTGAATGGTCTCTGTCACTCCCTTGCAGCTAATGACTGAAACAGGATCCATTGCCACTGGGAGCTTTTAATTTCCTTACATTGTACAGATTGCTCTGATCCAATGCAAAGTGACAGCTACCATTTCAGTACAGCTCATTAACAGCTTTTGCGAAAGCCAGCGTGCGCCATCTCTTCATGGATGCTGTATTCCCGTGATCTGTGTTCGTGCAAGCTAGAATTCAGCCTTCGGATAAGTTATAAAATAACATAGTTGCAGGCATAATAAATGCAATGTGTTAGATACCTGGGGAAAATAGACAGTATATTTAAACTTATCTTGGGGCAGAACGATTCATGTCAATGCATCAGAATAACTTGAGAAAACTCAGGGGTTTGTTTGCATGGTGAAAGACCGACAATAATGTATTGAAGAGCAAGGAGCACAGAACACAGAAAGCTTTCCAGGAAATTTAGGGAATGTCACAATAGTTGATGGGGAAGAAGAAAAAGGAAACAATTAAAGAAAATAATTGGAAAATTAAGGGAAAGTTCTCAAATTCTCTAAGGCACATGGAATACCAGGACACTGTTATGTCTGTCATGCAGGGATAACAAAAGCAGAATAACTTCTGTTGTGTTAGGTTGGTTTTGTGTTTGTGTATTGTTGTAAGCACTAGGAAACTGTAGCCAGCCCTGGTATCTTCAAAATCAGTGCAAAAGTCAAAAAGTCTTGCTCTGATTCATACAGGAGTGTTTTTTGTTTTTGTTCGGTTTTGTGTGTGTTTGTTTGTTTGTTTGTTTTTTCCAGAATATGTGTATGTACAGAAAATTGTATTGGCTGTTTCTTTTTAAAAATAACTTTTGTTACAAACACAAATCCACTGAAAGCAAGGAAAGTAAAGCCTGGATTTTCCATTTTTCAGAAGGAACTTTTATGCTGAATAGGAGAAGAGTAGAACAGGTCCAGAGCATCCTGGTGTTCCTCAGCCTTCAGCCCTTTGAGAGGGGCAAGAACTGCCCAGCTGTGGTGTGGTAATCCTAAAGTAATTGATGAACCCTCAAAGGGTGTCCCAAATCAGAAGCAAAGTTGATATTTGCCCTAGGATGAGTTTGTGGGTGCATATCTGTGGTGCTTCCATATCAGCATTTTTGTTCTGAGTACATCAGAGTAGGTTCAAAGTCTGGAACAAAAGTGTACAGTCACAATAAACTTAGAGGATGTTGCTGAGTATTTAATGGTGCAGGCTTTTATCAACAATTCTTCAGCCCAGTGAAACCAAAGGTACTCAACATCTTCTATGGTTGTAAAGAAGAGACAGTCTCAGAACTGAGAGTATAAAATATTCTGTGGGTGTTTACTGAGGGTGGCATTTGTAGTTGCAGAATGAGACTTTGCAAAGTCCAATGGGAAACGGGGTCACCTTTCAGTGTAAAGTCCCGATTTTGAGAGATGCAAACCCTGAGAGATGGAGCTTGGGGTCTGCATTGCTGAGAAAAGGCAGCCCTGTTGCAAGTAGTTGTCATTTAAGTTATTTCCCTAGCCTTGTTTCTGACTGTTTGTGAGACTATTTGGAGTCTAATTGCCATGAGAAGTTTACATTGGTGTGTGAAATAAATAGGATCAGATATGGGTAACATCATGAGAAAAACTGCAGTGTAGTTACGTTTAGAGTTTACAGTCTAAACATGAGAGATAATTTAAAGCTGTAACATGTGGCGCAATTATTTTTAGGTGGAAGCTTCCATTTTGAGGATTGTTTTTTCTTCTTCTCTTTTTAATATGAAAGATGAGAAAAGTGCAAATCCTGGGCATGGAAAGTAGATGAGTTGAAACAATGCCATTGACAAGTTAGCAGTGTAGAGCAAGGTGATTTGTAGCAACAAGAAATAGTGATGCTTTTTAATATCCTACAGGACTTGTAATGGGCAGGGAGATAAACCCAGAATCTCCTGCTTTTAGGGTAGCACAGGATGGGATCACTGAGGAAGTACATATGGAGGAACTATGTGGAGTCACCCCTTCAGGATGGCAAATGTACATTTTAATGTCCAATAAAAAGAGCAGATATATTGTCAGTATCAACAACCTATTTTTATAAGTAAAGCTACACTTAAAAACATGTAAAACATTAGGTAAAACACCTTGCTGCAGCTCATAACCTATAATCTGCAGTGTTCTTTTGACACCTCTTGTTCCTCACTCATTTTTCTATCAGTATGAAACATGTCAACATGTAAAAAGAAATACGCGCATGCACATTTAATAAATAATGGAAGCACATCTCAGTTTATGAAATGTAAACTATGAAACATAAAATGTTAAAAATACATATAGGTCTATGACAATATTGCTTATGGAAACAAATAAGATTATGTGTAATTATAAATACGTTCACGTGATACAGAAAAGACAGTTGTTGGCTATATGTAAACTAGAGTATCAGTAACAGTGAGTTTTAAAAAATGTTGCATCAAATGTGTGTATCATCTTGCATTAAATGTGACTATCAGAAATATGTTAAGATGGAAGGTAGAAAGTAGATATTGATGCAACGATAGACAGAAGGTATGATGGATCCTCATTAATCCAAATGCTTTGAGGGGCTGTATCTTAGTAAAAGCTTGAGTTTCCAAAGGTGGCAACTTGCTAGTGCAAGTACATAGACTTGGGTGAAGCTTTATCACAAATAATTAATATTTTGGGCTTATAGAGATGATTGCACTAAACATAAAGGTCTTTCTGATAACAATGACAAGAGGAGTAGTGGGAGAGTGGATCAGCATTAGCTGAGGCAGCTGATTTATGGAGCTCCAGAGCAGGCAGCGTTTTCTCAAGCTAACAGCTTCACACTGGTAGTTTGGGGGGACTCCCTGCTTTGAGAAAGTGTCCTTATCTTGGGCTCTAATCTCTTGCCAGGGAGCTGCTGCCTTCTCATCACAGGGTGCCTCGGGGCTCATCTGAGCCTGAGACTGTGCATGTCCCACTTCTAGGACAGCTTTGGAAATTCTCTGTAGGTAAACCAGTGCAAAAGGCCAAGTTAACCCTTTGTGTGGTGATTATTTGGCCGTATTCACTCATCAGCAAAGGAGAAAACATTAAATTTAAAAAAGCCAGATGAGTTATGATTAAAGAAGCTAGAATTACCTTTGTATGCAGGCCGACTTTTAAAATAAATTTAATATCCCATATACTCCCAAATCATTACATGTAGGTTCCGTCAGACACATCTCTAGTAAAAGGAGACCAGCACTGTGCCTGGTGATATACCCTGAATCATACTTTTTCTATGTTTAGCTGGAAAAATTCAGTTTTACACAACTTCGTGGTATTTCTTTGGTATGTTGTGCCCTAGAGGAAGGCAAGAAAGCATCCAGCCATGTGTCCAGCATCTCTGGCTGAATGTGTAAGCAACCTGAGTACTGAAGCTCCAAACAGCATCTTATGTTGTCTGTGATACTCAGAACAAGTCTACAAAGCAGATGTCTCAAAACTAATTAAAATTATGCATTCATAGTACCTAATGGTGCTTAGAAAACTTTATTTTCACCTCTGACTTCTCTGTGAGGTAGAAAAATTAGCTAACTACTAAGGGACCTATTGAAGATCCTGTCCTCGGTGGTTGGGGTTTGGTGGTTTTTTTTGGTTTTTACACGTTGTTACCCCAAAGTGTGCTGATAGTTTTTCAAGTGGAAAGGTTACATGTGTGAGTTAAATTGCAGGGTCAGATGCTGCTTTTGGATGTGCATGAAGTATCCAGTTGATGATGATAGATGAGTCAGGCCTTAGGTGTTGAAAATGGGGTTTTTACTCTTTAAGTTGAAGGAGAATGTGTGTGGCCATGTTTTCAGAAATACAGAGTGGCTGTGTACCCTTAAGAAAATGTTCCTAAAATAAGTACTCTGTATTGGTTCACCTGACCAGAATAACTTTGGGAATACTAACTTGGAAAATCATGAATATAAAAAGCATAGTGTGGTGTTTTGGTTTTTGTTTGTTTTTGTTTTTCTTAATAGTAATTTATTGCTTCTTGAGTTTTGAGTATTCTGTATTTCTTGAATTCACATTTCTATTCTCTTAAACCTTGAAAAGCTGAGGGTTTGGGTTTTTGTTTGTTTGTTGTTTGGTTGGTTGTTTGGGGTTTTTTTTTGGTGTGGGGAGGAAGGGGAAAGAGACCTTTAGAAAAGCATTGAATACCCTAAGTCTCAGTGAAGGAAGGTGACTGTCTAGGCTACCTGTGGTCACTAGTCTGAGGATCTTGTGAAAAATTCGTAGATATGTTGATTCCTTTTTTCTTATTGGGGCCGTAGCTTCTAGGATTAAGAAAGAAGCAAGCAGACCTAGACTCCTCAAAAGGTCTTGTGATGAAAGATGTATCCTGGGCCTGGACATAGCGATGTATTTCCATTTAGCATTCAGTTCTCTGCTGGCCCGTGTCAAGATGCAGCCACTACAGATGAAGGGTGAGCTTTTGTGGAGCTGCTTAGCCTGGCACCAGGAGCCGCAGGGGTTGGGTGGATGTGGTGAGGCCGTGCAGCGCCTGCACCTCTTGGGCTGAACTCCCAGGAAATGGTGGGTGGTGATGGTTTTTCACTCTGCAAAGAAAAGAGATGCTGTTGTGTGGGGTCATCTCTTGTTTTCTGTCTTCAAATAGCACATGGTGGTGGGGGGAACGGGGGCAAATAACCTTTTTAACAAGGAGGATGTCTGCAAAAGGATTCTTTATTAGGGTGCAGGACTAATGTGTTTAGTCTCTTTTTATGTGTTTGTTTTTCAGAGAGCAACTTAGTTGGTCTTATGAGTCTAAATGTTTATCTTAGCTGGTTCCCCTTCTCCCTCCATTTGAAGGACTTGGTGAGGCAAAGGAGTGTGTCTGGGAGTGGATTATTCTACCTGCAAGAAAGAGGAAATGGTATTTAAAAAAACATTTAATTAAATGACAACACTTGGGATTTCATTTAGTTCACATTACAGGAGGAATTTAGACTTCCACTGCTACCACCTGCTGCCAGGCTGAGCTGCGAGCGTTGTTCCCGTGTCTCACCAATGCAGGTGAACTTACTGCCGAACCACTTTCACAGTCCAGAAAGCATGACATTCCTTGTTACCAGTGGGAGGAAAGGCTAATTGAGAAGTGTGTATAAAAGCTGTAATGAGTAGCATTTACATGTATTGATTAGAAGTAGGGCCACCGTCTCTCATTTATCACCACCAGCAGCTGTGAAATTTTCCCCACGTCGATTGGCACGGCTCAGATTCCCGCTCCTCTGGTTCTTTATTGCTTTTTCTTCCCCCCTCCCGCCCTGAACCAGAGTGCTGATCCACCAGCTGGAATGGGCTGGTAATTACTCCAGCTTCTCCACCAGCTGCCACAATTGCCAAACCGCTGGAGTGAAAAATTCCATCCTGCATTTCCGATTTTTTACATTACCACTGCATAATCATATTTGACGAATAATTAACCTGGGTTAATACTTCAGGGAGCCATTTGCAAGTAAATTGATAAGCTGAGTGCTGTAAAGGCGCACAAGGGCTAAAGGCTTTAGGAAGCTGCACACAACAGCCCACCCCACAGACTGTGCTGATTTAATACACGCACACCTTCTGACCAGCTTAATTAAGAGTGGTCTGTGGGTGCTGTCCCCCAGCCTCCTTAAACAGAACATGGCTCAGGAGGAGGGAGAGGATGGGAAATACACTCAAATTAAGCTCTCCGCCGTATGTCTCTCACAGCAGTGATGCAATGGATGTGAATATGTGCACTTTTCCTCCCTTTACTTTAGAAATGAACACTGTTGGATTGGAAACTTGTTAGACAGGGTTAAAATCAATGGGAATTTTCCCTGCCAGCTCAGTGGAGCTGGATGCAGGTCAGGTGTGGCAGCCGTTTTCCCCACCTTTAATAATGGCATGCAGGTCAATGAGAGAGCAGAGTTGAGTCCTTTGGGAATGTATATATTTGTATATTTTTTTTTTTCAATTAAGGCAGCTGCACTGTGTTTCAAGTGCATGCCTTTTCTTTGGGATTGATCCTGGACTTCTGAGATAAGTGGAAAATCTCCCTATGAGAGTTCTGTGGTTTACAAATCCACTCTTCTTTTATTTAAGCTTTTAGAGTTTAGCATGCATCTTATTCAGAGCAGCATTGCACCAAATAGTTATTTGTAGCTTTCATCATTTTTTTTGAGTTTTGAGGTTTTTTTTGTCTTTATTTTGTTTGTTCTTCACTTTTAAATTTGCTACCAGTATGTTAGGGTTTGTTGTTGTTGTTGTTGTTGTTGTTGTTAAAAAAATAAATATTTTATAGCAAAATAGTTTAAAGAAATAAGCTTATCACAGGTGAATCAACAAAAACTTTATAATGTGCTTGCAAGGATCCTATAAAAAGTAAACCAGACTAAATTGTTTGGTGAAATATAAGACTGTTCAAATGACTAGTCCCACTGAAACTTTCCTTGCTTCCAAGCCTTGTACTTAACTCCCTCCAACGTGGGCTCCTTGGCAGATCCTTTCTTGATAATTCAGCAAGAGAGAATAAAGCCTCCTTCCTTTAGGAAGACAGGTAAAATTCATTCTATTTCATCATCTTAGTTGATTAATACAATGCTTTTCTGACAAAAAGTCAGGTATTGATTGAGGCCACATGAAGGCTGCGGATGAGGGGTCCAGAGAATCTCTGCTATGTTTATTTTTCTGGTGCAAGGTTGCTGTCATCCAGGCAAATACTGCTTCTTCAGGGTGGCCAGTAAATGCCATAGAAATGTTCTGAAGCATAGCTTTGTGCACAGCAAGAGGAAAGAATTATAGTTGAATAACACTCGTATTATTGCAAATCTTATCTGGGTTTTGCTTTGATTTGGTTTTTGCTATGTAGCAAAATTTATTAGATTCACAGAAAAATCTCTTAAGGAACATTAAAATATATTTCTGTTTCTGGTGAGAAATGCCAGAAAACACTGTCTAAATGGTCTGAAAAAGAAAAGAATTGGTCACTTGCCATCACAGAATCACAGAATGTTAGGGATTGGAAGGGACCTCAAAAGATCATCTAGTCCAATCCCCCTGCTGGAGCAGGAACACCCAGATGAGGTTACACAGCAAGGTGTCCAGGAATGTTTTGAATGTCTCCAGAGTAGGAGACTTCACAACCTCCCTGGGCAGCCTGTTCCAGTGTCTGTCAACCTCACTGAGAAGTTTCTTCTCAAATTTAAGAGGAACCTCTTGTGTTCCAGTTTGAACCCATTACCCCTTGTCCTACTGTTGGTGATCACTGAGAAGAGCCTGGCTCCGTCCTCATGACGCTCACCCTTTATACATTTGTAAACATGAATGAGGTCACCCCTGAGTCTCCTCCAAGCTAAAGAGACCCAGCTCCCTCAGCCTTTCCTCATAAGGGAGATGCTCCACTCTCTTGATCAGCTTCGTTGCCCTGTGCTGGACTCTCTCCAGCAGTTCCCTGTCCTTCTGGAACTGAGGGGCCCAGAACTGGACACAATATTCCAGATGTGGTCTCACCATTCTGTGATTCTGTGAAATTGTGGGATTTGTTATCTCCCCAAGACTTTCAGCCTAACTTTGGGAACATCTGGTTTGACCCCTGATGTGCCACATGACTGCAAAGGCTGTAAATTGAGAGACCAATTAATGAATTTAAGTATAATGCACTTGCAGCATGCCCCAGGCAGGTGTCAGGGAGCAGAGGAGTTCTGCAGCAGCTGCACACCCAGCCGGGGGAAACCATCCCCAGCCAAGGACACTGCCTGGCTAAACTCCCCATGCAAAGCCCTGTGAGCTCCCATGGGGCCCTGGCACATCCCATCACCTGTGCACTGGGAATACCTCTGGAGATGGGGAATGGGCACGTTGGAAGCTACAAGAGGCTTTAACGTGATTTCATCTCTACGTGAAAAACTATCAGAAGATAGTTAAATAAAAACGTATGTGTTAGGGTTTAAGAGATCAAGGCAGTTTTATTATTCACTAGGATGGCTCAGGAGAGAGATGCAGATGGGATTACTTACACTACAGCCCCATGAAGACCAGGGCTTTCTGTTACACAGTTCCCTCTTGTAGGTGTGCTGAGTCTCGGAGCAGATTTGGGTAGGTTGCTGTGAAATTATAAGCCTGGTACCTGAGGGCAACAGCATTTTTCTTGAAAGGTGCGATATTTCTTTAAGGAACTAAACCCTAAATTTGTGGAATATCTTCTTTCTATTATGTCATTTGCTTTAATTAATAGGTTTTTTTTCAAAAGTAACTCAAGTTAAAATTTGCCTTATGTGTAGTGATTAAACCCTGTTGCTAGAGAGAACCTAAAGATTTCTGGGTCATTTTGTGTCACTTGAAATCTCTATAGTTTCAGAGAATTCCAAGAGAAAGAATAACAATTAAATATATGGTATTTACGTGATTTTCAGTGTTTTTGCTAAGTTTTTGCAAATAAATTTTGTTTAAGAATTATTTTAGAAAAAATTTCTTCATCATATAGAAGAAAGGGTAGCCTAACCCTGAATTTCTTCTTTAAACCTCAGGCTGAGAGCTACAAGTATTGTGGCAGATACACGAGTCCCGTGTAAATCACTATTAGGCATTTGGTACAGGGGTTTTCCGTGGCAAATATGATACACTAAAAACCGCTGCTGGTAAGTCATTGCTGGTCAAAACTCTGTGCAAAAGGTGAGTTTGCCTTAACAAGTGATGCTAGAAACTGAGGCAGGCGCTTTGGAATGTGGTCCATTCACAGTAAATATGAAAGAAATTATCCTTTTCAGTTTTGTTTTCCTCCGCTGTGCATCTTCCCAGGTCCGCCTTATCATTTTCGTGCAGCCAAATTGTCGACTGACTTATTGTCTGCTCAGCTGTTTCTGTGAACATCCTCTTTCAAACCTAAATAGGATTGCATGGGATGGCCTGGCGATTCAGAAAATAAATAAAGAATAACACAAATGTGACTATCATGCTGTATTCCCCCGGCATGTAAGCAGTCTGGCTTTTTTTTTTAAAGCAGAGCTTCTGTGCATGCCAGGCTGAAAGTCAGCGCTGGGCATTTGTCACCACGTGTGGTAATGCAGGCGAAAGCAGTTCCTTTCAGAGCTCAACCGTAGCACTAAGTGAAATCAATGGCCAAACAATCTAACACAATTGGTCACATATTGATAGAATTAAACACCGCTGTTAACGTGACTTGTCATTGATCTGACAAAAACAGAGTCCAGGGTAAAAGTCGCCTGAAGCCTTTAGACTCTGTGTTTATGTAGCAAAGGTTGGGAAATTATTCGCTCCATCTGCTTCTAACATAATTTTTTTTATTTTTGCTGACAATATTCCTCACTCTAGAAAACACGTGCAGAACTTTAACCTCTTCATTGTCAGAAACCTGGGAGTGTGCAGCAGCGCCCGCAACGTACAGATTCTCTCCTGGTTGAGGGCACTGGGTCTCTATCCCAGTGCATGGGTGGGGAAACACTTACAGAAGTTGCTCCAAGTCCAGGGAAGATGCCTCAGGCTGTAAGTGGAGGGAGGCTGTTCAGCACAGGGATGTGGTCATCTGGATCAGCTGCAGGCAGATTTGTCAAACTCGAATGGTGGAGTACAAAGTGTTACTGACTTTGAAATGGGGAATATATCAGGAAAGCAGAATTAGGCTCATACCTTCTGGTGCACAATGTGTCTGGCTTCTGCAGGGTTTAGCCTATTGTCATGTAGCAGCTATGGTTCAGAGGGTAAAAATAGTGATAAAGACAGCAATTAGGAGGTTCTCTGCTAATATCACTTGAAAATAGTCTGCATTTCAGGAATCATTTTTATTGAGCTCCAGCTTTGCATCTGTAGTTTAGCTGTTGGCCTTACGTTGGTGTGTCAGAAGCCAGAAGATTTTACATTATGAAATCTTCAGCTAGCTGGAATAATTGCCATGCATGCTGGAAACAAACGCCTAATGAGTGCCTGAAATATCTGAGCAAATTGCTCCAGAGTATTTTCAGGGGAGACTTGTTCTTAATGCTGCTGAGTTCACCGATGTGACCTACGAGTCATATTTTGCTTTTAGGCTGATTGCAAACCTGATAATGTTTTCTAAAGTATAGTTAGAGGAAGGAGCCTGGCTTGGTAAAAGACATATCTTAGCAGTAACTCATGGTCGCAACATGTCAGCCCTGTGTTTCTGCATCATTCGCAGTGTCAGGAAAGGCATTCTCACCTGCTCTCCACTCACAATCACTTCTCTGCTTCTGCAGTGCTTTGCCTCTGAGACGGCCGTTTTGTTTGCTGTAATCTTTATGTTGTGTTATAGGTCATGGATATTTAACACTTTGGTGGTGGGTTGTTGCCGCTTTGTTGATCTGAGCAGGGGCTGCTGAGCAGGGGGCATTGCTGGTGAAGGTGCCAGCCGGCTGCGCTCCAGCCTGTGCCGACTCGAGGTGTGGAGCTCCAGGGAAACCCAAGCACCCCGGGGTGATCTGCAGTAAAAGGCTCTTGCACGCCTCCGTTTTGGGGGAGGAGCTGTGTTTGTGCTTTCTGTGTTTACTTCTTTTCCGATGCTACAGTTGTATAATAAAAGCTTTCCACCTAAGTTCTGTGTAGATATTGCTGGTGGATTGTTGTTGCCTGTGGCGGCCGCAGTGGCAAGATTTGCTGTGCTGCATGCGGCCTAGGGACTCTGAGGCAAGTTATCACACCTCCACGGCTCCTTCCTTTAATTCACAAGCCTTGAGAAAATGTAGGGAGGAAGAAAAAACTTCAACGTACACAGTAACCTCATTGCAGCGAGGAGAGAATCAGAAAAGACTTAGGCTGCTTACTTGCACTTTTGGCAGCATTACAGAAGCAGACAGGTTTCTTCTGAGCGGAATATGAGTTTTTCCAAGATTGTTAGTAGAAAGACATTCCCCTCGTAGGAAAGGAGAAAAGATACCTGTGCACAGTAATTGCGTTCTCACAGTCTGAAGCTCTGTGGGACATGGTGATGGTGCTGATCCACCTTCTCCACACTCATCATGAAACCAGTTCATTGATGGTATATGCATCTGAACTGGAAATGTGAAATGCTTGGAAAATATTACCCTGTGCTGAAGTCAAAAGATAATTGCACATCATGACAATTCCCGGTAGACCCATAGCTCTGAAGTCTCAATGTGAACACCAAAAGCTCATTTCAGGGGTTAAAGAACCCTACTGCCAGACAGGATGTCAGGAGAGAGACAAAATTGCACAACAGAAGTGGTAACCTGTATGGCTTGGGAGAAAAATAGGACACAGCTCCTGCATCTTCAAAGAAATAGCTGCGGCCAGGCCTTTGAACTCTATCAGGAAAGATCACCTCTTCCAAGAATGCAGCAGTGTGATGTGGCCTTCCTTCATACAAATGCTGTCTTCACCCCTTCTCTCTCAGTTGTACCCCTTCCCTCTTCGTAAAGTGAACTGAAAGTCCTACAACTTCGTGATGGTTTCATGAGATGCCTTGATGAAGAATGTGAACAGTATGTGAATTCCAAACATCATACTGCCATGTGAAGGCAACACAGAGAGCTTGCACACACAAAGACTTTCTCTCATCTTTCTATGCAGTGGTGGGAGTAACTCATAAAAGTTCTTCAGCAATTCTGCTTGAGTGTTTTGTATGCTTATAGCACCTGCAAAATCTGTTGAAGCAAGAATAAATGATGGGAAATAAATTTCAGATGTTTCAAAGTGGATCCACATCTGAATAGTGCCAGTAGCTTTAGAAAGTCTGCTTTCTCTTGTGTTAGGGAATTCAAGATGTTTCTGTAAGACATAAGGTTGCATTTTTTTCAGTAAGAGGTCTTAGCTGTAATGGCATTTTCTCAGTAAAAGAAATTAAAAGACAACTCAGTTTAAAGTGGGTAGACTACACAGATATATCTCAGTATCGTTTTCATGCTGTGTTATTAGAGAAAACTCAGAAATACCCATCTTAGTTCATTACTCATCACAAATAAAGTAGATTTAAAAATAAAAAGCTCTTCGTTTTTACTTGACACGTTTACCTTTTAGAAGGAAAAGGTTAAGGACTTCCGTTACATTTTATCTTCTAAGTAAAAAAATACCAGAAATTTTTAACAATATCCTCAAATCTAGTCCTTAGAACTGCAAGCCTATGTTTGTAGTGTTTGCTTTTGAATTTTTTAACCATCAGCAAATAGCAGTTCTGTCTAGAAGCTGCTCAAAATTTGTGTCAATTAACTTTTTCTAGACTTCATAGGATGCAGCAGCAATGGCTAGCTCTGCCCTGATTTTTTTCCTATTTGCTAGAATAATGGTACTTAATTAAAAATGCGGAGCTAGTTAAATAACTACATGTAACCTTCTCATTAATGCTATTTCATCACTTTCATTATTGTGTTTTAGTCTAAGAGAGAATTAAACCTAAATATCCCAGACAGACTTGCAGTGATGTATTGTGGTCACTGGGGACATGTTAACCAGTGCAGCCAGCTGAGTGAGGTTTCTGTGCTGTCTTTATCTCCCTGTGTCCATGAAGTGTTTAGTTCTTATTACAACTTACTTATGCAGCCTAGGATTGAATTTTTTTTCCTTTAACTTAAACAATTGGCTGATCAAGGACAGCTCTTTAAGTGAGGTTGAGAGATCCGTAATAAATTATCAAAGGCCTACGAAGCCAGCGTCATAATAAATTGTCCCAAGTCCCATGCAATGCCTCGCATCACAATTGGAATTCATGGGAGCCTGGCCTGACACATCGCAGGAGAAAGTCTTAATCCTTCAAGTGAAAGCCTGAGAAACTTGACATGACAGAGTCTATAAGATAAAGCCATGACAATCTGCCAGGACTGTTTTAGAAATTTTGTGCTTAATGGCCTCAGCTATATTTCTTGCTTGTATCGCTCCTTCTCCAATGGATCTTTAAGTCTGTTGACATGGTAAAACATGGATGGGCCAATAGGACAGGTGAACTTTTAATTACCTGTGTGCCACACTTCTCTTGCAGGGAATACTGTGGGTTCTTGGTTTCATAAATATTTCCATGTGTCCATAACCTTACTGATGTAATTCCACTGATGGTGGCAGAACCATCCCTCCAACTCATGGCAATATAGGTGCAGAGTGGGCAAGGAAGAGAGGATTTGCTGCCACTTGCATCACGTGAGGTGGGACCAATACTTAATGGGGGCTGCCACCCTTGAACAGCCCCTAATGTCTCTATCCACTCTATCAGTTCCAATCTAAAAGAAAGCACATGCAAATGTGCCTGCAGAATCAGAGCTGGTAACTACTCAGTGTTGATTTTTCTGCAATTCTTTTTTTTCAGTTCTTAGGTGTATTTGGATTGAGCTGAACTGAACAAGGCTCAAAGTGATCCATAAGATCTTCCGGGGGGGGCAGGAAATCTTAAAATATCTTTTCTCTACATAAAATTGTAATGATGCTGAAGTGTTCTCAGTGGAGACCTCATGTAGAAAATTTGTTGCTTTAGGAAGCCAAGACTCTGCCTTTTAGGGTAACATTAAGTTTTTCTATAAGTATTTTTATAGTATTTTCTATAAGTATTGTGAAAGGCTTCCACCTTGAATCCACCATTAGAACAAGATTCTCTGTTCCTGTGTCCTGAGCTAATTTAATTTTTTATAGAAGTTTCATGTTTTTGGAGATTGACAAAGGAGTCTTGCTGTGCAGAGAGACAGGAATCAAACAATTACGCATTGAATCAGTCAGCTCATCAGGGCATTAAAGGTTAAAAAAAAAATCCACACATGGTTCATTCATGAAATGTTCATATGTGACCTGGCAAGATCTGAATGACAGATGTTTGTCATGCCTTTCAATATTGTGTGGATAAAGCATCCACCTAGATTGTATAGTTCTACATTAGTTGTGTTGTAGTGCTTTCAAAAGACCCAAGAAGGATTGCATATTATATTGCAGTGTGTTTATAAGCACCAGAAAGCTGGTCAGGGAAGTGAAGAAAATATGTATTGTGATGACTATAATAAATCCAAGAAACAAGCAATGGAAGTGAACTTAGAGGATGGCAGATGATGTGTCTTGTATGATGTATCCGTGGGACACTTCCTATAGGAGCAGCAGCAGCCATACGTGCACATGCAGCATTAAAGAGAGAATTCACATCCTGCGTTAAGATAGTTTGGTGTATGCCCAGAAGCCAGTCTGCTCAGTGATTAATATTAGTGCTATTCTCCCTCTTGATTGAAACCCCTCTGGAGGGGAAGGCAACTAGTAGCTTCACCATCAGATTATTAATGTTGCTGACATTCAGAGGAACTGTTGCTAAAGTTGCAAGGTTTAACCAAATGAGTAACCACAGTATGCTGTTCCTCCAGAAGGATGTTCACAGCCCCACACAATAGTTTCCCCTGACTGTGAACCAGTAAGGCACTTATGTCCAGTTTTAAGAGGGGTGGTGCTCTGGGTTCGTCCAAGGAGACCTCCAGCATCCTGCATGATCAGTCATCCCTACAGGAACCCTGCACACTCATCTCTGCAGAGCCTGGGAGACAGTGGAGAAAAAAATTGGTTTCCTTCCACCAAGGGTGTGGGAAAGATGTCTATTGGAATAAACAATTCACAGGAATAGGTAGCTGGTGGTGAAAGAAATTTCATTATGTGAAATTATATTGCTTAAAAATACATACCTACTCATATTTATTTATTTTGATGTATGGTGTGAGATTGGTAGTTTTTGAAGGACCGGCAAGTAGTTGTTTGACAGTTATTACCAGCGCTGAAAACTTAGACATTTCTCAAGTTCTTGCAGTTCTGAGTAAAATTAACACCAATTAATTTTAAAAATTAAATGTTAACTTTTCTTTGACGTAGGTGATGTGGGGTGGGTGGGTGGGTGAGTTGGCTGGTTGGTTGGTTGGTTGGTTTGTTTTAATAGGTGCAATACAGGAGGGCGATCCTGGCTCTCCTGTTTTTTCTGCATGTGAACCACATGTAGCCAGGACCATTGCAAGCAGGTTCTTTGCACTCTAGCTGGGCTTGGATTTCTGACTTCTGCACTATGTGAGCTGTGCACTGACACTTCATTCGAGATGCCAAAGCACATGTAGGGTAATTCTGTAAGCGCTGGGTTCCAGCTGCTGGGGGTAACCCAGATGCACAAGTCTTGCTTCACTGAAACACCAAGGGTTTGTGCCTGGCTTTCTTCCCATTGTTGGAAAGAAGTTGAGCTATTTCAGTAAAAGAAGATGGAGAGAAATGTTCACTTTAGTGACCATGAGGGTGTGGTGTCATGGCGCATTAGCTTGGGGAAATGAGAGATTCGGTTTTGTGTCCTGAATCAGATCTTAGTGCTCCCAGACTCAGTCAAGAGTGGAAACTGCTGGGGTGCTGGCTGCTGTTAGGAAGCCTGGTCCATTTCTTTCCCTTTCTCTGGTTCTGATTTTGGTCTGAAATTTCATTCTGGAGTTATAAACTAGTGTTTTGCTCTATGTTGAGAGTACCCTTCCTCTTCTGAAAATGGAGTTTTAGTGAAATTCAGTTAACTGGTTTTAGCTACTTTGACATTTTCCAATAAAAATAAAATAGCATAGAATCAGAAATATTCTACCTGGGTCTACTTGTCAAATTAATCCTATGTCAGAGATGTGAAATGAAAGGTAAAGAATTTTAGGTGCTGTTCCTACTGGGCACTAATTAATTCAAAAATATGCCAAAATGTTCCAAATTTCCATAAACCAGAGTATGGCTCAGTGTCTGGTGGGACTGAGCCCTACAATGCTGAAGCAACCATGATACTGCTGGGCAGGAGTTTTCCTAAAGCCTTTTGTTGATTCTCTTTGTTCTTACAGGATGGAAAAATCAACGTATACAACAACTAGACAGTATATATTTTGCATATATAAAGAAGCAAACAAAATAGAAATAGCGAGTCATTGATACACACGAGATAAATTGCATCAATACTGTAGTCATACATCAGGTTATGAATACTGTATTGATCTGTTTTGCTTCTAGCATCAAGATAAGATTAGTGTTACATGCATGGAGCTTCCTTAGCTGTTGGATGCAAGGATTAGTGATCGGAGCATGGGGACAGCTAGTCAAAAGACCTCAAATCATAAGTTGGACAGAACACTCCCGACTTTCTTTTCTGGCTTTCCCTACCTGTTATTGTGACCAGAAGGATACTTCATGCTTGCCTGTCTCACAGGTCTCGTGTCAAGTATGTACTGGACAATTTAAACTATTTTAAAATACTGTACGTGCAGAAAAACTGCTGCCTGTTATTCTGGTCCATGAGTGTCCCTGTTTGTTTGTTTGTTTTTACTTTGTAGTAGTTGTATCCTTGTGGCAGCCAGGGCTAAGTGCTGTGCCTGACACTGCGTAAGTGTGCTGCAGGAGATAGCACCTGTGCTTCTGGAACCGGTGCCTGCTCTGCAGACCAGGCCTGGGCGCCTCTGCTTGTGGGCGGCCCCGTCCACCATTCTCAGAGACCTCATGCCTCCTCGTGGCAGAGGGAGCCTTGTGTCCTCTATCTCTCTGCCGAGGTAATGTGCCTTCCACTCCAGAGCTTGTCCCGTGCCTCTGCGTCTCAGGGATGTGAGAGTCCTCTGGTGATGGATCTTATGGAAGTAATAACAAAAGGAATCAGTTCCTTAGGAAAATGGATTTTCTCCAAGTATCAAGTCGTGGTCTGAATTCCCTCCCTCCTCCCCTGTGTTTTGTGTAAGAGAGAGGGAAAATAGGAAAAACAGGTCACGTAGCTTGCACATCATGACAATAGATAGTAGTAAGCAGCTTTAGTGGCCTTTCCTGTCGAAGTGCTGCCACTCTCCCTGACAATTTGGGCATGCTGACTAAGAAGGATAGAAAGGAGAACTGAGCTGGTACAAAGGAAATACAGAGTGTACCATACTTAAAGAAATCTAGATTGCTGTCTTCCCGAGGAAAACGCTTTTATTAACCAGCTTTGCTTTGCAGCTGTAGAAAGGCATAGTTTTTACTTTTCATCTCCTGATTACGTTTGTGTGAAGGAAGTGCTTCAGCAGTGAAGTATGCTTCCGAGGAAGACGTGGGGTTTCATATGGTTCCTATTGACATCTATTGGAGCTTCTCTCACTGGTCTTATTGGAAACACGTTCAAGCGCAGAAGTAATGGGAAGGACCTGTTCGCCTTTATATTCTCACTTAGAAGTCTTCTTAGGGTCTTATGAATACTCTAATAACAACCCACTTTTCCCCCTAGTTACCATTTTCAGATATTATACAAGTCCACCACTAAAGACACAGTTCTGTGCTGGCATGTGTCTTGGCCAGGCCCTGTTAGAAAGTTACCACATTGCAGTCCAAAGAAGTAAGTGTTGAACTCTTGCATGTTTTGTGAGCTTTTGGAGTCTGGCAGAGCCTCAGGTTTGCCTTCTACCTTCAAATCTGCTTTTTTTTTTTTTATGTGAGCAATTGAGGGGGAAGTGAAAGAGAAAGAAACATGAAGAAATCAGACAGGTAAACAGGCTTTGCACAGTGATTTTTAACACACCACTGCTTTTATTTAAAGCATGCTGTTGTTTCTATTTAGCAGCTCTGCTGCCAAGCTCCAAACCTAATCTAGTCCAAGCTTCCCTTGAGGGTCCCCTTTACTGAATTTTGGTGAGTCAGGGAGTATTTCTACCTGCCTCAGTGTGCTCCTGAGACAAGAGGAAACGAAGAGGAGAAGCGCTCTTGCCTTTCTGCATTGGATACTGATCTGATTTGCTCCCATCAGGCAACCAGATACTCCTTTGCGGGGTGACTTACCCCAGTGGCTGCCTCCATGACAAGCTGGCACTCTTTAACAGGAGTTATTTTACATTCTGGGGCAATTACCTGTCTGTATCATAGCAAATAGGTCAAAGACCTTCCTTTTCATGCTCATGTTTGTGGACTTCTAGTCTGCAGCTGAACGGACAACTCGTCCTCCCCCTAATCCAGGGCTGGCTGGCGTCTTGCTGGCCCCTTATCCCAGCTTGGTGAGTCCATGTTCACTAGCAGGGTGTATTGCTTGCGTGCAAACAGACATCGCATATGCTCTCCTGAAAGCTGCGTGTAATTCTAAATGCTATTTTTTTCAATTTCAAAAGTTCAGTGGAGAATGCCGTACTCTTTGATAGGAATTTCACTTCTTTATAGGCTTTCCATGCCATGGTAAGATTAACCTGCGTGCATTACATCTCCGTATCCCGGTGATAGACGTGATCCTCCTAATTGTAAATATTCGTTCTCTGCATCTCATCCATCCAGAACATGTATATTGAAAATGCATTGATTTGTGGTGCAATTCTGAAAATCTTTTCTCTTCCCATCCCAGCAACATAGATATTGCAGCATTAGATTTTAACACATTGGGTGGAAAATGGCAGATACAGCAAAATAAAAGGAACAAGATTTGCAACTCAGGCCTTTTCCTTATTTCTTAGATGGTAGAAAAAAAATTCAAGTCATAGAACTGCGAGTTCCCCTTCGATTAATTTCTTGAATCCGCTTTGACCTTGGAAAAGTTTCAGATTCTTGAGGTGAATGATTTACAGAATGGTAATGGGTGTTTAAAAACAAACTATTGATGTAGTTTGAGTACTTTAACACATTTTACAACTAGGTACACGTAACTGCTGCAAACTTCAGGTGCAAAATTTTGCTTGAAGATGGGACAGTCGAAGGGACTGACTTTTAGAGGAATATTTCTGTTGTAATTCTTTATCCTTCAGAATGATGCTAAAGCATAAACTAACACTGAGGGAAGAAGGAGGAATATTATATTTCTACTTGTGTAGGAGTCAGCCTGCTTGCATTTCTGTATACGAGGTGATCTGAGGATAATTTTACTCAAAAAGGACAGAGGAAGCAGGGGAGATATATGTATGCACATGTGTATTATGACAAACAGGTTATTTCTGAAATTTATTGAATAAATAATATTTCACTGAATAAAACAAAACTTGTTAAAAGCACCCAGCCTGCTTCCAGTGGTTTATGCCATATTCAAAAAAGCCACTATGAGCAACAAAATAAATTGCATCCCTTTTGCATTAAGCTTGCATTAATGGTGTTGTTTTGCTTTTGATATTTTGATTGTCACATCCATTTTGGTTTGCTTCTGTCTTAGATTGTCTTCAATAGGCTCTTAGCCGGTGCAAATGCACAGTGATTCCCCACTGATGTTTTAACTGAGGATGGACCCATTGAGGAGGAAGTATAGTTGAATTCAGTTGACCGAATTTTTCTCTTCCAGTTCATAGTTCATGTTAATGTTTTAAAGGCGGCAGACAAATCTTTCTGTTATAAACCAGTACTTCACATATAGCCAAATGGTCCTTGTCCAACAATCATCTTTCAAATCAATCAGTCTTTCCGGTGGCCTTGCCACACTCTTCTGTCTTTGGGAGGTTTGTGTGTTTCAAGTGCTTTGCCAGACTGAGGTTTAAGGGATCAAAGTAGCATGCTTTGGGCAAGGCTTTGGGTTGTCTCACGCTTTCTGCAGTCATTTACACTCCTGTCAAGTCTGTGGAAGAATGTTTCCTCCCAAGATGACGGTGCTATGTCTATGTGCTCGTGCTGACACCAGAAAGTACTGAGTGATATTGGATTGGACCCTCTGTGTTTAAAATTCTTTGTTTTGCCATTCCAGTTCTTAAGAGACTCACCAGCCATCTTCTTCACCTGTGATGCGACATCCAGCTATGTGGTGGGAGAAAGTCTAATTTGAGGCTTTGCTTTAGCATGGTGCGGGTTGTAAATGCGCTTGCGTGCCTTTGCAAAACTGTTATGTTTTGAAAAAGTATAAAATAATGTTGCGAAATGCTGTGCTCAACTCTGGGGTCCCCTGGCCAGAAGCAGAGCTGACACTTCTGCTGGCTGGCTCTGGTTGTGAAGTCCCATACTGGTCTGTGATGCTATAGTATCATGCACCGTCAGTGTTGGATCTGAGGGAAGGCTACAAGAGAACTGAACAATCCTATGATCTCATAGGCCTAATCTTAATTATCTTTTTCAGTGTCTACATGCCATTGCTGGCACATGATGACAGAGCTATAGAGAAGAAGCAGCAACTTTATTTTTTAGTGTGTTTTTGTTTGTTTTTGTGTATGTGTGTGGTTTGTTTTTTTTCTTTTTTTTTTTTAATTCTTGGAAATATTATCGGAACCAGCTAGTCCTCTTTAATTGCAGTATTGAACTCTTGTTTGGTAAAGATTTTTCTCACTGTATTGTTTGAGGCACCTGAAAAAAATGTTATCAGAACCCACCAGAGTTTTCCCCCCAAAAAACCCTTTTCCTGTTCTTTAAAAAGGGTAAAAACCTTTGCAAGAGTGATCATAAAAAATAATAATAAAATCTCAGCTTTTCTTTATTTGCTGTTGAAAATGAAAGCAGATAAAAGTACAACATTTCTCTCTTGGTTTTGAGTTCTTTGTGTTGACTTAATGTTGACTTGAGAATGTGCAGGTGAATGTTTCTTAGTCTTATTGTTACTTGCTACCATGTTAAATCCTGCAAACTAAAATATGAACCTCTCTTTAGAGAGAAATCCTATTGATATCTTGGTATACACTTGAGTAAAAATACTTTTGCTTGTATGAATGGAGCTACTCACAAGAGTAAAGTCCCTTTGCTACGTAGAAGTAAGTTGGATCCAGCCTGTGTAGTATCAGCCTAGTTATTTGCAGGGACACAGTGGGAAGCAGAAGCAATTTCTTTCATATTGTGCATCAAAATCCATTCAGATTTCCTAGAAGAGTCTGCTTCATTTCCACTTTATTAAATGTAGTCTTGCTTATCCTCATACCTATTGTGTGTGTGTGTTTTCTGAATGTATCTTCCTTTATTTATTGTAATATGGGAATATTGTATTTTGCAGTCTGTAAATTAGATATTTGATTCAATGCAGTGGCAGAACACAAGAGTGTTAAAAATGTCCAATTTCAGCAGGCAAAGCCAAGGGATGTTTAAAGCTTGGTGCATATAATGTTTATATTACATTAAGTACTGTGTTATTGCACAGGATGCTTATTGTTAATGTCTGTAGGGAGAATCAGTTTCAAAGATTTCAATTTCAATAAACTGATTATGCAGTTCCACCACATACAATTAGGAAGGTAGTAATGAAATGGTTATGAAGTCCCTTGGCATTCTGTAGTTGGTTTTTTTTTAATTTTGTAAATAACATCAGGAGCATTCTGGGGGGAAGTGTTTATGTATTTATTTATTATTGATTTTAAAAAATACATTTAACATTACTAGTTATTACAAATCCAGTCTCAGCAACAGGAAGGAGATAAGCTGTTTCCACATTATTAAATGCAAGATGCCTAGGGAATTGAGGAGATTTATCCTTTATATAAATATATTAAATATTAATGAATAGTGATTACAGAAATTAATTTATAGCTGCATTTAATTTTTTAATAACCTTTCATGGCTTTATTCCTTTGTTGCAAACACTGCATATTTAAATACAGCCCCTTGACAACTACCTTGGATGACTACAGAATGATCTTGTCCACTGATCAGAGTGCTGTGTGCACTTCACTGGATAAGACAGAGGATGAAGTGGAAAGAGTCGGAATCCAATGAATGTTTATGGCTCAAGAAGAAAAGCATCTCACATCTTCTGAAGGGAAAAACGGGGGTAACACAGAGAGGACTCAGAAACTTAGAAAAGGTTGTCGAGTCTTACTACTTGTCCCTTTAGGGGGAGAGACTCTATTATCACCTGTTTTGAAAAACCTAAAAATATCTGGTTTGCTGTTTCTCATCAATTTGTGCCGAATGTTTTGAGTTTCTATGGCTTGTTTTTCTTTAGGTTTCTTGGGAAGAATGTTTGCATTTATCTCATGTGCAACTTTGTGTTCTCATGAGTCGGTTTTCTACTTTCCTAGCTGCCAATACCATTTATCATTGTTTTGTGGTTTATTTTTGCTTTCGTTTGAGCTCAAGCCTAGGCACAAAACAGCTCCAGAGAACAGGTCAGTTCCAATTCTGAGATGGATTTGTTGCATCATCTTGGACAGGTCAATCTTTGGCAAGATCATGGCCAATATACTTCCTGTGCCCGAGTTTCCCCATCAGTGAAATAGGTGGGGGACATCTTATTTCTTTTCCTTTTTTTACTCGTCTAAACAAATAGATGCAGGAGAGAGCTGAACTCCTCTGTTGTTTCAGGTTAGAAGAGCTAAGTATACTCAGGTGGTAGGTTGGATATGAACCCTGTCTTTACTGTGGTTGACTGCAGAGTGTCTAGACTTCCAAACCTTTCATGAACTCCATTTTTTTTTCTATGTAGATTACAGGTGGGAGAAACATGGTAAAGAGGGAAAATAGTTCTGCCATGCGTGCATCTTTTTTTCCTCTTCAAGCTTTTCCTGGCTTCTCTTGGGAATAAAACAAATGGACAAATCTTAATCTGTATGGCCACTGGAGATCTATGAGGAATTTCCACACAACCAAAAATGAATAAGCTTTTGTGTCCCTTTCTTTCCCTGAGCATGGTTAGAATTGTACCATTACTATCCAACAGGAGGAAGTTTAGCATTCAGGAAAAGGGTTTTCAGTGATTGACTAGATTTGTGTGATTTAGTGTCTGTGAAAACTTTGAAAACAATAAATTCATTCTCCTGTTAGCAGGGAGATAGTTGAGGGAGACTTGGGGAAGCAGATGTAGAGTGGAAAACAGCAGCCATGGATTGTCACTTTCAGAGAACGTGGGGACCATTTTGCACCAGCTCAGCCGTGGAACAGAAACAACAACAACATTTCCAAACAGAATGGTGCACAACAGCGTTGTATGTACAACAGGGTGGCAAAGGGATATGTATATAGGTTGATAATGCGAGTCACAGGAGTTGCTTTGCTGAGTAATTTTCACTGTGGCTAACAGTGATGGGAAAGTATGTTATCTTCTTCACGTTAGGCTGATTTTAAACAGTGGTGGTTTGTCTCATTTGAATTGTCTGCTACATATCTGAACACCAAGGCACTTTTTAGTACATGATGAATTTATGATAGGAAGGAATTGCCAGATTCCAGGGATGATGAGAGCATGTCTAAAGAAATGTTTAAGTCAGAAGTGGGTGGAACACTGATCCCTCCTGCAGAGCATAGATGGAATGTTTGAGCACTTGCTGGGACTTTGGCAAACACGACTCTTTGCACGTGCTCCTCCTGGTCCTTTACAAGAAGATGGCTTGATGTTGACATGCTGACTCAAACCTGTGGAAGTCAAAGAATGACTTTTGTATTGAAATTTTGTGTCATGCTCTGCAAACGTAAGTTCACTGCCCATATAGAGCATTTCTAGCCAACAGAATGCAGAAAATCTCTTAGAGGACAAATTCCCTTTGCAGAGCAGATGTATGTAATTCAGGATCAAAACTGCAATTTGACTGAACAGGTATGTTAAATCATCTAGATCCTCTTGGCTTTCTTTTTTTTTTTTTTTTTTTTAAATCAGCAGAGGCGGGCTTGTAAAGTCTAAAAACTGTTGAGCACTCAGAATCACGACAAGCTCCCTGGGAACCCGCTGTGAGAGCAGTGTATGTGTTGGCCAACATGGAGTTGAGCAACATGTCAACAAACAGGGTGTCAGGGAAGACTGCAGACCCGTCGGGACTCTATTGGTTTGAGCACTGATTCAGACACGTGTATTAGAATACAAAGAGCTACTCTGGATCTTATCTCCTGGCCTCCTGCCAGTTTCATTTCCAAGCTCAATGTTTCATGCTGCCAGCCTGAGTAATCTATGCCTTTGTGTGTCTGGACGTACCAGCTCTGCTTGCTGTTGGTGAAATGCATGCTGTCGTCTTTGTGAGAAGGCAAACACAACCACTCTGCACTGCTGTGTTGTGCTGTTTGGAGGCAAGCAATGTTCCATGAGAAGAGGAATTTTTGAATAAAACTTACATTGTCAAGCTTTCCTACCCTCTGGAATGAACATATGAGAATCCAGAGCAGATAGACTATTGTATTGTACAAAGGTTTTTCAACTGCATTATGGTGTGCCTGTCCAAAAATTTGAAAGCAAGGTATTCAGTCTGGTTTGCTGCTTGAAGTTGTTTCCAGTTCTGTCTGCCAGAGTAGAATCTCACAGGCTTGGGTTTTGTGACTGGTCCAATATACTGTCAATGTAACTCCCTGAATGTGTGTTTGAACCGTTCACATTAGTAGAAACCCAAAGATGAATCCTTTCTGCAGAAATAGCCATTGACACCTTCAGTAGTACTGCTGTTTGAGCTTCCTCACTCCACCTTGACCCTGCTCTGCCCTTTGCAGTGATCCCATGTGGTGAACCAGATCAAGGAGCCCATCCTGCTGAAAAGATTATTTTTCTTGTATTCTCCCCACTCCAGCCAATATATAATTTCCCTAGCTGGGTCTCCACACAGGCATGTGAAAAGGGATGCCAGCACATCATGTTGTAGCAGATGCATAAACACAAGGTCTAAGTGCAGAATATATGCCATTGCACCTTCATGTTCTTTGCAGAGGACATGATGTTTAAGCATAAAAATATGCATGCGGAAGGGATTTTGTTTAGCTGTCACTTAATCCCCATGCCTGTATGTGTTGGTGTGTGTATAGTTATATTGAAATTAAGCAGAAACACGTTAGGCTTAGAATTGAACAGTAGAAGATGTTGATGCATGCCTGCCTAATCTAACACATGTCAAGACCAGATCTATAAGCTCCCAGCAGAGCTGGAGGACAGTTAGACCTTCACAGGGTTCGTCTTTTTGAGTGATCCGTTGGAGCTCTCCTGTATTCAGCTGAACTGCATGAATGTCAGAGAGCAGCATTTGGCCAACTGGATGTAAATTCGGAAGAAGTCTACTAACCCTGGACTTGTCCTTTTCAGGAAAAAAAAGTATTTGCCAAGTGCTTCTATGAGAGGAAAAATAGTTGGCAGGGCCTTTTGCCTGTTCTGTAATGCAGATTAGCATAGTGTGTTAATAATTATGTACCATTTACAAATGAAACCCTTCGAAGAATATAAACCATAGTAATGACTGGGAAGACTTCATGGAACACCATTGTTGCTGCTGAACTGACTGACAGGGTTAAAAATTAATACTTTGCTAATCATCCTAATTCTAATACAGGTTGTTGCCATTTTAATTCATGGTTTATTGGGCAGAAAATAATTCAGGCCAGTATCTCAGAAGGTAGCAAGGCAATGTGTTCCCACACAGACTGTCTTGGGTCTTTTGTGCCAATGGGCCCTAACAGCTTGACAAAGTGATGAGATTTCAGGTGAAAGCAGAGGGTTACCTGGTGACAGAAGCTGAAATAGTCATGATTCTACATAAATGTTAGGGAATGCCAAAGAAATGGACTTGGGAGAAACTGGATGCGAAGAGGTTGTGAAGTATTTGATCCAAGAAGACAGTAGTGAGGCCTAAGTGTTTTGCACTCTTGGAGTGTACTTACCACAGTGATGATGAAGTCTGAGAAACTCCAACATCCACCCAGGACCATTGCTTCAGTCCCACTGGGTGAGAGGGGCGACTATGGAAAAATCCTTGCCAGAAGGGTTGCTTTGGTTCAGTGTTCACTGCTGTTGTCTGCTCCATGGAGGACTGGAGTTTGGCACAAAACTGACTGTGGAGTTGGGCTGTTTAAAACAGTCCTTGTTAGTCGGAAGGATGAGGGTGATCACTTCCAATGCCTTCTCAGGTTTTTGTCTCTGCAGTAGCACATGGAGAGAGGACTGGACGGGTCTGTCAGGTGAGTGAGTCCAGTTCAAAACTCCTGACTGTGGGTTGTGTTTGACTGATCGGTTTGGGATGTGAATTCACACCTCCTGGACTCTATTAGCTCTGAGGAATTAGCCCTCAAGGGAAACTGAGCAGAAACAGATTCATGCTAATAATGCTGTCAGCTGCCATTACTGCATAATTAGTATTTATTTTCATTTATTAAAAGTGAGTGATAATGCCTTGATATTCACTGGCATTATCTGTAGGAATGCCCTGTAGTTTTGTGTTGCAAAATCAGTAAAAGCTATCAAATGAGTTCAGGAAAAGTAATGGACCCAGAGCATGTGAATTTCCTAGAGGAGCTTGGAAAGGAATTTTAGCCTCTGTTTTGTGCGCTTAGGGACTTACGAGAAACAACCTATTGTACTTAGACTGAGACTGTATGAACAACTCCACTTCTACTCTGGAAAATGTTTGGGGGTTCAGAAACCGAAAACCTGTGGTACATGAGGACTGAGAGCTGACTAAGTGTGGCTGTGGCATTTGTCGTGGTATATGACACTCCTGTCATGACCTTTTGCAATTTTTCAGTGGACCCCTTGAGAATAACCATAACCTGCTGCATATTAGAGAAGCTGAGGGTTATTTAAATTCAAATATAGGTTTGGAATCAAGTTGTCTGTCAAAGTGTTGGGTAAAAATGTGTTGGAAAATTCTGTTTGGTCCTTTGTAGCATGCAATTCAGTAAGATCTGAGCTCCAAATACAAAACCTCAGCCTTGACTCTTCTGTTCCATTGAAATGATTTAAAAGTTTATTAATAGAGGAGAATGATGACAGTTACCCTTTTCATTACCTGCATTATTCCCATCGGTTGTATACAAATTAAATGGTAAAAACATTTTACAGCAAAAAACATTTTAAAGTATGAATTCTCTATGTGTAATTTTGTCCCAGTGTGCGTTTATCCCCCAAACTCTCTAGACCCATAAAAATCAGGATTTGTAGTGGTTCCAACTGGACTCAGTACAATGTGTTACATCTGAAAATGGCTAGCCAGTTGAGAATTACTAGTAAAATCAGAATTTCAGGCATGGAAGTAGGAAGAGAAAGCTGTCTTTGGATGATTTTTCATCATGGCTTTCAGCCTTGCTCAGGGGGGATAAAATGAGATGACATTGGGAAGAAAAGTACCTCACCAGAGCTTGTAGTTATTGCTGTTTTGAATGCTTATGCAGCTGCTCCACTGGAGCTAGATTGATCCATTTCTAGGCAATGGTCATTATATATCCTTTCATACAGAAAATGCAATACTTTTCTTTTAAGTTGTCCTTTCTGATAGATGTTATTATGCTGAATCTTATTACATTATATTATAGTTTTGAAATATTAAGGTATTTATGTCTTTGGTAAGTACAGGAGAAGAGTATGAATATGATACAGTGTTTGAAAATATTTGTCTTTGCGGAGGATGAAAGTATCCTCGCAAAATGAGCTGCTCCTAACAGGGAAATTCTACTTGCTGTTCCAGCATGGAAAGGTAAAGTGTGTGGGGCTTCCAGCCTCAGGGATGTCCTGATATGTTTTAAATCTTTGTGTTAGTGGCTGGATCTGTCACCCATTTACTCTGACTTCTTCCAGTGTTCCCATTTTAATACAAAATATTTTTTTTTATTCCAAGTACAAAATTTCTATCAGAAAACACTGGGTTTAAAAGTTGCCTTATATACTGTGTTGAACATAACCTCTTTTCAAGAGCCACCCTGCCTTTCAAAACGGAAGCAATTAACCCCACATGTTTTTAATATTCTCTAAGTCACTCTTTGAGGGGTTTTGTACAAGAATGCTCATAAAAGAGGAGGAAAACAGCTCAGAAAAAGGGGAAGGCTGAGCAGTAATGGAGAGCCAAGGAAATCAACTGTAGCTTGAGACCAGTTCTTTCTTGGAAGTATGTCAGGTATCAGGCTTCAAATGTATGTTATGAGAGTGCAGCCCCAGTGAAAAGCCATGGAGAAAAAAGTTGGGATCACTGTAGGAGTGCTTGTGTCCCTGATATCTGCAGGACTTTTCTAAGGATTACAGGGTATCTTTGAGATTACGTGATTAAAAACCATTGACTATCAAGGTCTTTCTGTATAAGAAGGGATGGTGTGCTTTGCTCTGTGATGTTTGTCACAGATCACCAGAGTGGGAGAAAAAGAGCTCAGAATTATAGATTTGCACTCCATACTCTTATTTTTATAGTCTTGTGACCTCTTTATTTTAAATAAATAAAAGGTGTATATTCTTGCTTCCTCCGTTAGACCATGTGCTTCAAAATGAAATGATGGTTAAGATAGCGCCTGTGTTACCTACATGAGATGTAAATTTACTTGCTATTCTTTGCAGTGACTAAACCACTTTTTTTTTTTTTCTGTTCCGTGGGCTGTGTCCCCCATAGTGGGTCAGCCTAAAGTTCTACTATGAAATTATTTCAATGCTTAGAGCTCAGGCACAGAGGCACACTCAGCCTGCTGCCCGATGCCATGGGCAGACAGCAGCCACTGCTGCCATCTCTGTCTGAAGGGCAGGCCCCTCTCCTGAGGTCTGCAGTCTATAGGATGCTCAAACAACTCACCAAGTCTTAGCAATGGTTCTCCCTGACTTGATGATGCTGGCCTAGGATTTCGGGGAGCTATCCGTAGAAAGGCTATCACAGAAAGAACAAACCCTGCTAAAAACAGTGAATACCAACAGGCATGCTGTGAGATGAACTTCCTTCCATTGTGTTGCACCCCGTCAGCCCCTAAATCTGCTGCATATGGTTTAGGAGAACCGATATTCGTGCTGCTTGGCCCCTTGCCTAGCACTTTGTGTGCGGCAGGGCAGCACTGCAGCCATTTCCCACTTAGCCCACTGGTATTTCACAGAACCACAAAATGTCAGGAATTGGAAGGGACCTTGAAAGATCTTCTAGTCCAATCCCCCTGCCAGAGCAGGAACACCTAGATGAGGTTACAGAGGAAGGTGTCCAGGCGGGTTTTGAATGTCTCCAGAGAAGGAGACTCCGCAACCTCCCTGGGCAGCCTGTTCCAGTGCTCTGGCACCCTCACTGTGAAGAAGTTTCTTCTCATATTTAAGTGGAACCTCCTGTGTTCCAGCTTGATCCCATTGCCCCTTGTCCTATCATTGGTTGTCACTGAGAAGAGCCTGGCTCCATCCTTGTGACACTCACCCTTTACATATTTATAAACATTAATGAGGTCACCCCTCAGTCTCCTCTTCTCCAAGCTAAAGAGGCCCAGCTCCCTCAGCCTTTCCCCATAAGGGAGATGCTCCACTCCCTTAGTCATCTTTGTTGCCCTGCGCTGGACTCTCTCCAGCAGTCCCCTGTCCTTCTGGAACTGAGGAGCCCAGAACTGGACACAACATTCCAGATGCAGATTTCAGGGCAGCTGGGCTGACAGGACTGCTGCTGAGGGGTCCCAGTGTGGACATGCTGCAGGTAAGGACTGCACTTGGAGTCCCCAGCCACGGTGCGGCCTGCACTGAGAAAGCACAGTGTCCCTGCCTGCAACCCACTGTGACAGCCTCCAGCCCCAGCACAAGTCATAGCACAACCATCCTGCCTTCCTCCAAGTTGGTATGTCAAGCGCACGCACTGTCATATAACCTGGTGTTTAAGATCTCAAACTTTGTGAAAGTCAGAGAAACATTCTACTTTATTATAAGGCAGCAAGCCTGTAGCTTACTGCCATAATTTGTGTCAGTGTTACTATATGACATGAAATGAAACTTACGGGGAAGATAGTAACTTCTGTGTAAGAAATTTTCATGCTCTTCACAGTAGGTAGCACTCTATGTTAATTGTGTACTTGTATCTGCCCAGCTGTCAGAGCCTGCTTCTTCAATGCCAAAAAACCAACAACATGTAAATTAAAATAAAATATTTAAATTCTTATGAAGCCTTGCAAAGCCTTGCAACCTCTCTAAGACCTTAGGGTAGTTCTACCCACTCACTCTGTGCACAGAGGGGTCTTACCCTGGGGTCGTAAAGAGGCATCACCAGTGCCTCATGCTCATGTTATTGCCGTGAGTCTGCTCACAAGAGTGAACTTGTTTACTGAGACCTTTACAGTGTTGAGCCAAATGCAGGTGACTGCAACACCTTCCTGCATGAAGGACAGCAAAAGTAGAAGTGCAAGTCTTCTTCAAACAAAACTCCATAATGAATCCCAAACTGCATAGTCTTCTGTTGCTCATCAACTGGATTTATACTCTGTATCTATTTTAGAAGCATTTCCTGTAGGCTTTGTGTGTGTGTTATGTTTTGTTTGTTTGTTGTTTTGTTTTGATTTTGGCTTAGGTTAACAAAGTGTAGGAATGTGTCTTTACCCTCTGCTGTTTTGGGCAACACTATCTGTGGTAAATGTTCGAAAAAAATGGATCCAGAGGATGTCGTTGTATAACATGCGACTCCTGTGCTCCTCTGCAGATAACCTGTCGGCTGCTGGAGCTGTGTAGAAGGGGCTGCATTTGTCCTCCAACCAGTGCTCCACAGTAATCTCATCCAAAAGCCAAATGCAGAGTTAGGACGTATTTCAGCAGTGAACCAAGAGAGCAGCATCAGAACAGGAAAATTTTCATCGATAACAGATCACGTGTTCAGCTAGCTAAGGAGGATGAAAGAAAAAGATATTGTATCTATAAGTCTAAGTAAGCCTGTGGGTGTGTATTAAGAACTTAACTCAATTTGAAAAATGCTGCCCAAATTTGTTTCTACTGTGAGTAAAGTGTTTCTAAGCCTCAGATGAGCCATTATATTTATCCAGCGTGACATCTGTTAAAATATTTTTGAATGAAGAGCCTGTATGGGGCATACATAATAAGATAGCTTTTGTGAGTATGTTTGTATTCCTGATAGATGAGAATGGCTCATTTGGAGCCCTCCCAATTTTATGCTGTTTAGGAGGTGTGCTAGATCCCAGATGAAAACCCACAAGAAAATGTAATTAGTGGAACAAAATTTAGTGCATATGCCCCATGGCTAGTTTTTACATTGCAGCAGCTTTGCTGTTAATTTTTCTTCTTCTTCTTCTTCATACTGAAAACAAGAGATTATCAAGTTAGGTACCTAATCACATCACAAAATTAAGCCTTATCTTCTAGTGCTTCAGTATATTATATTTTTTTTTTTTTTCTTAAAGAGTATTTTTAAAGGGAACAAATCCTCTTTTCATTAAGAAAGTAAACCAACCACACTCATAAACTTTGACCTTGGATTGTAATCTGGCAGGACCCCAGTAATGGAAACACACTCACTGAAATAAAATGGTCAACTTTCTTTAGTAAAGGTTTGTAGAATCTGGCTTATGGTTCATCAAGTTTCAGGCCAAAGCAAATGTTATAGCCAACTAATAAATATTTCAGAAATGGGTAGCATAATGAAAATGCTGACACATCTTTAACCATAGAGGCATAAGCAGCACAGTGTTATAATCTGGCAGTGTGATTTTGACAGTGGTTATACAATAATGCAATCCAGGCCTGGAGCACTTTCAGCTAAATGTATCAATATGAACCTAATTTACTTAGACCTTCATGTAGTCATCCACATTAAAAACCTCTAGCACTCTGATGTATAGATCAAGACAGTTTCTTTCTCCTTTATTTATTTATTTATTTATTTATAGTACACAATAAATAGACAGAATATTAAATTGCTGAGGTGGTGTTTCTTCAGTCTTTTCGTTAGACCACCATTTACTAAACAATATCATAAGAGCTATATATCCTTCAGAGTGTTAATATGTAACCAGAACAAACAGAGGACATAGGAAAGGTGGAGAAAAGTTAGATATATAAGCAAGAAAAAGTGAGTTATTGATTTTATTGACTGGTCTGTTAACTTCTGACATTGCAATAAAGCCTTATTTATTTGTATACAGAAGACTCAATTACACAGATACATATCATTTTAACAACTGGGTTATTTACAGGAGAATTGCAGCTTCATAAATAATATAGACTTGCATTTCTCAAGCTGATGTTTATCCATTGTTACCATTTAGGGAATTGTGGTGTCCACAAATGCTCTTTGGAGGAAAGTCATTAGAATAACATTAAATAAAAACAATGCTATTATAATAATACATGTTAATGTACACTAACTCAAGTGGTGTGCTTCACAATGACTGAAATAAAACCTATTGCATCCTGTTTTCTGTGTACAACTGTTGTATGTATTATGGTAAAAGGCTGGATTTTCCCTAGAAGCTCTTTAAATACTATTTTAACTGAGAACATGGTAGGTTGTTTTTGGGCTTTTGCTCGGGTTTTTTTTTAGTGTGTTTTCAATCCAGATCAAGGTTTGAACCCAGACATCTTTTGCTGAGTGAAATCTACTTAGTGTGTTATCATCTGAATAATCAACAAGCCCTACAGAATGGCAAAGTGAGCAACCTGAGTGATGGTTAATGGGTTGACTGATTGTGACCAGAACCCAGCTTGAGATTATATACTCAGTAGTCAGCCAATCTTGCTTCCTTCAGCAGTCCTTCAGTAGCCAGTATGTGCAGAGAGTTAAAGAGAGGCGAGGTGACGAGAGTACGAGCTTTTTGTGCCGATGTGAGGATGCAACAGAGACATGCAGTGGCTTTGTCCCAAAGACAAGAAGAAGTTATCCCAGATATCTGAGTGCAGATTCCTTCGATGAGGAGGAATGGAGAGCCCAATTGCGCAAACACTGCACCATGTCCAATACATGTGTTTGCCATGAAGAGAGTGTAGTGTCAGATGAGAACAAGTCTGAGACTGGAGGAATAGGGATGCTGGCAATACCTGCTGATGCAGCCCCTCTAATCAACATGCCTCTTTGGTCCAGAACTTTCTGAGCTCTGAGGGTCCAACAACGCTCTTTGTGTGTGAGATGAAAGGAGCTGGTAGAGGTCTTATAGGAGTTCTTTGATGTTTTGGCATTAAGCCTAAACCTTGCTTTTGCCAGATTAGTACCTGAGTCTTCTTTCCTTTATGGTAGCCATAAGAGATGGATGGTGGAAGTACTGGCTATTTCAAACCAACCCAGGCTGTCTTTTGCATATCCTCAAAACTGAGAACACTTAAAAGAAGATATTAAGAAGGCCATGGCAATCCACCTCCATAAAGCACATCAGATGTGCTGAACCATTTGTTGTCTGCCAAAAGATCGGACTTGTAGGAAAGGTGGGCCCAGGGTCTTCTTTGCTCCAGCTCCTCTGTGCTCCACTGTGGCCAGACACAAGACGGCTTCTGCCTAGAAGCAACACAGCTGTGCTGGGAAGGCACACAGTGTGCATGGACGGAGCACCTTGTGAGCACAGCTGTGCGGCTCCCACTGCAGGACCAGCTTCTCTCAGCTCAGCTGTATGGACAAAGAAGTTCAAATCTGTTTGTCTGTTTGCATCTCTAGACATTGGCTTTTTTTCTTTGTAAATATAGCTGGATTCTTCTAAAGTGTTGCAATGGTCAAAATCAGATAACAAAGCTCTTACAAAAGTACAGAATAATTAAAAAATGTTTTCTTTACAAGCATTTTTAGAAGGAATCAGCGATTACATTTTGCCCAACTCCAAATTATGTTTAGTAGGCACGTACACATAGTCTGAGATCTGACATAATCCTCAAAATAAATAATATGACAAATGGAAGCTGATGCTGGTTTTGTGTTGTTGTGTAATGGAGTTAGAATAATGACAGGACAATAATATAATAGAATTCTGCAAAGCCCTCACTCTACTTGACTTTAAGTGGAAGTAAAATCTTAGAAATGAGAGGACAATAAAATAATGCTTTGTAAAAAGGATAAAAGAATAATGTTACCTAAGTCTATTAGTGACATAACACACTATGAATGCACTTAAATTAATAGCATCTTTTACCAGTAGATATTTTTCAATTACAGTAATGCTGAAAAAATAAACAGAACAATAATATAAAGATGAAAGGGATGTAGGGAACTAATTTGTTTTAAAAAATGTATCTATATATAGAGAGGCATACATATCTAGATGAACACAAGCATTTTCATGGATTGGAAACAGTTTGTATATTCTGTATAATTTAATCCTGTTAGGATGAATCACAGTGCCCTCTCTCACTCTTTGAAGCAAGTTGCCTGCCACTTGGTATTTTGGCGAAGCTGAGTCGTGTGGCTTCTTTTTGCTTTTTTCCTTCCTGCACAGCATGTTGTTACAGAGAGGTCTTGCCATGACAAGGCGTTGCTAACCAGGAGATCTTTCGTGCAGTATGACTGTCCTGGATATATGTCTCTTACGTGTAAAGCTTCTTCAACCTCTGGTATATTCTTAACCTTTCCTAAAGAACTAATCCAATACATGTAAAATCTGGTGGGCGTCTGACTCACATAAAGGCAAGATCAACATATTACAGGAGGTAAACCACTTGGTCGTTGCCCTGCAGTTCTGTTTTAGGGTATTTTTAATGTGTGAAAGACCATCTTAGTGGTTGCTGAAGAGTGCTATGCTATCATTGTCTGGAAAATAGCTGCTCAAATTCACGAGACAGACAGGATGATAATGCTGACTACTAGTTCTTCAGGTTTGTTTTGGTGTGGTTTGCTTTTTTTTTTTTTTTTTTTAAATAGATTTTTAGCTTTTGGTCTACAGAGGAGGGAGGGAATGACATTGTGTGTGGTGCAGGACCCAAAAGCCCATGCTGTTTTAAACTTGGTTTAGTGACGGTCAGTCTTGACATAGCTTGCAAGACCTGGTTGGTAGGCTGAATGCTCTTTAAAAACAGATAAATATAAAGCATTTAGGAACTCCTAGCAAAAGCTCCTTGTAAATAGTCACTACAATTGATTTCAGGCAATAATAAAGAGACAGAAGTTAATTCCGTTTAGGATTTACAAGATCAGGACGCATGCATACCACGAGTTTCTGCAGCTCCCAGCCAACACTTTCATTTGAAATAATGGCTCACCCTGCTGAGCCACATCACGAGAACTTGCTGCAGATATCAAATGGCACAGGCTGCTTTTGAAGGGGGAGGGCTGTTGAATTTTTGTAGCTAGGAATTTCTGAAGGTACATGTGCAGCTAAATAGGCTTATAATGTAGACTTGCCAGTTTTGTGATTTAGTCTGATCTGGGAGCATTGTCTCCTGCATACAAAGTTGCTGCCACTGCTAAGGTTTCCTCCTGGATGTCGACTGGACTCCTACAGTATGCTGCTCTGTGGGATGGCTCTTTCAAGAGTCTCAATAAAGTCTGAACAGCTGAACAACCTGTAATGAGACACTTGATGGAGCTGCCCCACAGGGCTGTGTAAAGACCACAGCAGAGAGTGTGAAATTGTTAAAGACACCACAGGGCTGAAAACAGACAGTGAACTCAGTAGCAAGAGCGATAAACCACTGTGGCCTGACGACACTTGCTGATCAGGATGCTCCAGTAGGAGTTTACATATATTGTGGGGTGCATTTTGCTATATGCTGGCTTTGCTGAAGATTTAAGTGCCAGGTGCTTTTACTGGGTTTAACTGAATGCTTCCTCCCTTAACTGGATATTCCCCACTCACCAAAGGAGAAGATTTGAATTTCTAAACAAGCTCTCATAGGACTGGTAGGACACTGTGTTCATCCCCTCTCCATGTTATGTTTTTTTCTTTCCAGTCCTTGGAAGGTCTGAAAACTGTGAGTTAAATTTCTGGTATCAGCCACCTACCCGTGCCTTATCCTTTGTAAATAAGTTTATCAATGTAACTTCTAAAGAGCAAAAGATGTCAGACATGCGACCCCTTTGTTCCACCCAGAAGCCTGAATTACTCTATACCAGATGCTGTCCATGTTTTGCCTGACTTTCAGTAGCCCGAAGTGCCAGCAGCCAAGCCCATAATACATAAATTGTGCAAGGTTCTCCAGGCAAACAGCAATGTATATGATTATAAGATATCATCATAGTCTAACTTATTTTGGGGAGGGTATAGGAATCAGATAGGGAGGGTGAGCATCAGGAAGTTGGGGTTTTTCTGGAAAGCTTGTCCTCTGCATGCATAGATAAACGCTGTAAAAATCATAAAGAAATCTTAGTTAGCTATAAAGATGGCAAGCTGTAGAGGTTGTCCCAAAATAGATGTTCTTTAATGTACTCACTCTTTGGCATTTAGTAAGCTTCCAGGGATGGAAAGAAAGGAAAGTTTAATTTAGAGAAGCCTCCTGCCCTTCTTAGCTAGGGATCAGCTGCCCAACATGAAATAATAATGCATTCCACTGTCCATCTTCTGGTAAGTAACCTTTATCATCATTGCATTCACTGGCACTAACAGCAAACAGTGAGTATGAAATGTTGTATGAATTCAGGGAAAGCTGATAGGGTCTTTGTGACCTTAATGTGATTATATTTGTGCTAATGCGTACAGTATAAAAGAAACTAGAACTCTCAATATGAAGGGTCCAATTCATAAAAAATTTATGTACCATTAACAAGGGATTTTTATGCACTGTACTTAGGGGGTGAAGAAAAGTAGAATAAGACTATTTTGAATAAAGAACATACTTTTGCAATTATATCCCTTCACATTTTCTGCAGTAGTGACGCTTCTTTTCTCACATGAAGTATCTGAAGTGGAAGAATATTCATATAGGCACCAGTAAGAAAAAAAATCTCACTTGGGGAAAAGAGAAAGAGGAAAAGACAAGAACAATGAAAGAGGAGCAAAAATAAAGATGGGAAAGAAGAAAATTTAAGACAATTGTGGGAGATGGGTTTTTGCATTATCTGTGAATTTTGTGCCTCGGTATGGTAGTTTTTTTGTTTGGTAGTAAATACAACTGCTGGTTGCCCAGGAGAAGTCCTCTAATATGAATCACTTTAATAACCTGATTTTCATTGTAAACAGTCCTGGAGTTCTAATGTTATCAGTCCTGATGCAGAAAGATGCAGGTGTGTAAATACAAGCCAGACTCTGTGCTTATGGGTAATGAGCACAGTGATTTTGGCTACCTTATGTGTCTTGCAGAAGACCCTTTAGGAGAAAATATATCCCCAGGGACCAGGGAAAGACAAGATTTTGTGCTCTGCTGGCAGAATGATTTTGAGCTTTGCAGTGATTTTGGTGGCTTTGCAGTAGCAACTGTATGGCAGTTTCAGATAAGTGTAAAACTGAGGGATTTTACTTAAGTACTGAATGATACAGTCAGTAAAGCAAATCTGCTATATGCATTCTGCTGTCTAATTCAATCTATTTTATATGCAGGATTTTAGCTTTTCTGTACAGGATATTGCATTGACATATATGTCAATATGGTAGATCAATATGGCATTTCCTTATCACACCACAAACATTTTCAAAGGTAAACTAGAAGGTTTTTGTAGGGGAAAATTAGGAGTGAGAGTTCTGTAAGCTGAGACAATCTGATGCTGTGGAAGATAAGCATGGTACTTGTATGTTGTGCTAAAATTATCGAACAGTAAAGTAATGATACTGACATTGCAACATTGTTAGGTTTCAGAGTGAACAGGTACTGGTGGTAATTCTGCATGCACCCAGATCTCTGCATGCTTGGATTTCTTTGTGAGGCTGAAATCACCTCAAAATAAAAGCTTAGAATCTGAAGTAGAGGTCAACAGGAAAAGATGAATTGCTTAACGATCTGTGGTGTAACCTGATACTTAGAGAAGTTTTATACAATCCAGATAAGTGAATTGTATGCCACATCTTGGTAATGGACTGGAAGAAGACAACTATCTGACTACTTAAATTAAATATGAGAAGTCCAAGCTTAAATTCATACCTTTCAGTGGGTGATTCATTATTCTTATTTAGTTTCTGAGCCTGATTTTCTTTGCTGAGCTAACAGGAATATCCCCTCTGATAACTGTAGGATAATACTGATGTAAAATGGATTCAGCATAAAATCTCAATTTTCTCTCCTGCAAGTATTGTAAAATTTAGATATGTTTGTGAAATTCTGTGTAACAATCTGATTACTAAGGTTTTAAAATTAGATGATTTGGAAAGCTTTCCTACCTCATGTCCAACATCTGAGGCAGCAGGAAAATCAAAGTAGTGAAATTAAGAACAACAATATGGTTTATCATGGCAGACTGAGGATTGTTTGGAGGGTATGTAACATTTTTTTCATTATCAGCTGCATCTTTTTCTTTCAGCTATTAAATTTTGTTCAGCAAGATTGCTCCTGGTATAATTGCTGACAATTAAGGGTTCATTTAATGAAGAGCTGAGTTACTTTAATTAGAGATGATGGACTTTCACACACCATACCCAATAATTTGAATATTGTCAGTTGGTCTATTTACTTTATTTAAAAATGTTATCTTTTTTCTTCTGGTAATATGGCTTATGATCTAAATGCAGCTATATTATATGCTTAGACTGTGAGCTTATTAGTTTAAAAAATGTAAGACACTTTTTTTCTCACAGGCAGTATTTTCACTTTGATGATTCCATTCTTAAAGCTGTATCTTTAATGTGAGTTCGCTCAATGAGTAAGAAAAAATGTCTACTCTTGATTTCTTATTGTTACAGTTACTGAGAGATAAATACAAGTAATTAAATGTCACATTGTGGAACTGTATCTAAGGATTTTAATACGTTGCTTGAAATGCTGTATTCTTTTATTAATGTTGACTCATTTAAAATATTTGCTTAAATGAGCATCTTGGAAGGATTTATGTATTCTTTTGATTACTGAATATGTAGTATTATTAAATTCGATCCTGCTTGTTTTTCAAAAGCATTGAGTAGTAAAGGGAGGCAGGCCAGCAACTCCTGGGTTCTGATACAGATGTGAGAGACACAGAATTAATTCTTGAAGACCATGAGGGACTTATTTATGTCCAGATCATCTGCTGAGGCCAGTCCTGTGCTTTGGTTTGAGCATGGCTTTGAGTGAGTTTTAGTGCAGAGTTGGAGAGGAGACCCCCGTGTGCCGCACGCCTCAGAGCAGCCACAAGCACACATCTGCAGATGAGCTGGGACATCCAGGACAGGGCTGGATGTACGTGTTTAATGCACTCCATCCTATATCCCGTAACCTGCTTCGGTGTAGACACACGTGCCAGTCAGCTGCAGGTTCCCCGCAGGCGTCCGAGCCGGTGTGAGACAAGGGCCGCTGGGACGGGTGGTGCATCTGAGTGTGGGTGCTGGGGAGCACAGAGCTGCTGGCAGCCCTGGAGCAGCCAAGGAGTCACAGAGCCCTTTTGTGTTTTGACTCGTGCTTTCCTGAACAGCGTCACTCCAGCTGGGGAGATCTAGCTGCATACATCTTGCTGGCTTGAGAGTCCGGATCCGAGTCCTTCTGTCCATGAGTTGCTCATTTGCAAAGTGGGGATTAGAGCGTTCCATCCTTTGTGGGGCACTGGGAGATAAAGGCATTTAGAACTGAATTATCTGTTGTGTTTCTGAAGGTGTGTAAGAAACAAAAAGGAAGTAAACTGTGGAAAGCCTGTTTATAACTAGTGCATTTATAGTTATATAATAATTTTGTATGTGGCTCAGAGGCCTTGTGATGTGGATTTTTTTTTTCCTTCCAGTGTTTCTCTTGTGGTTTTCTTGTTTTCAAATCAGGTATTGTTCAACAAGGTTTTTCACTTGGTTTGGGGAATTCCCCCCGCCCTGCTTTTTGATAAGGGGAGAAGAAGGTTGCCTTTGTTTTACTTAGCTTTATTTTAAATAATATTTTATTTTAAGAGGGTTATTTTACAATGTTTACAGTGTGCTTCAATTTTTTATTGTGTCATGCCCTCCCAGCCCCTTGGTGGGATGAGAGGTGAGTGTATGTATTATATAATTTATAATTAATTTATGATGAATCACATATGATGAATACTGCTTATTAAATATTAAAGCCTTGTCCACAGTCATGGCCATACCATGGCAGTGGCACTCCTGTCTGTTCATACAGTACTACTGAGCAAACTCATTGACTTAGGCTGCGATGGCAGCAGTCGCTTATAAAGGAGAGAAGTCTCAGCAACCTGCTTGGGCAGACAGTGTGATGGAGAGTTCCTTCTCTGTCCAGAGTAGGTGCCCTGTTGCTGCCTGCTCGCTGCCCCATGAGCAGCAGCAATTGGAGGTGTCATTGAGAGTAGAGTCATAGTGAAGAGAGAAGATGCTGCTGGTAGCTGCCCAGCTCCATAGGGAATGCTGTGAGTCCTGGTTCCTCGCCACTGTGCCCCTTGCTGGTAGAAAGCTGAGCAGCGTTGGAGAAAAACCTAACAGGAGGTGATGGCCAGGATCTGGACAAGTGTTCACAGGCCATTTTTATTAGTGACAACTGGAATTTGGACAGGGGAATAATTTACCTACAGAGGTCATTCCAGCATCTGGAACTAATGAACTCCTAAATAGAGGTGGTAAAACAGATGGGGAAAACAATGCAGGGGATTGTGCACTGCCGGTTTAGGGCAATGGTTTTAATGAAGGTATTTTTACAAGTTAGTAGCAATGAGACTGTAAATCAGAAATAGTAGCTGTGACACAGAGCTCTCCCGACTCCTCAGATCCCCTGAAATCAGGGAATCCACACGGTCAACATTATACAGCAGAAAAGGAAAAGTAGCCTTCTGCCCGTGTTTTGTGCTCTGCTTTGCCTTTCGAGGAGCTTTGACCTATGCGTCTGGCTGAAGATTGTGTACAGTAAGGAACAAATGCTGTCACCCTGTGTGATGCAACAGAACTTAACCCCCAAATCCTCGCTTTGCTGTATTTACTGCCAGCCCAGCAGGCAGATTTTCCTGTGCATTTTGAAAAAAATCTCGACTCATGAGTGGCTGTACAGCAGGTAGATTAGAAGGAGCACGAGAGGGAATGTGAGAATTTTGGTCTGAGAACTGAGTGGGCATAATTTCATATAGGGTGCTATGTAAGACCGCATTCATGCACATGTGTGTGCTGCTTTGTTGAGATGCCTGCATCAAATGGAAATGGAGCTAGAAGCAGAAGGCAGAGCATTTGAGCACTGAAATAAAAAGATACATCATCTGCAATGAGTGACCGTATGAAAGGAATGCAATCCTAAGTGATTCCAATCAGTGCAATGCAAAAGGAAATCAGTGTATTTAATTTTTGCTTTATGGTCCTGTATAACCCCCTTGTACTACATACAGCTTGTGAGACGAAATGTTGCAAAATCCTTAGGGTACAGATAACAGAAGACAGTGGTTCTTAGGATAGTTGCACCGTGGAAAGCATAGGCATATTTATTCAGAACTTCTTATTTATTTTCTGGGAGCTCAAGCTATTGTAGTTGCAATAAAACATAATTCTAGTCAATATTTTACTCCAGTTTTGTTCTTCTCCCAAGACGTTCATAGGACAATTTAATGTCAGATTTTCAGGAGCTTGTTTTAATATTAATTAAATCACACACAAAGACAAAATTCTAAGCCCTTAAAATTGCATAAACAAAATTGATTTATAAGATTTGATCTTGATGGGGACTGATATGTTCGGTGATATTGAGCCTTTGATCTAATATAACTTTATACGTACAGCGGTGATTAGGAGATTAAAAAAAACCCACTGTAACAGTATGTGGAAATTACCAAAGGTAAAATTGTGTTTAGTAACATAGCACTTTGTTTTGTGTAGGAGGAACCCCTACTGAAGAAAATGTATCTTTGGTCTTAGGGATGGCAGCAGTGCTATGATTGTAATGCATTTGAAAGAAAGAGTTTTCACTGAATCTCGCATATCTAGTTACATTTCTTTTTTTCAAGTAACTTGGATGAGTAAATTGCACATAAAAAATTTAGTGACTGGGTCTCTTTTTGTGTGTTATTAAGCAATTGTTGGAGTCCTCACTGATTATAGTAGGTCACCTATTCTCATTATGAAATGAAAGTGGTCATTAAAATGCCAAACATATTTTTATAGAACTCACTTTATAAAATGTCAGCAAGTCTACATGTTTTTATTAGTTCCAAATCAGATATTTCAATAGACCATTTGTAAGTATTCCCAAAGCAACATCCATTTCTGACTTTTTGAGACCACACAAAAATATTACAAATTAATCAGGTTTTCAGATTTCTGCATAATAACTCTGCACTTTTATTGTTTAATCCTATTCTAAAATGCTGTTTTGATTGACACCTTGCTGTAGAGATAGAAGTCAATTGAATAATACGTAGCAGTCAATTTTATTTGTACCTTAATGTGCTGAAGTATTTTTTTCCCCCACATTTCCATTATTTATAACTCTGTCCCCTTGGAGAATATATAGAAGAATTTGTTTTAAATGAGCTGATAATACCCTCTTTAAAATTTATAAGTATGACAGAATCATTTCCTTTTTCTTTGCTGCACCAGGCTGTGCCAATAAACCGGTTTTGAATTGTCTTGCACTAGCTATCCATGGGACAAACGCTGGAGAAGAGCATCTCCTTAAGGCTTACTTAGAGCAGTATTTTAGCTGCGTATCAGAAAAAATAGCAGAACAGAAGCTTTTGTACCAGCCGGGAAACCTGATGCTGTTGCCAGGATTTTCTTTTTAAGAGACCACAGTGCTCTTGCAGCTACTTTTGATACTTGTTGTCATTCTTTCAGCTTCAAAGATAAATGTGGGCCTCATCATGCCTGAAAAAGTTTGTGAATCAATGCGAGTCCTTCACCCAGAGGAAATGGAGGGTTGGGACATAGTTTTGAAAACATCTTGGTACTTTCTTCCAATGGATAGGATGTTTTTCTTTCTCCTTTTCAAACCTGTTTTGAGACTTCCGTGAAATCCGGTAGGGCTGGACTGTGTTCTGTGCTCAGAGAGTCATTAGTGCCCAGCATATAGTTCAATTGTTGGATATGGATCATCTCAATAAATGCTGGAAATCCTTGGGTTTAGAGAATTTTGCTCGCCCCCCACATGCAATTTATAAAACAAGCTGTCATTTGGGTGCATACCTGTTTTCAGTTTTTATAATGCCTTTTTATTGCATATAATACAGCCTTCGCTGCCTCAGTAACTGACAAAAGAAAATACTTTATTAAGATGCAAAGTAGATGTGACTTGATTGTTTTTCAGATAATTTTTGCTTTCAGAAATTAGAATGGCTGATGCTCACCTAAGCGTAAAAAATGCAGTTCCCACACACGCGGAGTGCTCATGTTCTGTATGTAAATTGATGTATAATGCAACCCACATTAGCTGGGTTGATGATAGCTTCAGTTTCACTGCTGTCAGATTTCTGTAGCTCCTTGAATGAGCTGGCTGGTCTGAATGAATGTTAGCATAATTTATGCAGCTGATAAGTGATTTGAGTGCTTGAGTTATTGATAAAGCACTTTAACATATCATTTTCAGCTTGATGTTATGTGACATCAGAGTAGAAGGTAATGTGCCGGTCCCCGGGCTTGATATTAAAGTCAATCTGCTCTTTGGATTTCAGAGGCCAGAGGAAACACGGTGCTGCCTGACACGAGCCCAGCAGACCAGCACCAACCCAGTCAGTCCCATCCTGCGTTCCCTGTTGGGCCTCAGGTCAGTATCTTTCCTTTCGACTAACTGAGATGTGAAATTTGGTGAAAAGTAAATAACTGCGATTCATCATCTTTGATCTGTGTAATGTTCGGTTTCATTTAGTGCTGTAAAAAAGGAGCATGTATGTATTGTGTATATGTCTTAAAAGTTATTTCTTTGTTAAGATAAGATTTTTGTGTGTTTTTCTAAAAGAAAACCTAAGTAGATTTGAGTATGTAGGAGGTTAAAATATTTGAATTCCTTATACAAGTTATTTTTTAAATACATGTCATAATTTAATATTAAAAAGCATGTGGAATTTTAATACAGCCTTATTGGCTCTGATAGTTCTGCCTGTCACACATAGCTCCTGCATTAGTAAAGGCATTTCATTATCTTTTATGCCAGCTATTTCTTTTCTTTAGAGCAAAATGTAGGCATGATAGTATGGCACTGTAGAACTTTTTAAAAGATGTCCTCTGTCACTTCACAGTTTTATCCAAGTTCAGCCATACTCAGAGAAGATACTCCACTTCCCAGGACAGTGTTGGTCCACATAGCTTCTGGTAATTGTTGCTGCAGTGTTTTCAGCTTTTAGCGATCAGTATACAACCGGGAAAATCTGGGAAGTGTTGGCAGTTAGGTAGTTGTAGGCTGACTCAGCTTGGGCCTTCTTGTGTTCATAAATTATCTTCAGTGCACGTGTAACAAATATTCCAATCTCTATTCGCCTGGGGTTGCTGCAATGCTACATGACGGTAAGGCTTACAGCTTCAGCCTGTCAAGTTTCTCAAAACTTTCTGTGTTGGTGAAAATGTGTGCTTTAAGATATTGGGAGCAGTGCGTGTCCATGATGGAACACAAAAGGATCCTACGCCAGAAGAGTCACAAGTGTGTAATACCAAGCTATGCACAGTAAAATGGGCTTGCTGTCTGTGTTTTGTTACAGCCGTTACTGACAGCCCAACAGTTGGCCTCAGCAGTAGCGGGGGTGATGCCGGGAGGCACTCCAGCCCTCAATCAGCCCATCCTTATTCCTTTCAACATGGCTGGGCAGCTGGGGGGCCAACAAGGGCTCGTCCTAACTCTACCTACAGCGAATCTCACCAACATCCAAGGGCTGGTAGCGGCAGCTGCAGCAGGAGGCATCATGACTTTGCCATTGCAAAATCTACAAGGTAAGCCATGTTTAGCGTTTTTTTTTCTAACAGGTTCTTTTGCCTGTTTGTTTCATTTTATCTCTCTCTTTTAAACTGAGTGATCTCTGTTTCCAATGAAATGTTGCTCTTGATGCATATTGAAAGTTAATACTTGGATTGTTTTTGAATACTTGAGAGATACTTAAAGGATATTTGCATTGTTTTAGAACAGATTGGAGGTTGGGTCTGAGATTCTATGGGTCAGTAATGTATAGTACTCTAATGATTCATTAGGCTTTTCTGTCATCAGTGATCAGTGTTCCCTGCTCACAGTTCACTTAAAAATTTCAAATGACAGTATGAAGACAAGTATTCTGTTTCACCACTGCTGCTTAGGGTAGTTGAATGAATGGGGGAACCTAAAACCACAGTATTGCATGAAAATCACTTAAAAAGGCTTTTATTTTAAAATTAGAGTTTTCTCAGCTGCCATTAGTGCCCCAGATATGCATTCTTGTTCTTGCTGTGGGATGTCTGCTTTATAAATAAGGTTCTGCCATCCTTATCCGAGCTGTTGAGGAAGTCATATGACCCCCAAATCACCAGCAAAAAGTGAATCTCTCTATGTATACTTCCTGTTGTCTGAGATGTACCGTGTTTGCAACAGTTCTGCCCGCAGATATCTGCTGCATTCTTCCTGTGACTTAAAATCAGACGGAAAAGCAGTTCTGTAAGATCCCTGTTCTTCAGTAGTATTCTCTGCTGTTCAATCAATGTGTTTAACACGGCTAGAAAGAGTAATAAATCCAAACACACAATATAAAATACAGATGTATTTATTTACTACTCCTATTATGTTGATTGCTTCTCAGAAAGCAGTCAGAAAGCTGAACAGAACTGAACCAAGTATAGCAAGAGAAGTATTAGCCAAATCTTACAAGAGAATTGCACAGCTTTAATGGAATAGGGTGGTAAAGAAGGGATTGTCCAGTGTGAAAGTGATAAAGGTGTGAGCAGGAAGTATCAAAATAAAGCTTTAGCTCTTTCAATTTATGTATTTATTTATTTTTATTTCTACCTGATGGAAATGGCAGGAAAAGTTTTCCTTGAGTGGAAGGGTAATTTTAAAAAATTAACGCTCTGCACTGCACCCTAGTTTTAGTTATTAAACTCTGGTGTCTGTTGATTACCAGATGAATTGTTTGAAGCACCAAATCCTACAGGTTGTGAAACAGAGAACAGGAAGAGACAGCTTGTGTTGAACAAACTCCCTTACAAACCACATGCATAGTACTCTCACCTGTTGGAGCAGCTACTTGCCTTTACCTTGTGCATGTTTTAAAGTTTAATGTCAACAGACCTCTCTTATCATAGTTGTAAATGGTTTTCACTTTAATGTTTAAAATAATGTCTCTCTCATACCATTAAGCTGCACCAAAGAACCTGTCATTCATAAATCATAGATGAAAAGGACACACTAATGCACAAATTTTACTTGTTTAAAATTTGAGAGTGCATGTAAAGTAGGGAACTGGAGATTAAAAAAATAATGCAGGAACAGGAGCGGGTAAAAGCAGATATAACAAAGTGAAGGGGAAGTGGCTTTTTAGCGTAGGTGGGTGATGAAATCTTAATGAAGAAACAGGCATTATAAAAATGTATCCTTCCACCCTGGAGTGCTTCAGGTTATAGTTGCTGGGTATGTAGTATTATAAATAAATATAAGCTCGTGCAGTTCTTACGTCATTTATTCACCCCATGTTGCAAAGCTGGAGGGTAGGGATTAAGCCAAGCAACCTTTGGTTTTTGGATTAGCCATGGGTGTCTAATTGCTGGCGAAAACACGTAACTCCGCTGCCAATAAATTTTGCAAGCAGTGACCTTACCGGATGAAAAGGTTTCCTCTATAATCTTTACTGGTAAATAGGAGCATGGAATCAAATAGGGACTTGCTGGAGCATCAGGTGCAGTTCCTTGTCTATGGACGTAATCACATCTTCTATAAAGTAGATGAAAGGAACAGAACCCATGAATTCACTTAGTTGTGTTGGTGTTTGTCGTCTCTGCCCTTCCCTCCTGATCCTCTAAGCAAGTGCCACTGTCTCATTATTTGGAAGTGAAACCGATACACAAGGAAACGAAGTAACTTGGTCAAGATAGCTCTTAAGAGCCCTGAATCACAGCTGTAAGCTTCTACTGCTTCCTATATAGCTCACTGCCCAATGCTGTATGAGTGAAAGTAGGAGTCGGGTGAGAGTTTCTAGAGAGAACGTCTTTAGCTGTGTGGTATCATCAGTTCCATTGAACCTGATTGATTTCTGATCCCTGTGTGTGGTTTTGTTGTTCTTGTTGTTTGTGTGTTTTTTGTTTTGTTTTTGTTTTTTTGGTGGTGGTTATTTGAAAGATAATTATGGAATATGTGTACTGGTTTGTAGCCAGCACTTTTGTAGGTATGCTCATAGAAACCAACGCTTCGACACAGTTTTGGTAATTCCCACCCTTTGGGTGAAATCAGCCCGTATTCAGCAACCTCCATCTCTATAAGTCTCACTGTGGCATGGTCAGCCTAGACAGCTGGGGGATGTGTTTTCATGCTATTTTCTAACTTATCTTATTACTCCTGTTGTTGTCACATCCTCTGTCCCTGAATTCCCAGCACAGTCAAGCATATATGTCCACAGCTCCTGTGATCTCAGACTTCTGTCTTCTTCTCTCATCACTAAACTTCTAAACCTCTTCATCACAAACTACCCCAGCAAGGTAACTCAAAAGACACCCTGAAGACTTTTTGAATAATATTTGAATTCAGAAAAGTTCTGAACAAACAGAATACTTGAATGCATACTAAACATTGATTAAGGGAGTAATCCCACTACATTTTGTGTGATCCACATATGCGTTCAACTGATTTTCTTCTCAGGGACTTTCAGGTGTGGTTCAAGGTGATAAGTGTGAGAACTCAGGGTGATGGGATAAAACAATGAAAAACTTTGCTTGTGGACAGAGAAAACAACATTCAGTGATAGGAAACATAGAGGAGATAGGCTAACTATTTAAAACAAGAAAAGAGGATTTTCTTTAAAAATTCAAGGTGGGTAAAATGGAGTGATTAATGATATGGAAATTACTCACACAGTGTAACTTATTCAGTGAAATTACCTATTCTTCAGTTGTCAGTTACTTATAAATACGATTTTTTTTTCAAACCTATTTGTGTTCAATCGTTCAGTTGCTATATGGTCCTGATCTACCACTAGGTCAATAGGAATTTTGTTGCTGTAAGTGAAACGAGGTTTGGACTAAGCCTCTTTTAAAGCTACTTTTCTTGATATGTACTTGACTATATTCTGTTTGTTACATTTTGTCATTTGCCATACACACTGCTATGCCATATCTGTTCCCTGAACAAATAAGTCAGATGTGCGTGAACAGAAGGAAGGTGAATGTGTAAATTCTTGCTGTGAAACTTATAAAAATATGTTTTACCTGGCTCCCATTAAGCAAATTTCATAGGCACAAGGAGATGCCAGAGGGTTGGTGTCAAAACAGAGCCATCTGCTTTAGAGTAAACAGAAATCCCTGAATATAACACAGATTTACCTATGGAACTTTGGCTTTCCACCAACAGTTCTTTGAAGAAAATGATAAAATCAACAACCATAACTTTTTAATGTGAGCCACTGAAAGCACTGAAGACAAAACCATCCAAGAAAGCTGTTGTCCCAAGAAATGTACCCACCAGTTTCTCCATCACCATTTCTTAGAATTACAGCTGGAACACAGCCAATGCTTTTCTAACCAGCAAAAAATTTGGAGTTGCCACAGTAGCAATGGTAAAATTGTGAGAAGGGAAGAAGTGAGGTAGCTGCCCTACAGGACAGTGTGCTGCCTGTCGTTGCTATTAGTCTGTTGCTTCTTGGCCTGTCCTTAATGACTTAATGCAGAAAACACTCTGCCAGCTTTCCTTTTATGATCCAAACTGGTGTTCGTCAATATTCAGCATTCTGTCTTCAAGAAATTTTTTTCTGTGCTGAACAGTTTCAGTTTCTGTATCTCCTTTGCCAGGTCAGGTTTCTCTAGGTTTTTTGGGGAGTGTGTTCTCTTTTTTTTTATTGCATTTATCCTCAAGTGTCTCTGCACAGGACTAGAAGTTACTTAATCTCAGAGTCTTCAGGAATGCCTGTGAGCCGATATTCATGGAAACACATAATCTCCTTAAGCCTATCTGATTTTTATGTCTCAATGTAATATTTCTGTGTATCTGAACAGAAAGATACCTTTTTGGTGGGCTGAGTTTGTTCTGTCTTGTTTTCTTACTATAATGTTTAACCCCATTAATTTAATGTTGAAATCACTGAGAAATGGGTAGGTATTCCAGTGCGGAAGAGTAGCTAAGGACTGTCCTCTCTATTTCATTCACTTTTCCGTCACAGCCAAAGCAGTTTTGACTAAAAAGTTAATGTATTTTAACTGTCATTTCAGTGTAGCATACATGGTTGAAATGAGAAGAAATTCGCATGGTGTTACCCACCAGCTCACTGCTGGCCACTCACGCACCATGGATAACAATTTGGTAGTCCCTCTGCAAAGGGTTAGCCCAAATACATTACATCACATGGCCCTGGCACAACAGTATTTTAGATATCTCCACTGATAAGAAGCTTGAATGACACTTGAACCTCGAAAGAAATCAACAAGTTGGAGATTCTGGCCTCATGGCACTGAAACTTTATGTATTTTCTTTCCACTACACATTGTATGGTTCCTAAAGTGGATGTCAATAATTTATTTCCAGACCAGAGTTTCTCATTATTAGAGTTCTGAAAGAAATAAGAACAAACTAACCCCCCAAATCGTTAGTGAAAGGCTTCAGTGCTGAAAGGAAGCCTTGCATGGCTTATTAAATTTATTATTTAAACAGCAGCAGGTCATATTTTAGCTGCAACACAATGGAAGGGGAAATGTATTAAGCATCTTGAGAGCTAGGAGACAGCCATTAAAATGTACTGATACGGGTAAAAACAGACAGTTGATGGTAAAAAAAAAAAATAAAGAGGCTTTTTGATGTGGAGATCAGTCAAATGAATGTTGGGTAAAGACAATGTTAACAAAAAGGAAAAAAACCAGTATTGTTTACATTTATTAGACCTTGTTTCATCTGTGTCATTAATTGTGCAACAGATAAAGTAAACATGCTCTGTCTCCATTCTCTCATGTACACATACCTTAAAAATCAGGAATCAGAGAGATGAAAAACAAAAAAGAGACAGAAAAGTAAACTACAAGCCTCAATTGCTTACTGATCTAGAGTCCAAATTCCAGTATTTTAGAACATTTTCCCCTTTTTACTAAAGTGATGCAGTCCCTATTCATTTGTATTCCCCTTCAAGTAACATGAAATAGCTTTCAGACTCTACAGAAAGGCAGTGTTTCACTTATGTATTTTAATGAGCACCAATGTCAGTAATAATCAAAATGATGTTTCACTTAGAGGAATAGTTTATTCCCAGGTACTTCTGCAGTGTACTAACATAACCAGAACAAGAATGACAAGAACCAAGAAAAGGAACTGCACTCGCTAGCAATTTCCATGAAGCCCTCAAACCAAATATACCTCCCCTATCGCTGTATAAATGCTGCACATAATGGAGCCTCTATGAAGGGTTCACTTACACAAAGAAGGGCTCAGCCACCCCCTAAGATGAACCTCACTATTTTAGTGCGTGGAAAGAAATATGAGAAATTTGTGCACTGAAGCACTCAGTGGTGTGCACGGAGCACCTATGGATTAGCAGCCACCACAGCAGGTTTCCTTAGGCTAACAGCTGTATCCCAGGCAAACCGTGTTGTAGGGGAACTGAAGTCGTAGGCAGAGATCCCTAAAGATAGGGTGGATATTAATAGAAGGTTTTGTGTTACTGTCTGGTCTCCCAAGAAATGTACTGTTTGGGAGACCTAACGTGCTGTGGGAGAAAGGGCAAAAACTGCTTTTCTGAAGGCAGCACAGAAAGAACCTTACTGGGCTGGTTGGTTGTGTTTTTGTTTGTTTTTCCCCACCACACAAGGCTTCTCCTGTGGGAATGCTGTGGCCCCATGTTAATTGCTCATCTTGTTTAGTGGCAAATTGCTGCCTTCACAGAGGGAATGTGAAAGGTTCAGGGCTTTATTAGTTACTAGTTGTTTATTGATCACTCCCAGTGTGTTAGCTATTTGTTGTTTGGATTTTGTGCCCCATAAGTTAAAGGCCTACCGTCAGAGGCATTAAAATGCAGTAGTCTTAATGCTTGTGTGCTCTGTTGTTGACTTACACCCAGGATAGACCTCAGACATGCATATTTTTTCACTGCTGAGGGTTATGGAACAACATCAGTGAGGAGTAATGATGTGATGTAGATAAAATTAATTCTGAAATCGAAGTGTTCACACCTACTTAAACTTTGTGGGCCCAGTTTTGGCAGAGTCTAAGTTTCCAGACTTGTATGCCAAGAAGCAGATGGGAAAGACAGAAGTAGTTTACACCTCCCCAAAGTTTCCGACCAAAAACCTCTGGTTAACTACCCTCTAGCAGACATGACCACTAGGGCTAGGAGTTAAGGATTGCCTAGTATAGAAGACCTGGGCTTTTCTGGGAATGTACCCCTTTATTTAGCCCTGACTTAGACCAATACTGCTCCTGGCAGGAATATGCTGTGTGCAGGATTATAAACGAAATTTCTGTCAACCAGAACATGGATGCATTTTAATGCTGCTTTTAAAGTATATCTTTGCACCTGTTTCCAGGAGTCTTTAATCTTCTTGAATTTAGACCATGACAATTTAAATTAATGTAGAGAAAACACATTCCAATAATGTTAAGCATTTAACTTACTGTAATCCTATAAAAGCCAAGAAATTGCAAATGCAAGTGAAAAACCCAGCTAGTGTTTGTCACTCTATTCCTCACCTCTGCATTGCAGCGTGTGTGTTACATACACTGGTCACATGCAAATAGATAGGGACATCTAGATCACATACAAATAGATACGTACATCTATATGGTATATACATATGGGACTCATGCTGTCATATGCTGATCCAAGACTATTTACTGCAGCAGAGTGAGTTGTAGAAGGATTACCAGGATGGATTTGCAGCCTTCACTCTTAATTTCCTTCCCTTAGTGGACTTAAGTCAGACATGTATAGTCTTTGTGGTTTAATTTCCTTTGTTTCTCCATGGTGTTTGTATTAATAAAATCCCTATGATTCATGTTTTAAAAACTCTCTGAATACAAACTTGTATTCCTCATAGACCAGTGAGATTGTAATCAGGCACATATATATTTAAGGACTCACAAAAGCAACAAAGTCTTTATTGACCAACTGGGTTTCCAGGTGTTTTTAATAGTGTGATTTCTGAATGCATGGAAAATACAAGATAACTGCCTGGGAGCCAACTTTTTAAATGATTTTTTTTTTTTAAAGTCTATGTGGTTCTGAACCATACACCTTTTTATGGAGATCTCCTCTTCTTCTTCTTTTTTTTTTTTTTTTTTTTTCCTAATTGTCATGGAAATATCTGAAGGTATCTTATGACTTTCTTATTAAAATCTTAATTAATGCGTTTTGAAACATTTTACAGCATTTACCTCCCCTCCCCCCACCCCCTTTTTTTTTTTTTCTTAAGACAAAAATTCTATCTGTCACTGAGATTGCTCTAGAAACGGGAACAGAACCTGTCTGGTAACATCAGAAGCGATGAAAGTGAAATTTCCTTGGTTTTTCTCATCCCAGACCTCTATGCAATTTTATGTCCTTTGGGTAGAAATCTGTACTTATGAAGATCCGCAGGCCTCAGTCTCATTTTGCCGCTGATCCCTGAAGCTGCTTTCATTCCTTGACCGCTTTGTTTTTACAAGCCTGTTGCTCTGACAAATGTAGCAGAGAACACAGACGTGAGCCCCGTGTTCTGCTCTGCGCTCCCCCCCAAGATGTCCCGTGTGATGACAGACAATTCATGCACGTCTTCTGCAACTCCCCACCTGTAAATGCATGTGTGGATAGTTAGTGCTATGCTTTCCTACAAAGTGGCTTAAATCACTACTATCAGATGCCTTGAGCTTCTCAGACACAGCTAGATCTTTGCTAACTATCCTAAATTCTTGAGTCTTGTTCTGGTTCATAGACCTAAAAGAGGCCAGGCTCTTTTTCAGTAGCTGCTATAAGGTGAATTTTCCTTATTAGGGACCTGCAGTGACCTTTTCCAGCCTAAAGAAGGATTGGAAGTTTCCATCAATGTTAGTGAGATCCAACCCAATATGCGTTTTCAGATTACTGCCTGCTACAGGTTTTTTTGCTTTTTTTATTTTAACATGAATATTGCTATTAAACTTAATCAACTGTAGGTTTGACATATCTCACAGACTCTTCTTTCACCTAGTTGTGTTTTGTTACGATAAATCATGCAATGCTAAAAATAAATCTTCTGCATAAAGACAAGTTTCTCATTCCATTCCATGATTAATTCTATTCAAGTCAATGCAGATTTTTTTGATTCAGATAATCTGATCTTTGAATATCTTTCCCTTTCTGTTTCTCAGATCCCATTGCAATCTCTTGTCCCTTTCCTCATCGAGTGCTGTTTCTGTCCATCCTTTTTCTATCAGCTTGTTTTTTTAAAGTTATTAATAATCCAGATATTCTTTGATATATTTTGTAGTGTGCAGCTGATTTCCCATTACATCAGCAGTAATAAGTGAAAAAGAGGTAAATGTCTGGAGGTGATAAACCTCTTGTAATTTTCCCAGTATATTTGGGGTCCATATTTTAGAAGATACGGTTGTAACAGGACACAAACTCTGTCTAAAAAGCAAGGAAATTATAGTAGTACATTTTCAGGAAATGCACTTATTGGCAACCTGAAAGTTGTTTCTTTTATTTTGTTTATTTTTTAAAGGATGAAATCTTTCAAAACAAAATTTTCTACATGTTTTCTGAAAACTGTAAGTCTCGCAATATGAACAGAGCAATCACTTTGAAATTTTCTCTTTGAGATTTAGCTTTTCCTTTCCCAAATCAATGCTTGTGAACTGTAAAGGAAATCAAGTCCCCTTCCAGCACTGTAGCATCTTTAAAAAAGTATTCAGTCCCAGCTTTTTACTCCCCTGTTCATTTTACTAGTAACAAAATCAGTTCTTTATGTCTTTGTTTTATTCTGCTATAGCAGGAGTGGTAGTTTGAAGTTATATCTTATGAAATTACATTTATCTAATATGAGCACTTTGGCCAGTTGCAACCAAAATTAAAATCATATACTATTTGTTCTATTTGTCAGAAGAATATAATTGCTTGTAAGTGTAAGGCTTAGCAAGTGTGTCTTTATGCATTTATGTTCCCATGAGTGCCATTATTTTAAAATTTCTTAGTGGTATTTATATATATTCAACATTTGACATCAGATAATTTGGGTTTGCTATGTTTGCAAGATAACTCACAAGGGAGAAAGTTGTATTAAATAAATAATAGAGATAAATTTTATACTTCCATATATTTCAAAGCTAATGCAGCTAACTTGCAGTGGAATGGTAACATGAAGACACAGTGCTGTAATATGATTGATTTGTTTTGACAGCAGCCAAATAATTGAGAGTGAAAGGTGTCAGCACAGATGAAATATTGTATAAGCCACATTCAGAAGGCAACCCCAGCAGCAACAGCAACTGGAGTTTTATTTCCTTTGATATCGCACTGTTACTCACTTCCAGTTTATTATAAAACCATGAAAGGTACACAACTTTCCATATGATGGAGGCTTTTATGGAGGGGATAGAAACAGAAGTTTGTCAGGTACTTGAACAATGGATACTGACAATGGGATTTATGATGGATACAATATACGAGGGTAAATTATCTTAATCTTTCCCCTTGGTTTTCTCTCTTCTTTTAATCCCTTTTTACAGGCTACTGCTTATCTGGCTTCTTACCTCTAGCTTGGAGGGTAAGTGACTCCCTCCAGAGCAAGCATCAGTGTCAGTCTATGGATTGCCTGGCAGGGGATTGATGCAAAAGCAGTGCTGCTATTACCCTCCCCAGCAGTGAGACTTGTTTTTAGTTCACCTCTTCTGCATGGCAAACTGTACCCATTCTTGCTAACTGAGACAGGGTAAGGCTTGCGTATTCGCATCGTGGCGTCCTACTGCACTGCAAGGAATACTAAGAACTGTAACACCTTTTGAGCATAGGAGAGTGTAACTGTGCAGGTAACCTAGTGCAGAAGGTAGCCAAATAAACCAGCTGAAGTAATGCCTGAAAGCAAAAGGATTTGAAAATCACTATCGGCCTTCTTTAAATGCACACTGAACAAGAGACTAGGGCGTGCCTGTAAAAACACAAGCTATAAAGCTTCCTTTGTCCTGAAGCCCCATTGACTTCAGTGGAAGCAAGACTCCAAGGTACAATTTGAATTGAAATGTGTATGTCCTGCGATTCATTTCAGAAATGCTCCATTAAGAAGACACAAGTCAATGTGAATGACAAGGGTTCTCAGTAATGAGCTCTTGCTCATGCAAAACAAAACAAACTATGACAACCATCATGTTAACAAGATCAGGAACCCTTGTGGCTTTGTAATGTAACATCTAATCTATATCTATACCTTTACCTATACAAATATAATTATCTTACTTGGAGAGAAGTAAATAACAGAATGGGATGAGATTTCCAATACAGAGCAATTTATACACGGTCACATCCCACTTGCATTCTCGTTGTCTCCTGATCTGATCATTTCATAAATGGCATGACGGAGGTTAGAAACTGGGGCTGAGAAAGCTAAACTTACTGGTATTAATAAGGGGAAAGATTTTGTTGAAGTGGTGTAGGAACGCAGAAGGCAAGCCACTGTTCATTAAATAAATCTTACTGTATAGCAGGCTGTACCTACTGAAGTATTTTGCTTTAGAGAAGTAAAGCACATTTGACATGAATCCCTCTGTTTGCACCATTTTCCTTATGGTGGCTTGATGTGTGCAGAACAGATTTCTTTTGGAGGAAACTAAACTAGGAGCCCCAATCCAGATGCACACCAACTGAATTCCGGAGCCAGGTGAAGATACCAAGGCCCAAACCAACAGCTGGCCCTTTGGAGAGCTTCAAGACCCATACATTCAGTGCAAGATACCAAAGTAAACACAGTCCAAAGTAAAAGCCCCTGAACTGCAAGTAGAGGGAAAGAAAGGGACTCAGAAGCAACTTCCTCCATCTAGTGATCCTCTCATACTGCAACAAATCACTTGCTAAGGTTGACGTGGTGTTAAACCTGTAGTAATGCTTCAGGAAGTAGTAATTGGTGACTGGTGTATGTGCAATGAAAACAAATCCTCATCGCTGATGATTCAGAGCAAAGTTATTCAGGTAGAGACTTCTGTTAGAGCACTGAGTGCCCAGGTTGCAGGGATTTGTAGCTTATGCAATAAGTAACTCTGCCATCAGCGCCTGCAGAGTTAAATTTAACTTGGCAGCTCTGATTTTAGCCACCAGCACCTGTAATGTTCTGTTTAATAATTTTAGACAAAATCCTGAAAATTGAATGCCTGAATGTTGTGTGTATACAAATCTATTGATGGCCATTGAAAAGGGCACCTAGACATCTAAATCTTGAAGTTGTGATCTGCATTTGCTAGCGTGGGGTTCGCAGTGGAAACAGGCTTTCCAAGCATCATGTTTTCTGTACAGATGTTAGTTTTCTTGTCTTAGAATTACAGGAAAACATGGGTGGTTGAAAAGACTCTCAGGAGAGTGCATGGTTTTCATGAGAAGTCTTTCATTTTCTTTCTAATGTGCCTTCAGATATTTTCTTTTTCACATCCCAGCTTGTAACTATGAGCATGTGCATATACTTCTTTCTACTGCCCCTTTTAAGCTTCAGGTAGCTCCTTCATCCAGAAGCCTCTGTCCAACAGGCTGTGGAATAGAAACTCCTTCTGAGAAGAATTTCACAATGTAATGTGAAGACTTAGAGGATCTAGTTAATGGAAAAACATTCGAGTGTCTAACATGCTTTCTGGCCACAGTAATTGGGATTTCCTTTTCGGTTGCTCACCTCTTGATCATTAGAGGCATTTGCTAGTCCATTGCTGATGGAACAAAAAGCCACCAAAAGAAGTATGAGTGGAAAAATAAAAAGACAAGTGAGGTAAACTCAAGAAACACAGCCTTCTGGCCCTTAGCTGGTCAGGCAAATGGGAAAGAGGAAAAAAAAATTAGCTAGCCACTCAACTGAACCAACTCTCAGGCATCTCCTATGTTGAATGTTTTTGTGGGCCTTTTACTGATTGGTCAGATAACCCAATCACTATTTTATTTAGTTAACGTAGTTAACTTTAAAAGTCTTGTTAGAGGAGTATACAAGTTGTCTTCATAGTAATCCCTACTCCATAAACATTCCAGTGACTATTAATAGACGTGGGTTTGGATACTTCACTGTTGTGGACAGCTTCCTTCTTACATGATGGGTTTTCTCTAAATCAGGAAGCAAAGTAAACATTTTTCCCCACACCTTCTCACATCTGAAGCAACTCCACATCATTGTCACAAGTAAGTGGTCAGCTCTAAGTGGTGGTTGTGATATGCCAGCACAGAGCCAAATCCAGAGGCCCTCAACTCTCACTTTCAGTGAGGCAAATTCACATTAGATGTGATGCTTGAGGCCCCGTTGACATTTGAGAGTTTGGGTTTTAAAAAACCCTATGTGAAGCCCCTCAAGGTTTGGCTGACTATAACCTGCAAATGGTTTGGCAAGACCCTATTTACAGAGACTGCTCAAGAGCCTTTCCCTTCCCCCATTTCAGTGGTCAGCACTGACATATTGCATTATGAGAAAGAGCCCCACTTAGCGCAGAACTACTTTCAATTGTCATGAGCACTCAGCCTTATTTAAACTGACACCCTCTCCATCACCCCCAAGCTAGAATCCCAATGTCAGAGTGCTTCAAGAACCTGGGATTCAAAGCTGTGCTGTCTTGCTAAGAGCTGCGATAAGAGTGGTGCAAAACAGCAGGGAAGGGAACTTCAGAGGTGGAAGGACAATCCCAAAGGTGGAGGGAGACATGGTAACTCTGTATGTGCAGGTAAGCAGAGGAACAGAGAGTGAAGGGGGAAGGCTTCTATGTGGGTTCAGATAAGGAAAGAGTCTTGCGAAGGACCCATGCTTCTCTTTTCCCTTGCACTTCATCAGTTCAGTAGACTTTGGTGATCTGGGGTCATGCCATTAAAAAGCGTTACAATGCCTTTGTGTTCCAAGAAAATACACAACCCTTCTTTCTCCTACCGCACCAGGTTGCTCTGTTGGAGTATTTGTCCCTCAGGGTTTGGTGCTGGGTTTCTCAAGTACCAAGAACAAATGAAAGCAGTCTGAGATTAAACAGCATGGAAAGCCCTGGTGCAAGGAAGCATAGTCTACCTATAAAAAGGGTTAAATGACCACATGATCACTCTTACCTCATACTGATTCAGCAAATGCTTATGCAGACTTCAGTTCAGGCATTTAAATGGTCCTGATTAATATGAATAAAGGATCATTTTAATGATCCGCTTTTTACTAGTGGGGAAACTAAGGTGCAGAGCAGTGAAATGACAGCCCCGTGTTTCTCAGCAGGACAACAGCAAAACCAGCCATAGAAACCATGTTTCCCAAGTCTAGTCTGCCAAACATATATTACAAATTTGTTGAGGGAGAGCACTATGCTTAAAGGAAGAAAAGAACATTTCGGAGAATACTGTTTCAGGATATTTTCTGGGCATTCCTATTAAACATTTCTTATAGATTGTTTTAAAGGCCGAATCCTGCTTTTCTGACAGGCATATCTTGTTGGTTTAAGGGTGTCTGCTTCCATAAGTAAAGTTAGCAATATTCAGCTGTGTATTTTAGCTCAGACAAAGGATCTGTTAGAATATGAGGAAAATAATGGTTCAAATAAAACACGGCCAATGGCTGAACTGTGTATGGTTTTCCTCCTTTTCTTCCTTTTCTGTCTTTTTTCCTCTAGAGAAGTGAAGTACAAGGTTGCAGTAGGGGTTTGGGAGTAAGTAATCATGTCTGCTTTGTGCAAATCTGAAGCAGTTTATATTTTTTCCTGAATTTTTGGTTTAGGAACAAATGTCATTGTCATGAAAGACATTTAGCTCTACATACGGTTACATTTCAAAAATGTACCTGCTTTTTAGAGGTGGGGGGAGGACAAGGAAGGGAGGAGTAGCACTGCTTGGGTCTCATGCCAGACTTTAATGTAAAATTAATTCCTTTAAAAAGATTTTTAAAAAACCACAACATTTTTCTAATGTGCATTAAGAATGTTGGAGAGCTCACTGAAGCATATGCTTTGAGCTTTCAGGAGCAATCTGTAGTCAGGCATTTTAAATGAAAATTGATTTGTGATTTACATGGTCAGTGGAAAGAAAATTAACTTATGGAAGGTTGTAATGAAATATTAGACAAGTAAAAAAGTAGATGGTGATCTAGTGGAACTAAAAGTCCCATCTGGAAGAATTCTGTGACATTTTTACATTTATCTGTGTTCTGCATGAGTTGTAATGTTAGTGGTAATTTTATGGGACTGAACTGAAATGAAAAGGGTGTTATCACAGATTGCCTACAATATAGGATTGTGTTCAGTGGAGAGTCCTGTATCCTTTTCTCCATTTTCCTATAATATGACTCATTGCACTTTTTTCAGCTACTGTTGTTGAATTCATTCAGCCTTTTACTTGAGGTTATTAAAGAAGAACATCAAATGCTCACAAATACAATCTAGCAGCACATTTAAAAGCAAAACTGCTGCTTCCACTTACTCCTGCGTAGTCGAGGCACTGTCCAGGAGACCCTTTAAAATATATGCTAAAATAGCATGTTACCTCTCTGAAACACAGTTTATAATCCCAGTTTTAAGAATATGTTCTTTTTCAATTTCTGACTTATCAGCGTAGAAAGAGTAAGGAATTAAAGCTTCTTCAGAAAACATAGTGCCATACTTCTATTCGTTGTCTCTTTTGAACTCTGATATTCAGTGTATGACATCCCTGATTGCTCTCACTGTCAGCTTCTTGGAGAATGGAAAAAGAGAAACATGTTAGAATAACATGATGTCATACTCCCTGCACTCTTCTCCTGCTTTTGTACTAGACAAACTTTCTGTTGTTTCAATAATACAGACTTTACTGGTATTGGAAATAGCAAATTCTATACTACCTTCTAAGAGATAATCTTCCCCCTTCTGTAGTCTCCACGTATGACAACTTCTGATTTATAATAGTTTATGTGCTTTGAAATGTAGGGCTCTGATTTGGCAGAAGATTAATGTTCTTTGGAATCAGTAGGATTTATTACAGCATTTGGTGAAATTAGTCCCATTATGTATTTAAAATGCCTCCAGTTTTCAAAATCTGGAGAAAAATCTTCCCATCAAAGGCTTGCTTCCTTGTGTTACTAAATGAACTAGACCTTTGTCCTATCAAAGTCTTGTTTATTGTGAGCATTCTAGTTTCTTTGAACTGCACAGGTTTTAAACAAGGCTCAGCACCATGCAGGATTTGGGCACTGCCAAGCAAACACAGACTGTAGATTTGTGCTTCTTCTCATTGTTATTTTTTTTTAAAGAAGACTGGAGAACCAGGTTTGAAATTATACCATGTGAATATTACTGTTAGCTGAAATGGTCTTAAGCATAAATTGTGTAACTACTATATGCAATGTATTAGTTTGAATGAGTGCATCATTCAAGAGTATAGTTTGAAACACATAATGTTATTTCTGCAGGAAATTAATTTTGTAAGCATATTTGAAAGAGGAGAAATATCACAAATCTATCACAAAGAGTATATATGTTTTTCAATAGAATGATGTGGCTAATGATCGTAGGAGCAGCCTTTCTAATCACAGGATACTGCAAAGGTCAATATTAGGTATTGGCTTTCTATCCTGTCCATCTGCAACAGTATACCATAGTGAATGTAATCCGTAAATGGTGGTAAATGAACCTATTAGAAACATTAGCATTGCAGAAAGACAAGTTTTGAGAATAGATGTTAAGTGGATCCTGCAGCTGGTAATTGTCATCCTGGGAATAATTACACTAATTAATAGTTGCTAACCCCAGACCCTTGTGTGTGAGACTTTGAATGAGTTACTGATTGCTGCTCTGGAGAGTGTATTGCTGGTAGATTTTCAGTAAGTGTCAGCAGAGTAAAAAGGCCCCAGGGAAGAGACTTTGGCTCTCATGATCTTTAGGGTCCCCATTTTTACAAACCACAAGTACATCACGGAATGATCAGATAACGTCTCCACAGACCACAAAGTAGTTGGGGATTTTCTAATAAAGAGATCCATTTCATCATAAAGTTCCTGATTTGTAAAGTTAATATTAAGTTTGTGTGACCTCAGACTTGTAGCACTTGCAATCAGCGGGTTTCACTTTTGAGGCTATGCTTTAAATGAACCACAGAAGCCAATATTTTCTATTGTCTTTCCTCCTGATCCTAGTTAAGTGTACTCTATTTCTACTAGAGTTAGTTTAAAATGCTACCAAATCTTTATTGACATAATTTAATTTTTGAAGGCTTTTAAAGGCTGGGAAGTTTATTTTACATAGGAGAGTGGGTCTAATTCCTTGGACTATTTTGTTCTCTTTCTCTCTCATCCCACCCATCCCCTAATAAATATGTGAATCTTGTAATATCCATAAATTCAGGGCAAAAAATCTAGCTGTCTTCTAAGGGTAAATATCAGGGATAATCTTGTATCACTAAAATCAATAGTTGACTGGTGTCACAATGGGAACAGAATTCTGGTAAAATCAAGGAGATGTTCCTCAGGCAGAAAAGAAGATGGAAAGAGGGTAGTATTTCTCTTGGTCTTGCAGTCTGTGAAGGAAAGGATTAATATACTTTGGAATATTAGTCCATGACCTTTGATCACATGGAACAAAAAAAGACTGAGTGCTGCCCCATGTTGGAGCCTTTCACATTTTTTTTCTAAACAAACAAAAACCAAGGTAATATTATAATATCAAAAATCCAGGTTACTTACACTACTAGTTGATGATTCCTCATGTTGTCTTCAGGGAGTCAGAAGATATTTTAAAGATAGATCTTCTCTCAACTGCATCTGCTACTTCTGATCATTTCCCATGGCCCTCCAAATGGACAAGAGGGCTCCTTAAGACCAGTTTGAGTTGTCCTAGTTCAAGCTGTAAAGCTGCTAGTTGACAAGGGTCCTAGCCATCCTTGGTTAGGTAGAAAAGGAGAACTGCTTATAGAAAAATCTATGAAAGTTTCAAAGAATTGGAAAAATCAGTGCTTAAATGTTTCTTTGAGTGTAGAACCTGGAATATAAACCTAAGTATCTCTACAACACTTTGAGCAAGAATAAACATGACACTTGTGTGGGCAGCTCATTCATTTTCTACAATTTGCAATAATTTATTTTGTAAATTTTTTCTTTGTGTTTTTTTCCTTGTTTGGTTTGTGTGGGTTTTTGTTTGTTTGTTTGTTTTGTTTTTCAGCACTTATTTCTCATTGGCTTGTGGTATTTTTAATTTGCTTCCTTTTGTTTACTAATTATGTCCATAAAGGCAAGTGTACATAGTGTGGAAGTAAAATTAAAATGCCAAGCTTTTTAAGGAATAAAGCAGAATTAAATTTAGGAGCCTCATGGGTGCTAAATGGCTTCTTTAGGGACCACAGTATCATGTAGACTGAGAGGAAAATGCCCCTAGGGTTTTGAAACCAGAAATAAAAGCTAAGTCATTGCTACCTTCCTTAATTAAGATCCTGTGATTCCTCACCTGACAATTTATTGAATAATATGTTTTATAATGGCAAGTATATTATTTGTCTCAGAAGGAACAAACTATTAGAAAGTTATTGAAGTAGCAGAGCAAAAAGGTACAAAACAGAGAAACATATTCCTTTGCCAACTCTAACCACTAGTTTTTACAGTCCTTCTAAAAGATTTTATCTCTGATAATATGTTAAAGAATTTTAAATATTTTAAGTAGTTCATGTTGCATTATGCCATGATAGTAGTGATGAAGCTCAATTGTCTTTATCTTCACTCACACCTCTGAGAAGGGTGGCAAATAAAAATATGCTATCAGGGTTAACTGCAGGCCTGCTTATCATCTATAAAACAAGAGGAAAATGAATGAGATCTATGTTTTCATGTATTTATACATGTTTCAAGGATGCCAGTGTCAATTTGTTAAGTTAAAAGAAAACCAGAATTTTATGGAACAAGAAAACAACCCTGAGTGACAGGAGATTTTGGGGGAAGGAATGCAAACTGGGTGGAAGATTGTGTTCATGGAAGTTGCAACCCATCCAGCAAAGCAGAATGAAACAAATGGCACTAAAAACATGCCAATTGTACAAAAAGATGGATATGATATACAGCAAGAAAGGAATAAAGAAATAGTAATAAAGAAACTACTTAGTGAATGAATAAGAGGGCTTGGCTTTTAGAACTACAGAGTGTCTGAACTCAGACAGTGGCACCAAGAGCTGGCACAGGAGATGTCAATGTTCTGAAAATGGTAAGAGAGTCCATGGGGTCTCCTCACGTCAGTTCTGAGAGTGAGCTTGCCCCTGGAAGACAACAGTCATTGCTCAGTGACAAAGTTAACCACATGATGCATAAACCCTTGACGTTTGATATCAGCCAAGCAGATTAGGTTTTTTGTTCCAGACATAGCAAAGGTCATGAGACTTGCGTGAGCGAGCAAAGGACAGAAATTGGAGGCTTACAACAAGTGGTCTCATTTTCCTCTGAGTTGCAAAATTAATTCATTTCACTTAGACTTAGTTCTTAGACTGCTGTTGCTGAAACTGGGCATTTGCAGCTAAATTTCTAGAGGACTATGACTAGACAGGGTCTAGACAGGGACATGTTCTGGAAGGAGCATGGACTTTATTGAATTCTGTCCAGTTAAACCTCAAAGAGGTTTCATTGCCTCTTTCTTTCTTTGTTTTTATACTTTGATTCACTGTGCTGCCAAAGACAGTAGTCTGTCTAAGAGGGAAAATGTTGATTCTGAATTAGTATTATAAGGGTAGAAGGTTTGAGAAAATCACAACGTGAAAATTAAATCTGGATTTGAGATGGACAGAGAAACAGTAAATCCACATAGATGGTGAGGCACAAAAATATTACACATAATAGCAAAGAACATAAAGCAAGGAAACCCAGAATTAAGCAAAAACACGAAGAGAAGTCCTAGCTCCATTGAATGGAATAGCAGAATTTCATTTGATTTCAGTCAGGTCAAGGTTTTGCCATTGTTGGAGTGGAAACAGAAATCCTAAACACATGGAATGGAAAACAAAGCACTTGGGAGAGCCAGCCTGAGAACGTGCGACAGATTGTCCCTGGAGGCACAGTGTATCAGGGAGTCTTTTTTGCTCTCTGGTCAAAATACTTGCCTAAATCACATCAGCACTGCCATTAGGAGAGGCCATATAGCCTAGAGTGACCAGAGCAAATCTACATCCAGAAGAGGGGCTGCTTCTGGTTTGTTAAAGAAATATACTCCTTTGCACCTGTCTCTTTGTGACTCTTTGTCACTAGCATTTTGGAATAGGGTGGGAATAATACAGCCCATGGAAACAAGATGTCCATCACAACATATGTTAGCAAGGACTAGAACATTTATGAAATAAATATGTGAGTGTTGCTATAAATGTATGTTACTTCTGGTTTGAGTGTGGTGTAGGAGAAGGGAAAGATGGAGAAAGTTAAGACAGGGAGACTTTTCTGATTAAAAAAAAAAAAGGCAACAGGAAGACATTAAAGACATTATAGCCCAAAGTATGTTCTGCTGGTTTAAAATTACTGTACACAGTAAAACTAAATCAGCCCAATCTCTCTGGAGGTATGTTTTATCCCGTAAGAATGTAAGAAAAAAGTAGGACTTGCTACTCAGTTTATAAAATTGTTCAAGCATTTAAATACAGCCACTACCATAATACATAGACACAAGGCAATGTCATTATGCCAGATTTCTTGCAGTGAAGCAATTAAATTTCAAGGTGTTTCAGAAGTTTCTTTCAGATAGAATTCCAAAGCTGACCAGCTTTTCCAATGCTCATCTCTCTTCAGTGAGGCTGTACAGCTGGTAGCCATAAAAACAGACACTCTCAATGTATTTTTAGCTGTGATTCCAGCTACCACCAGAATGCCAAGAAGTTTTTCCTTGGTATTTGGTCTATATTTTTGCAAGAAAACAGGAGTATTTATAGTGTGTTAGGATTCCATGGTTATATGTCAGAAATTTTTATCATTAAATGTTTTCGTAAACAAACCAAATTCCATTGGGAAATATACAGATACCATTCCTTTTTTTTTTTTTTTTTTTTTCCCCTGGCTTTTTTTATTATTATTTTTAATTAGTGCTCTCCACAGAGTGTTGAAAGTCATGATAAATGTTTCCTGGAGCAGATTTTCAAATGATAACTCTGAAGAAGAAATATGCATTTAAAGATGTTGCCTTATATTTTGACTCTGAAGAGGATTTAAAAAAACATTCTCACTAGATGCTTTACAATTTCTTTTCTCAAAAGAAGTTATAGGATATCTAATGAAGGATGTTTATCCTAGCATTAAAATGCGTTAAATTTATGTGTATGTGTTTGTTATTTTCTAAACTACGTGGCTCCAAACAGTTAAAGCACCAGGCTCAGCCAATATGGAAATAGAGCAGAATTTGAAATTTACTATATGCTGTTTCTGCTTTTCATTTTTTACCATTTCACACCTTGTCCGCATCTTGAGCAAGCTTGTAAGTTTCCAACGCATACATTTCTTGTGATGATATATTGTCCTGGTGGAAAATTTCATTTACTGGCTGTGCCCTTTGCTGAACCTGTTGCTAGTCAGGGAACATGATAAGCGTATAAGTAGCATGCTACTTCATTTATCATACATCGTTTTAGACACTCAAATATCTCATATACAATTCTGCATTCTGCACCAAGGGAAACTACTAAACTTGCAGGAAAAAAAAATCTACAAATAAATTGTCAGTTTCTAATATATAAATGTATCATCCTAATAAAAATTAATCACGGTTTACACTAAAACTGTAAGTGCCCTTTTTTATTTTTTTTTCATGGCCTCAGTAACCGCATGCTATCAAACACTAATAGAAAATATCTGGCTTTTGTGATTTGGTTTATAGCAGAATTGAAATATATAAAAATACTGTATATTTTTAATAATTGAATTACACTGCAAATAAATCACAGGCTTGAAATATCCAGCAGTGCTAAGAACATTCTGCTCTCCTAGCATTTCTTTCGGGTTTAAACATTCACCGTATCTTGTCTAAAACAGAATTAGATTCAAAAACCAACCAGAACAGCAGCACCAAAGAAATCCTTTAACATTTAAGGAATTTAGAACTCACCAGAAAGAAAACAATTGCAAGAAATTTAAGGTCAAATAAAACCAAGTCTATGTGGTGTACCAGCTGTTCCTAGCAGAGCAGGTCAGGCCTCCCTAATTTCAGTAACTTGTCATCTATTGATTTCAAAGCTTCTTCAGACCATCATTACAATATTTTACTACAGGCTGCTTTTTATGTCCAACATAAAATAATCTACATCTCATCAAGATGTTGCATTTGAAATGTTGAATGCAAAGCTCTGATTTATGTTAAGCAGTGCTTACACTAATTACAACCTTTCACTAAGATATTTGACTATGAAAAAGTATATCTTACATTTATATAGCACCTTTCATCCTGCATCCTTTAAAAACTGTACATAAAAGAGTCGCTTCAACTACCTCTCACATATATCCATTTCTAGGCAGTAGAAGCATTTAATGGCTCACAGTGACATCGCATTCTAGCTTTGAACTGGAATTGAAGAAGGGTTTGTTAAACAGGGTTTAATTACCTGAGCTGTAATTTGACTAGGTTATCAGAGCTGATACAGATGTGTTTGGGGAGAATAGGGGAGGGAGGGAGAGAAGAGAAATGAAAAAGCCAAACAGCCCATATGTCATGTGTCTCATCAAGGAGGGGGAAGGAACTGGCATACAGGGTTGTTTTTTTAATACTTTTTGAAAGCATTGGCTTTGGAAAAGATGCTAGATAAGAATCTCCAAAACAGGTTTCCTCTAGCTGAGAGGTTTTCCACCAAAGTCCCCATCAGAACTGATTGTGCTTGGCCTCTGGAATACAAAATGTTGACATGTAAGTAATCTGAATATGAAAATTATTGTTAAGTTGCAGTCAAAATTCACCTAGATGAAGAGAATGGAAAAATCTGAAAGCAAGTAACGTACACATGTAATCCCCACACATCGGAAACAGCCGATTGGAAAGGAAGGAAGTGGAATTGGGCCTGTACGGAATGCTGTATCTAGTCTAAAACTTGACATCTAGGAGATATGTACCATTATTCACATCTGTATCTTTTCATAGGAACAAAGAAGTCACAATTTCAGTATGACCTATCAGCTCTAAATTTGAAACTAATAGCTGTGATTGGCTTATTAGAGAAAGAAGTTTGCAAGGTTTATTTAAAAACATAACAGTATTTTTTCCCATTTAGAACATGGTGATAAAGAGTTTGAAACTCAAGTCAGGTTCAGGACTTTAAAATTCCCCTCTAGAATTTTAAATGTAGAATTATTTACAGTTGCCAGGAGACTACAGGGGCAGACACTCAGAAGTTTCTGCTACAGAGCTGGATGACTTGTTGAGCTCTAACAAAATTGCTGAAATCAAGAGCTCCTTTTAGGTTTGAGTAGTTTATGTTTATCTCAATAAGCAGGAGATTACATCTACTACGTTAGCTGGTGTTTATGGTTACATTTTGTTCCTGCAGCTTACGGATAAAAAAAAATCACTGGGTAAATGGGTCATTCTGTATTTGATTTACTCCTCCAGTGTTTTAATTATGGGATTTGGAGGTGGAATCCTTTTTATACAAGAGTTTTGCACAAGAACAAATAGTTTGACGGTTAAAAAATATCAGCTGTGTTTCTTCATAACCAGGTACTTCACATCAGTGCAAGGAGACAAATATTTGCTGCATTTAGTTTTCAGAAAACAATGTGACGCAAAGTGATTAATAAAAAAGTTCAAGACCTACATTTTGTTTGCCAGAACCAACTAGAGAGGATTCCATGTCCTGCTTTACAAGGCTTTGAAATATAAACAGCCATGGCTTTTCCCCTATAAAACAGGCAAGGCCTCAGCACAGGAAATAATTTCTTCTCGCGTTGAACTGCCTCACCTTCCTTGCCTTACGAGCTTCTTTCATATGCTGCTAAAGCGGTGAAAGCTCATTCACTTTACTTTTAATATGTATTTAATATGAGTATAGAAGACAGGAAAAACTATGTGGTATGGAGGAAAGATTGTTGAGATACTTTAGTCAATGATGTTCTCATTTGTTCTCCTGAAAGATATCCAAGGCTGGTTAGTAGAACAGTTGATTTTATTGTGGTGGGTTTGTAGATTCAAAGATAGCCTTTGAAGAAAATCTGTGCATAACTACATTAAAAAAAAAAAAAAGGCAGGCAACTATGGCCTTATTGTGTAGAAATAATGGTTTACATGCCCACCTTATTGTGTAGAAATAATGGTTTATATGCCCATGATTTGTATCATCTTGCCATCTAAATGTGCTCTACAACCATTAATTAATAGTTCACAATATCACTATTAAGTAATGTTATATCCAGTTCTTTGCTGAGGGAGTTAACATGGTGAGGAGTTAGAGAGCAACAGAACCCAAGATTTGCCTCCAAACCTTTTATTTCTTTCTACACAGTATTTTCTTTCCATGCTCAGGGTCTAAAAACACTGCCAGAAAGATGCATCCCTGGGAAGAACCGAGACTCCAGGATCAAGAGTTGTTTCTTGTAGAAAAAGACGACTTGTAGTTAAAGAAGACTTAGACCTCCCATTCCCCCTGATGTATTCCTCAGAAATACCTTGATTTATGTTTCTGGAGCCAAGTGTTTTGTGTTGATGCCCTAGATTTGTAGTACTTCAGGTTCAGAAAAGAGTTCTGAACAAGGAGGAGGACAGAAAGGGCTCTGTTATAGTCCTACTGCAGAGCTCCTTGGCAAAAGCAGAGCAATAGGATGCAGTCCTAACAGAAGCATTCAGGGGGGAAACCACCCTCAGTTAGAGGTAGTTATGCTCCCTTGTGCTTTGCTGGGTGGCCAAGGGGAGGGAGAGAAACATGGTCCCCCAAGAGTCCTAACTTCTTATAGTTCGAGACACTTGATGGCATTTTTTTCTAAAGGTTTTGGTTTAGGATACAAGATTCTCCTTTGAATCTTGAAGGTAGCTATTAAATACCCAGAGGTTTGCAACATCTCGTTATTATTCTATTCCCACAAGGCAGCGGGGCAGAGCTTGCCTTCAAGTTGTTCTTGTTCTAGGTAGGCTTCCCGTATAGTGATATCTGTGTGAAAAATCATTATTATTTTTGTTTGTTTCTTTGTTTATAATTCGTTTTATATCAGTGCCTAAGGAACAGACTGGGATCCCATCGTGCTGTGCACTGAAAAAATGCAGAACAAGAAGGGCTCTCAAAGCTGTATGTAAGATAGGAGACCACAGGTTAATATGGTCAGATAGGGAATACAAAGAAACAGTAAAGCAGTAGTGGTAAGTATGTCTTAATGTGTACTGTCTGTCCTTGAAGAGTAAATGAGAGATAAAGGGGGCAGAGGAAGCGCAAAGGCAGGCAATACAGATCCTTGAAAATGAAAACAAGCAGCTTGTATTTAATGTGATGAAAAAACGGTAAGCTGACTAAACAATGTGAAGAGATGTCTCAAACAGTAGCCTTGGAGAAACAGCAGCACTCTGAATCGATAAAAGGCTGCCAATTTCTTTTCTTGTAATCAAAAAAAAGGATATTTTGATAAAAATTTGGGCAAGAGTTTTGGTTGTGCAACTAGATAGGGAGAACCTTAAAATAGGCTATGTGTAAAGAAACCGTATGATTTAGGAGTTGATGGGAAGATTTGTTTGCTGTCAGCATATAGACAGAATTGAATTTGTGTCTTCGAGATTACTTGGATAAAGTATTAGGAGGACAAGAAACGGGATCTGAAGAAAGTGTTACAGAAAGCTGGAATGAGGGATTAGAAAGATCTTCTGCAAAGCATGCCAATGAAGCAATTAAAAATGTGGCATGTGAAGTGCTCCAGGATGGAGCACTGAATCTGAACAGGTATAGTAGAGAGAAAATGATGGGGGGACAGGTTGTAGAGGTATGTGGTGAAATTAATAAACAACTTCAGGCTGTGATTGTGAGTATATGTTTAATTATTAATTAACTGAAGAAGGCATCTGGAGCAGTAGTTGCAGTGTCATATGAGGTCAAAGATGAGGTTAAGGTTGATACTTTTCAATTTAGATTTGTTTTTCTAAAACTAAAGCGAATTAGTATTTTGAAAAGGAAGAGCATGAAAGAGCAGGGCATGAAAGCTGATGAACAAAAGGCAATGAAGGTATCTCCAGTGAGGAGAGAGGACCTTGTTAGTGGGACTAGTGGCACAACCAGTAAGAAACTGATGGTTGGAGAAAGTTATAATTGCATTATATGTTGTTAGCTTCCCCTTGGAAGGCATCAGGGCAATACTATGTGGAAAGAGGGGTGAAGAAAGTAGAATATGAAGAGGAAGCTGGTGATTTCCTCAGGAAGAAGCATTTGGGTTGGTATGAGACATCAACAATACAGTAGAAGAGAGAGAAGACTTAGATGTAGGGTTCTTGAAAGGAAAAGCATAAGGAAAAGAATGATGCTGTGATTTGAAGTAGAAACCATCGAAAGGGAGAAGCATCTTCTCCTCACAAGCTACTTCAGGTCAGGCAGTGCTGAGATAGGAGAGGGTTCCACACAGAATGGTTCTCAAAGCAGCAGCAGAGCAGTTGTTGGCACCCGACTGCCAACAATTCACAAATTCTTCTCCTCACCTCAGAAATGCACTATATATTCCAGAAACAGTTGAAGAGGGGAAGGCAAAGAGAGTCATGTGATCACTTAGATTTTCTCCTTGAAAATTAGTACTTAAAATTCTGCTTCTGAAGAAATACTCAGCATTAAATTAACAAATTCCCCAACTGTTGAATGCAAATCTGGAAAAAAATTAATAGCTTCAGTTTTTTGCTGCCTTCCTCTTACTTGTAAGTTATCTTTGAGAGCGACCACTTTCAAACTTGTTGAAATATATTGATTTTCAGAAGAAGGAAACGTTTTTTTCGGGAGTGTCACAGCAGCTCATCTCTGCTGTCACTGTCCCTTTCCAACTACAGGAGCAGTGGAAATGAAGTGGATAATGACTTTCCACATCTGTTGACTTATTTAAAATCTTGAGGCAACTAATTATCTGTGCATTTTATTGTATAGCCAGCTAACCATGCAACCTTGTTTCAACTTGTTCTTGCACAATCTGTTGGATGAACAAACATATACCCCTGTATGTATGTGTATTCCATCTTAGATTTATGTGTTTGACATAAAAAATACTGTTAGTTCTGTGTACATCCAGCTGTGAATTCAGAGGCTTGGGTGCATTATTCAGAAGGTGATGACCAAGCATTAAGGGTGGAATCCAGCTTGTCCTCCAGCCGCAAGTTCCTTGTTTTTATAGCAATATTTTTTTCCCCATTCTTTCTTGGTTAATTATAATTATATTATAAAGTACATATTAATTTCACAGGTGTTAAGGAGGTGAGGGAGGCTTTTGTGTAGTATTCCTGTTCTAGAATATATTGTCTTTGCCATGTTGAGCTGTACTTTAGTGTATAATATTATTATTCCAGTGATTTCTATGTGCTACTACTCAATAAATATAATTTCAGGTTTTTCATACTCCAATGTGTACTTTCCTAGTTTGAAAGAAAATACATTTAAATTAAGATTTTACTGTGGAAAAGCTGAAAAAGCTAAACCGTAGTCTTATAGGACTCCACAGAACAAATCTTCATGAGGGAACCACGCTGGAAGGTGTGTTTTCCAGCTGAGTACTTTGTCAGCGATTATTCGCAAGTAAACATTTTTTCAATGAAGTTCTTAAGCAGGAGAACAAGATAAAGTAAACCAGTGGTTAAGCTCCTGCAGAATAATAAGGTGGTTGCATTCACTGACTAAAAACAGAATTATAGGACAGGACAAAAGTAAGTAGTTGAGAAAGTTAGAGGACACAAACTCATTTGTAACTATACAAAATATATTTGTACTAGTGGTAACGTAACCTGTTCAACTGTTTCTCATTGAATTTCCTTCAAACCTGATGTTTTAAACAATAAATATACTACATTATTAAGTGAAACAAGTCAACATGCAAGTTATGCTGCTTTGAGGTAATGAAACTATTGTTCTTACACAGATAACAGGAAACAAACCTTAATTATTAAATTTCTGGTTTTTATTTGATTTAGTTGAAAGCTATGCTGATTTGTCATCCCTCAACCTATCTTCACCTGGAGCCTTTGCAGTGGTGACGTATGGGTGCATCCTGTCTGCTCCTGACTTCCCTCAACCTGTCTTGGTTTGTCTCTCCGACATTTTGTTTTTCCAAAGATGCCTCAGCTTTCACCACTGTCTGTCACTTCTGACAACATCCCCTCCATTAGCCTGTCACTTAACCTGTCTTTGACTTGCTTACCATAGGTATACCCAAGTCATCTCCAAAACTTGCCATTCTAGTGTTTTGAAATAGTTCTGATAGTTAATCTCTACCATTAATAAAACTTCTTTGCAACTTCCCTTTCCTGATAAACTGTGTTAAAGCTTCATGTCCTTTCCAAGCTCAAACACTAGGATCTTAACTTTTCAGCCTGATCTCTTGGGAAGCCTTGCACTGCTACCAATCTGTTATCAATATTTGTGCTCCATGTCATTAAGGTTCTGCTCATAACCTATAATTTTGCTCACATTTCCTCCCTTCTTTTGGTCAATCTGTTGATGTAGCCTAAAAACACCTCTGTAAAAAGTATAGAGCATCTTCTTCTGAATTAGCTGTCATGTGTCCATGGATGTGCTATTCTTGCCTTCATTCTCAGGGCACTTACTCATTTCCATTCCAGGGAAATATTAGCAATGATTATTCATAGTGGCAGGGATGCAGATTAACCTCAGCTTCCTTTAAATTTCCCTGTGTGTACATGCATGCATTTAAATATTTTGCGAAAGTTGTCAGGATTTTCATTTAACAGCTGGAAGTACACCACGTTTGCAATTCTCTGTTTTCCTTCTCTCCTTTCTTCCTGCTACAGTTTTGCCCTTTCGCAATTTAAAGGCCCTATTTTTTCTTTGTATTTTTATAGTACCTTTCACATTAGGTAACTTTTAGCTGTTTGAGTAGAGCTGGTAGAGTTAGGGTTTATTTTTTCTCCAGTAGCTCTTAGAGACACTGATCGAAGACTTCATGTACTAGAAACTTTTCAAAGGCACATTAACACAATTATTCTTGTCTTGGGCAGGTGCCAGGTCCAGCTGTGATCAGATATGCTGCATACGAGCAGCACACAATGGAGGAAAAGCAAGCTTCTGTGTGTTAAGCCATGTTCTCAGTTTACCATGTACCTGGTCAAAGTTTGCTGTGGGGACAATGGAATAGGTTTGTGGGTACTTCAATACAGTTTCTTTGATGTCTGTGGGTGAGATGATACTTTCTCACTAAACTGTAAGATCCTTGAAGCAAAACGCGTATCTTATATAGTACAGAATACAAGTGCTCAGCAAGTAACCTTCACCATAATTGCTGTTTGTTTTCAGTGTTCGAGTGTTAAAAATTTGCTTCCAATACCGCTTTAATGTGGCATTTTTTGTTGGTTCATTCATTTTGGGAAGAGAAAGACCAGGAGAGAGTGAACTTCTGGTTTTGAGTAGAGAAAATTGTACCTATTTCTTTCACAGGAGTAATGAATAGTTTTTGTATATGGGACAAAGGAAGAAATGACCACACTGTAGAAACAGCCAGCCACGTGTTCTCCTCTGTTACCTTGAACCCAGAAGTCTGGACTCCCTTCAGGGGGACCTTTTGCCACTTTTGTTTGTCATCTTCCTTAAGCCAAATCTTGTAAGTTGGTGAAGAACCCACTGCATCCAGAGGAGTAGTTGCTGGAGGAAAAGCTGAGAACAGAGCTGTTGGTCTTCAGCTCAGTGTTTATCTGATGGTGGGACACCTTCAACTTATGAGAAGGTTCTGTTACACAGACTTTATTCTTTAATTTGGCATCCCTGATGAAGCACGAGTGCAAATGAAGGTGAATATACCAGTTTGTAAATAGAATGGTGCTTATTCCTTCCAGCAACTGTCATCTGTGACCCTGAAATCAATGTTCTTTCTTAGGCCTCACATGCCTCTGATGAGCACTAGAACTGTCTATTTTCACTGCTGTTGTGCTGTTTCATGTCTAATGAAGATTATCTATTAACACTGTTAATCATTTAGGCTAAGAGAAAAGATATATCAAAAGAATCAGTATATTTTATCATGTAAATTGTCTGCGATCTTTCTTCTTTGTGTTTCTTCTTTTGCATCGCCTACTGGAGAAGTGTATCACACGACACAAAAAGAAAAAAAAAGTTTTAAAACACAGAAACGTAGCTTGCCAGAAGAGACACTCCAACTCTTCGAGGCCTTTTTCTGTGCTACCGGTTACAACTTCCATAGGTAGAAATGTGCATTGCCCCACATACTCTTCTGCCCTGCCAGATGTGTGTATAACCACTGATGGTGGAAAAAGCAGGCAAGCTAGGGATTTATATGACAGCACCCATAGTCTAAGGCATATTGCCAGTGTTCCTTGTTGTGTTATTTATTTTTCCAATCAGCAGGAAAATGTCGTTTTCAGCACTTGTTCAAAGACACTGTAGTCAAGCCTTGACAGACACCTCCCATAGAGCTACGATGTGACTCTGCATTGACTAGTTCCTATCAGGCGTCAGTCCGCTGTCTACTCTCTGAGTCAGCAGGGGCCTTCCCACTTCCTTCCTTCCTTCTTACAACAAGTGGATGAAAATTCAGCCTCTCTCCAAAAAGAATTCACTGAACCTCCTTCCCACACCCAGGTAGGTTTCACACAGTTATGCGATTAGTCCGGTCCATGTGGTGGTCCCTTCTGTGCCCCAGGAGGGCTCAAATGGGTGCAGTCATTCCACAGATGAACTTTCTACTGATTTCAGGCAGGGGGGTAGCATAACAAGAAAACAGAATGGGGGACCTTGATCTGAGGAACATTGGTCACTCCAGCATTTTTAATGAAGTCATTGCAAGCAGATGCTGTCATCTCTTGGAAGTGGCACCTGAATGAACGATAATGAATGGGGCTCCAGAGCTGGTTTATAGTTGTGCCAGTCCAGCTGCTGTGGATGGCAGCTGCTTCTTCGTGGTTCTCAGGTCAAATGGTCACAGAACCCCAGTACACACGCAGAAAAATATGGAAACCTGATGGCAAATTTAGGCTGAATTCACAAACGCCATTCGCACAAAGATTTGTTTTAGAAGAGGGTTTAAATAGTGTAATCAGGATACGTGGAGCTGTGTTCCAACTGGCACTATCTATCTATTAGGCACAACTCCTTTGTGAAAGTTTTTGAGGAAATGTTCTGTACTCAGCTGCTGGCAGGTGACTGTAGCTCTGCTGCAGGAGCTCCAGCAGTAGTAATTTTTAATTTGTGAGAGTTCAGCTAGCTAGCGTTCATTATATTTTTGTAGCATACAGACACCAGTGTTTTGTAAGGTAATTTGTGTGCTTTGTTTTCATCCTTTTTTTTTTTTTTTTTTCATTTATGGCTATAAAGGGCTGTATTTTTTACCCACCTCACATTGGATGGTTTGAATTTGAAATAAAGCCATGGACTTGACCTGTTGTAATTAATCAGCATTAGTGAATGTTTTAAAAGTGCGCGCCACAGCTAAATAGGCACATAGATGTCAAAAAGCTGAATATGGGAGTATATTTTGTAATAATATAATGACAATTGCTATGGAATTCAGGGATTTCTAAACCAGCTAGCAACGCATTTCTTAGTCCTTTCTTATAATCTGTATTAATCATTTTACTCACAAACTATAATTTATAAGTACAAGACAGTGATGAGAAGCTTGTAATGCCATCTAATAAAATATTTCTGTGTATTTACAGTGAAAAAAATGCAGTGCTAGTGCATTCCTGTTCTGAACAGCCATATTTTTTGATGGAAGGAATGTATGTAATTTTCCTGAAGTAGATTACCGGAGTTTGTTTCTTATTTCAGACATTAATTTTCTTCACCCATTTTCTGACACCCCCCTGCCTATGTCTAAAAAAAAAGTATTCATTATGTCTTTAAAAATTCTTGTAGGATGTTCACCCTAATATTAAACTACAATTTGAAACCTATTTTCTGAAAAACCTTTGAGGTTTTGTTTAGTTGGTGTTTTATTTCTCTTTCCCTCTCCTTTTTATTTTTTTCTTTCTGTTAAACTCCATCTTTGTGAACTACATCTGTCCATGTTTAATGGGCAATATTAGCATTTTGAGCTACAACAGCCTGCACAATCTGTGCAACATCCCTGGCTTGTGTTGCCCTCTCATACAAAAACAGATACTGTGTATGTCTTTTTTAAGACTTACAACACATACTGCATTTTACTCTTTTTAAAATAACATCTGGGAAACTGAGAAGCTTCTTTTGAAGGATTACATTACAGCTTTGATTTTTATTTATAAAACATAAAGGACTAATATATATCAGTTAGGACATTTTGCTTCCAAAGTGCATTGTAGCAAAATAATTGGAAGGCAGTTGTGGTGTGAAATATATGACAGCTTTACAGGACATAAAAAGCAGCTTTTTCTTTGTAATAGTGTAATTGCCTTAAACCCCACAATCATAATTGTTATCAAAAAATAATCCCAAGAAAAGGCTAATATAAGGTGAGCAGACTATTATAAGAGCTCTAATACACTCAATTCCTTGAACGGCAAATGCAGCCCCTCAATCTCCCAGTGCTTTTAGTGTCAGTCAGAGAGCACTCAGTCATTTCTGTACATCAAGCCTGCAGTATTGATTTTTCCACTGACTGAAACAGCCATATAAGCATAAATTTTGCATGAGGCTTTCACTTTGTAGACTCTCCTTTGGTCAGATGACACATGATGTGAACATGAAGACTGTATAATAACAATGCATGGTCAACCTGCAGGCATTAAAGCGTGGTCTCTCACAGCTTTGAAGGACAAAAGCTGGAATGGTGCATCTCTGGTGTGATAGAAAACAAATATCATTTCCATCTTGGCAGTCTGCATTCAATTTTATACTCTCTATCTCCCCCCTTATGCATTCACGTTCTCCTTTTAGAGAGGAAATGCACACCCGTGCACACACACACACATGTATGGACGTAAAGTGTACTTATCGCTGATATCCAGTCCAGATAAAAATCAGCTCTATGGAAAAGCAAAGCTGTGATAATGACTGTGCATCAAACTTGAACCCTTTGCTGTACTTGCCTTCCACTGTTCTTTGGTGCTGGTGTGGTGTTTTGTTTTATAGTTGATGCCATTTCTTTTAAGTCAGCCCTTGAGACTAAATATTGTACAACAGCGTTTGATAACATCTTGTATCATGCTGAAAAACCCTTATCTAAAGATTCGGCCTTGTGATAGACAGGCAGGAGTGAAAACATTCCTTAATAGCAACGTTGCTTTCATCTCATTGCTGCCCTGTTGAAGTTCCCCTGCTCATTAACATTCCCACAGCCGCTCTCCCTCTCTCTCTGTGTCCTCTTTTATTGTTTAAATGTTTAGTGTAAAATACGTTCATCCTGTTATGGGATCATGTCAATGGAATGAGACAGAGAAGTAATCCTAACCAGCATGAGTCTGAAATAACAGTGCAAGGAGTAATTTGTCACTAAGAACTGCAGCACTACATTAACTGTTTGTTAAAGTGCATTAAACTGCAGGCAGTTGATGTAATTAATTTATAATATAATGCAATGCAACCTCTTAAAATTAAGTTGAATTGACCCAGAAGAAAATTTATCTGTAAGCAAAAAGCTCACTGATAAGCCAGTTTTAGTCAGTGAAAATGACAGAGCTGTTTCATCTTAAATAACAATCACAGGAGGAGAGCAGGCTATACTCTAATGAATAATTGCGAATGAATGCTGTTTTCATTTTGTAAAAGGGTCTCAACATAATCATTGCACAGTAACATGATTATTCCAGCAACAACAGATGTTAGAAATGCTGCTTCTGTTTCTATTTATGCAGAATCCGGATAAATGTTTAAATAGTAGGACTTAGTCCATAGTATAGGCACATTGCTGTTCAGTGCATTGAAAGAAGAAACTTATATTTTTCCATTTGAAAATGCTTTGCCAGGGTAAACAAAACCCTGACCTTCCTGGTCAGAGGGAATATTTTAGATTTGTTTCCTTCCTCCTCACCCAACTCTGCTTGTCTCCTCTCTTGAGGTTACAGTAACATACTGATCTGAATACACTGACTGTGTAAGTGCTACCTTTCCCTAATAGGTAGAGTTGTGAAATTACTATTACGCTTTTATTTCAAGTTGAGCATATGTCATGAAATGAGAGTGAGGGGTGTGTGTGTGCTTTTTTCTGTTTTAGTTTTTAACCAAAGAAATGACACTATTACAGTTAATTGTTTTCTCTGAAATGACCTTTTTTCCCAGAAAGACAATGACCATAGTGACATTTGCATACATGAGCTTCACTACAGACACTTGTTAATCAGACTGGGATTATAAGAAATACATGTCTAGGGCAATGGTGTGTTTGGGATTTTTTAGTACTCCTACGAGTTAGAGGCAGATTCACAAGTGCCCTCAGACACAAAGGTATCTGTATACTATAGCTCACACTGCAAAAATGTGGTTAGAAGAGAAACGGATTAAAAGTTGTACTGAAAAAAAAGACCACAGCCTGCCAGTTTTAACAGAGAATTGCAGAAGGATAATAGAGAAATAATTCTCAAATTTGACTAACAGTGTTCATGGGCAGTTTTTAAAAGGACCCTAAGCAAATATATTTGTATTTCCACAATGGAAACCACGATCCTGAGCATTTTGAAAGGCTGGCTTTTAAACACAAATGTACAGATTTAGAAAAGGAGGTAGGCATTTTTTAAGAGTCTTGGCTGACTGGCTGAGCAAAAAGCTAAAAAGATAAGTTCTGCCCCTATGTTTGCTGTAGAAAGGCTGTGTAAAAAAGCTAAGTCGCATAAAAGATAAAATTTGAAGGAAAAGACTATTTGCCTAGCGTTGCAGATGTGGGATGAGTTTTGTAACTTCTCCCACATAAACTCCCAGCCTAAATCCAGTGTAGGCAATGGTCCCATTATTTGAGAAGCAGTTGGTGGCACATTCAGAAGGAATAACTATCGTCTGAAGTGCATTTTAGTTCTACTAGCTCAGCAGGCTGCCACCTGGTCACTGCGACTCTCCGTAATGTCATAGCTCTAGCCAGCTTCGGTTCTGAAAGGCAGAAATCTGGGTCCCTTCACCACCACTGGGTTTCCCAGAGCAAAATGCAGGTTTCCTGACGTTGCGCTGCGCTGCTGCTCCCAGGGGGAGCACGGACTCTGGGTTGTGACAGTCTGTCTGTCTGTCTCTCGGTCTGCTGGCTCTGTGTGAGGCTGGCAGAGGCAGGAGCAGAGGAGGTGTGTGGGGTGGCTCCTTGTTGTTTTTCAGTCACCAAGGTGTGTGACCAGGTGAATAGCTTGCATGCTGCGGCTCTTGTACCGGCGAGCACAGTTCAGGTGAAAACAAAGAAAACATGGATGCGTTAGTAAGTGCGAGATGAAATTTGGATCCTCTCTGAATCCAGCTGAAATGCTGGGATCCAGATGGCTCCCTCCTGTGAGCCTGTCTAGATAACCATATATTTTGCCTCTGCATGTTGTGGCATTTCAGTTTCTGTGCCCTCGTTTAGACGTTCTGGCATTTCACTTTGTGTGTCCCTGTTTGGACGGAGCAGAGCTTTTTCAGGATGTTCCAGAATAATGGTGTTTGCTGTTGAAGGGGAACTTTTCAATGATTTAAGTGAACTTGAAGTAGTTTAATTATTAAATTACCTCTTGTTTGACTGGAATCTCATCCTAATCTTTGCAGCAGTCGAGGTTTCTCTCAGATTTATTGGCATTTCGGAAGCATATAGGAGCAATAGTTTTTCTGTTGTAAAATAGTAAACAGCTGCAAGCCTATGTTTAAATTTGTGAAATTAATCACTAGTTAAAATAGGTAAGTCCCAGAGCTACACCCTAGGTTCCTTTCACACAAATATTTGATTGATTTAACAATATCTATAGCTATACCTATTTCTATACCTGTACCTAGAGAGATATCTCTCTATATATAGATATACTCAAACACTCTTAATCATGTGAATACTTATATCAGTACCTAATCTTAAGGAGAGAGCCATTTCTTTTGAGTCATGCTGAGAAAATATCTTTCTTTATAAGGTCTGGGAGGAAATTGCCAAGTCAGTGGTTTTCTGAATTACCTAAGTAGACATAAGTAGCAATAAGGGGGAAGAGTGTGGGGAGGGAGAATTACAATTTTTTGTTGACATTAAAATAGTCAACAAAAAACAAGCCTGTTGTTGGACTGTTTCAGAATCAAAGGGTCTCTGTTGAAGTGTTGTAGCTGTTTGTTCCTTATTTTCTCCTAGCTGATTTGAAATTATTAGTGAATTTACAGAAACTTTAGCTGTGCAGTGTGTTGCCAAGCTCTATTCATTTTCATAAACTTTGCATTTTAGTGTAGCAGAAGTCGAGTGCAGCCCTCAAAGGAGGTGATTCTTTGAAATCAAATGTTGGCTATGCTACTTGAAACATGGAAAGAAGAAAACAAAAGACTGCAAAACTGTTCTGCTGAGGAGGAAGGACAAGTGACATGGGTTCCCTGAAAAGGTAGATGATAGGACTTGTGGGACAAATCAAAAGATTTTTAATAATAATAAAGTTGCTCAGGGAAATATTCTGTACGAGATGAAAAGCTGCTTGGAAAATGCAGGAAAAAATTTACACGTGTGAGAAAGCAATGAGGAAAAGAGAAGAGGTGCTTGGAACCTGTTGCAGGAACTCAGCATGGAGTAGCAAAGGTCACTTTGAAGAGAGGGAGATACACGTATATACCTTTTACTTGTTCTTTATTTCTCTCGGGAAAGATATTACCCATCTTGCTTCTCTGAGGTGCTGGCAGATCTGGCAGTGTGTTTTGGGATAGTTTATGTGTATAATGTCTGCACATGTGAATAATTCATGCTTCTCAACTTTTTGTAGTTTATAAACATGAAATTAAGATACTTAATTTATTTTCTGTTACCATGTCCAGTGTTAAGAAAGCCTCTCTTAGCATTTGGCTACTTCTGTTTGAGGAACTTGTTTGCAGGTGATCCTTGGCATAGAATACTGGTGAACACAGAAATCCACCAAATATTTGGAGTAAAGGTGACAGGCTTCAGAAAAGGTAGGTTAGAGGAATGCTGTAAGACTGAACCAAAGACTATTGAAATGAAGAGGAATTTTTAATTAGGAGGCTAGAACCTAATTTTCTGTGTAACAACTGAGAAGCTGGTATACAGTTATAGAATCAAGAAGATCTTAGACCTCCAAAATATAGATTAATTATTATATGATGAAATTCATAGGTGCATCCAAACTGTAACAATATCCTCAAGAATACTTAAATACAGACACCAATGAGTTTGCGCTCACAAGTCAGTGTAAATCCAAACCAGCTCCACTGATTTCAGCAGCACTCCTGTGCCTTGGAGTAATGTGAGTGAGGAGAGATTTTAGCCAATACCTGAGCAAATAAGCAAAGAGGTCATAGCACTCATCTCTTACCTATAGAAAATGCTATAAAATTCAAAAATAGTAAGAAATTTATGTCGAAGGCATAATTTTACTGTAACAGGAATCAGGACATCCCAGGTATACAAGTATAGTTAGTATCTGAGAAGACTGGTAAATCACCAACCTCAAAACCCAAATGTACTGTCCAAACAGTATAAACAGTGTTGTATTTCTTTCTATGTGCTGCAAGATAAAGGGCTCTTAAAAATTATATTTTTATGAAGCTCCATGAAGGTAAAGAATGGGGAAAAGTAATAAAGAGAGACACAATTGAATTAAAAGTCCAGGATTACAGAATTCCTCATCAAAACTTCTTCAGAGTCTAATGAATCATTCAATTCCTTTTCATTTGTCTTTTTCTAGTTCTCTCCTCCGGGCATTTAAAATTGCTTTGCATCATCGTAGTCATAAAAAAAGAAATTTATGCCCCTCAGAAAGGATGCGTAGTTTTGCAGGAAGTAATATAGACACGTCCAATTTAAGGTCAGCATAGTCCACCTTCAAAGAAATGTCTTTTCCAGGAAGCCTGAGTGGCTTTAACAATGTCTGGGGAAGTAGATATATGCTTAGACAGAGACTCTTTCACTTGTGCCAGATTTAAAATTCATCTTCCCACCTCACATTGGAAGGAATACATGACTGAGGTGCAGAAGTGAATTCTCGAGGTGTGTTTTTTCCCTTGCTAGGAACTCTGAGAAGGACAGGGGAGTGCCAGAACAGAAATTGGAGGTGACTATCAAATTTAGCCTCTAGTAAATCCTTGACTCAGGATGACTGGAGATGGCTTCTCCAGAAAGGCTCATAATCCCAAAGGTGATGTTGCTGTGGCCATTTTCCTGGGTTGAAAAGCCCAGCAGCCTTGCATTGTCTGTTGGAAGAGAGACGAAATTTCCAAGTCAGTTTGCAGGATACAAATGTCTCAGTTCTTCCCACCTAACTTTACCTGAGGTAGGTATTTTGGGAACGTGATGCCCCTAAGTGCTGTCCGGAGTTACTGCACACAGAGAAGCACCCACAGAAGCTGAACAAGCTGGCTGAGGTGTGAGTCACTCACAAGAAATGCCTGTAATTTTCCACTGGCTACCAATGTTGTCTAAGATGAATTGAGATGTACAGACTTAGATGAGTGAATTTGGCCTCAACTATTAACATATATTCTAGAAATATTTTTTCTGAGTACTAAAGTAGCCATTCTTTCTGTAGAAAAGGTTTTCTTCCCCAAACCCTCAGAACTGGTTATAGGAAAATAAGGATAATGAGGTGAAAGCCACAAGCTCCAAATTCTTCAATTTTTAGGTGACCAGTTTTAGACATGCCTCAAGTGGCAGGTACATCAAAAATGTCTGTGGTCACAGACGTACTGGTAACTAAGTTGAGAGTATAGCTTCAGGTCCAAATTCTATGGTCTGATCCTGAGCCAGTGGTGCTTCTTCCAATGGGTTATTTTTCTGTTCCATTTTAAGTAAGCAACAGGGATGTGTATACAAGTAAAGTATGTATGTATTTATTTCCAGATACATCTGAGTGCTTAGGAATGCTTTACAATAGCAATCCTATAAGCAGTAATGCAGTTGGGGTGTTTTGACCGCTGTGGTCTCATTTTTCATGGAATTAGAGGTTGTTGTGTTTGGTCCTGTATTACCACGTATGCTTAGCCCATGTCTAGTTGGCGAAGGCAGTGAACTAAAGCTTGGTTTCCATCAGTGTCACTTTGGAAGATGATGCAGGGTTGTGTTTGCTCATACTGACTTTTGTATCCTGCTTACCTCACTCACCTGCTGCTTCACAGCAGTTCCCATGAGTTAATATTGTCCTATCTGTCTTCTTCGAGACGAAAAGCTTAACAGTTTCACACACTGCAGAAACAAGATATCCCCAAGCAGAGAACGAATGGTAAAGAACTGCGTTAAATCTGCATAGACCAGTATACACAAGTAGGACAAATTTGCTTGACTGCTGCCACTTTTTTCATTTCCCAAACTTGATTTTATTATTGGGCGGCCTGTAAATAATGCAGAAAATGGTACAGAATCCTAAAGTCTGTTGCAACGAGGATTTGTTTGACTCTTCAGCAGGGTTGTAGTGAAATTCAAACCTGACCAAGCTAATATATCTGCTGATCATGACTGTTTTGGCCCATTCCCTCTGACTTCACATTGACACTGAGCACTGTGAAGACTCCATCAGTTTCATATTAACACTAATCAGGTCTGTGAGATTAAAATGCACACAGTCACATACAAGTGAACAAAAGCCCAATCTCACATCCATATGAATGCCTCAAAAAGTCCAATGAATGCAATTGTAATAAAAGATTTCTTTGGTTTTCAGGAAAGGGAAAAAATCTGATTTTCAACATGAAATAATAGTCACTCTTTATTCAAAAGTATATTTCATCTTTAACATCTATTTTCACTTGAGAAGATTGCTAATGACCACTCATTTCTTCATAAAAAATGACTTCACTACATTTTACAGAATCTGTGTTTAAAAAGGCATTGATAAATTGAAGGGAGTTCAAGGAAGAGAATCAAAGATGATTAAAATGCTGCAAGTATTGACTTATGACTGAAGATTCAAATAATTGAATGTGTGTGGGCTTGCTAAACAGTTCTTACAACTTCTTTCTCAAAAAGGGAGATGTTTTATTTTTTTTAATTCAAGTTTAAAACTGAGAAAATTGTCAGGAAGAATGATCTAATTGTAAGGTGGACACATTTTTCAATTTTAAACCTCAAAGTTTGTTTCTCCCATACTACCTATGTTGAAAAAATTCCTTACTTATTAGATATTCTGATTGCTACCAATGAAGTATTTTAAGGATAAAGAACTACATAACCTTAGTAAGCCTGATAGAACTTAATCTATTAAAAGTAAACTTTGGAGAAATTTATTACATGAATACAGCTCTGAGTTCCCATGTTAAATGTCAGACGAAGATTCAGCTCATCAGATTAAGACAGCATTTTAGGACTGAAAAACAGTTCATATTTGGTTCTGGATCTGGTGTCATGATATGAGTCATCTTTTTCAGTAAAAAAAAAAAAAAAAAAAAAGTATTATGCTGTTATAGGATTAACAGAGAAAAGTAAACAAAAGCAAACCAGCTGCAAATGCAGTTTATTGTTTCCTTACTTTGCAACTTTAGTTCTCTGTCAGCAAGCTCACGTGAGGAGCAAGAAGAAATCTTGGAAAAGAGACTTGAAAGTTTCAGCCCTAAGAGCCCTCTTTGATAATAACATTTGTGGATATGCCTCTTAATGTAATAGCATAGACACCCAAAATTATCTTGATGATTCAACTAGTTCTCCATCTCACCATATCTCAGATTATGTGGAAATTAAGTAAGCAGAAAAGATTTGTGAGGGCCACGATGGGTTTTGGAATGAGCTGGGACATCAGAATCAGTTTATTAGGAATGATCATTAAAATGTTAACAATTATTAGAAAGAACTGGAGAGAGCAAAAGCAAAAACCGTCATGATGCTACTTTTCAGATACATAGTTTGCCCACATGTTGAGTGTCTTACCCACTTTGGGTTACTGAAGAAGAACTGAAGTAGAAGTACTGAAGAAGTAGAACTAGGAAGACCCAGAAAAGGGTGACAAAGATGTTCAGAAGTGAACGCTGGAGAAGGGCAAAGGAAAGAGATTAGTCATCTTCACTTCAGAAATATAGAAGAGAGAGATATAAAAGAGAGAGCAGGTATAGAAGTTTGTAAGTCATGAATTGCATAGAGCAACTAAATAGGAAAGAGTTCTTCAGCATGGGCTGCCCCTTGAAATTGTCAGAGAATAGTTTCAAAACAAGCAAAAGGACATACTTTTTCTCACAGTGTGTAATTTAATTGTGGAGCTTGTAGCCACAGGGAGCTATGGAAGCAAAAAGTATAAATGAATTCAAAACAGCACTAGATAAAATAATGAAGGATTGGCTTGGTGGTTTTTCATAGTAATTAAGTTAAATGGCTTAGATGTGACCTTGGGCTGACGAAGTCCCTTGACAACTGGTTTCTGGATCCTGGGATGATGTGCCACAGGAAAGATCACTGTAACAGTGCCCCTAAACAACATAGAAGTTGGCCAATGACCACAGTTGGAGATTATATACTGTGCTAAATAGGTCTGACACCATACAGTAAATCGGATGCTTTTGTAAAATAGAGACCTGAAGTCCTTTTCCTCAACTCCCATCCACGCATGGTTTATTTCTTATATGAATATCCTGAGGGACCCGGATATTGCATCTCACCCTAGAGAGGCAAATTTGTACCAGCAATAGTGATACAAATAAGTGCCTTTGCACATTATGTCTCAGATGGATTTTTAAGACATAGCTATGTGTTTATCCTCCCTATTGTTATTATTTACTATAGCATCGAGATCCAACTCAATAATGAGGACGTTGTTAAAACACTTAGTACTTGCCCTGGAAAAGAAATTACAAAACTGTACAAGGGTGATGTTTTGATGACTCCATATTTTTCATGTGTTTGTTTGTTTTTTCTTCTAATTTTAATTTCATAGGCAAAAAATGTTTTTTTCCTGTTCTGAAATGCTGGTATTTCTCCCAAAGTGTGAACTATTTCTGAAATGTTGCCATCTGTCTGTAAGAGAATACAAACCAAACAGGCCTTCCATGTGCTGTAGTGTTGTCAGTGAATGACAAAGCCTTTCTGGAGACAAGTCACTGTGGTTTCCCTGCCTTAAATCTCTCCCCATTGTTATTCAGCTGGTAGGACCTGGCACAGAACACAAGATGGGCATGTTGAGCCCAAATAGGTAATATTTCTCCCTGTCCTTTTCCAAAGATCTCCTCTAATCCCTGGTGTTTACGTATATTTGGTTTATAAAATAATCTGAAATATGAATTAAATATTGAATAAAACAGACAAGGAACACCTGTTAGAAATGTGAGACAGCACTAATTGTTCTTTCCTTGTCATAACACTCTTAATCCACATCTCTTTGTGCTGTTTGTTGTCATCTTCCACCGTAAACATCTAATTTAGTCTCTAAGCACCTCAGGGTAGGGTCTTGTCATTCTCGTTCTCTGTAAAGCATCAGGTTCACCTGTGGTGATGTATAAATAATAATAATTAAAAAATGCTGAGCCACATCACTCAAGTAGGGAAGGTGTCAGAATGGATTCAAGCAAGGACTTTTTGATTAATAACCCCCATACCTCTTATTTGCGTTCATACTAACTTTGTGGAAAATAAGATGCACACCTGAATAAGCGGAAGTATTTGGGTGGGGGTTGTTTTTGTTTGTTTTGGTTTTTGTTTGTTTGGTGTTTTGTTTTAATTTTATTTGTTTGGGTTTTGAGACATAATAATCTATGTGTTTAGAACAACTTCAGAGCCTGGGGCTGCTTACTGTGCTGTCCTGTTTATCCATCAAGATGGAATAATGGATAAAATAATAGAAAGCTAATTTTTCCTGTCTAGTGCTGTTTTCTGTAGAAGATCTGTCGCTGGTATTTTGATGAACTTCAGTCAACAGAAAGAATTTGTCAATAGGAAAAAGTGCATTTTCTTCAGCGAGACCACAAAGATGCAGTGTCTGCTGCTCTGTAATGTCCTGGTGCACCAGGCTCTGCACGTTATGTCACCTCCCTAAGCCAGGTCAGCATGGTAAAGGTTGTCTTCCCATGTCTGCACAAAGATACGATAGCTAGCGCATATTAGTGTTCCAACAGTAAAACAAACGAAAAGGGCACACACAAAAAGCAAGAACAAAACCACAGTCACATCTGCATTGAAGCATTTAATATTGCATCGTGCAACGTTATTGTTTAAGTGATAAATATTGCCCATGATCAGGGCTGAGCATGTCACGCTGAATGGTGAAATGGGAAGTAAAAGTTTATTGGAAACTACTAAATCAATGTAAACTATTTTAACTGCCTTAAATCTGGTGAGTGGAGCTGTTTCTATGTACAGACAAGAGAGTTTGTGTTGTTGTTTATAGCACTACTAGGATCCTCACAAAAATATTTGTACACTTTTGACAGATATCCATCAGAAATGGTTGCATTCGCAAAGATATAGGAAAGAGGTTGAAAAATGGCTGGAGGACTGGAAAGTTTGCTTTGCATCTGGAAACTCAAAAAGTTTGATGTCTCTGGCTGTAAAAAGAGAAAATTAATCACAGCCTACAAGTGCCTAAATGAGGGACGCTTTTGTGCTTACAGTAAAAGGCTAGCAGTAAATCAGTCTAACAGACAGAGCTATGGCTTTGGGTGAGTGGAAGCTGAAGTTATGTGGTGAAAATACACATTTTGATAAAAGCCTTAGTAATTAACCATTGATTGATCAGGACTGCGGTAAATTTCTCTGTCCTTGAAATCTTCAAAACAATGGTCTAATACCCAGAAAGTTATCTTGTGCCAGTGGAAGTTGTGCTGCTCAGACACATATCAAAATGCCCATCATTTATGTATGGATAGTGCATATGTACTCATGAAGGGTTGTTTCAGTTCTTTAAATTAAAGACATGTCAGAACTTTTGCTGGGTCAATATTAAGAATTGTCTGTCTCCTCCTTCCTGCCCCACTTATCTTTTCTGACTGTTTTGTAAATTGAAGCTGCACCTCACACGATACAAGTTTGATTAGCTGAATCTGGCTTCTTCAATGTTCCCTCGTGTCTCTTGGTATTTATTTTATGCATTAAATGCTTATAGTGTGCTTGAGGCTGTACAAGACATAAATATAAAGGGAGCCCATGCCCTGTAGGACTTACTGTGTGGAAGGCAGAGAAGAGTAACAGCTTGGGTGTACGATACTAGTTGTTCAGAAAGAATGTGTTATTGTTTCAGGAACAGGTTGATGCTTGAATCCAAGAGCATGGGTCTGGGGAATGGGCTGGGATGAAGAAGAGGTAACCGGGGCTTGAACAACAGTTGACATGTTGGGAACAGGACATAGGAAATTAGGGAGCAGAAGTCAGAGGAGGGCACAAAAGGGATATAGAGTGCCATAGGGTGACAGGCACACATGGTAAGAATTAAGGTGTGGCAGCCTTTTTGTAGAGAAAAGGAAATCTGTAGTGTCATAAAATAGCCCAGGTGTGCAGAAAGCCACACTGGCAGGTGTAACAACCCTTGATACAGATTTCACACACAGAGTGAAATAACATACCAAGGAAAGGGGACTGGGAAATAATTCTTCTACCTAAAGTAATTGTGTTATTCGTAGGAAAGTAGTTTGTAGTATTTGTAGCTACTCAGAAAATGCAAACTTAATTCTTCTTGACCTAATTCCAGCACGCTGTTCAAAACCCATTTCGTTTAATATATTTTATTATGCAGTTTGAAGGAGAAACTCATTCCTCATGTAAAGTGCTCCAGCGCTTCAAGACTCATGTAACTTGTTTAATCATGATAGTTATTTGATAGCATTATCTAGTAATCACTTTATCAAACTCTGATGATCACCCAGAAGCAGCTTTGGGCAGGATTGTTGAGAACAGTATGGATTGATGAAGACAGAACTATTTGTTATTAGGCACTGAGCTCTATGGCTTGTGGGCAGTAAATGGCACTACTTTTCACATTTGAAACTCAAAAGATGTATTCACTTCAGTATAACACTGCATTACATCTTTTGAAAAGGGAAATTCTCTTGTAGTCCATAACTCCTTTTGTTCTCCTCCTAAACAAAAAGTAAAGATATTTTTCACTTACTTCAGTAATGTGGTGGCCTCCCTTTAGTTATAACTGGAGCTTGCATTGTATCACAAGCCAGATTTTGCTCCTCTTCTTTCCCACCTTTCATATAACTATGAACATTTTAATTCTCTCAGGAAATATCCCTCCAGTTTCCAATTTTGCCTCACTGAATTGGCTCTTCCGAAAGCAGGTTTGGGAAGGGCTTCTCTTCCATCATGACAAAGCAGGTAAAAATAAGTTTTTCCTCCCATTCAGTGCTCTGTGTGAGGCCCCAGAGCAAGCGCTGGAGGCAACAGCAGTACATTTGCCAGCACCGGTGCTCCAGCCGAGGGAGGCACTTGGTCTTCACCTGTCCTTGTACAGGAAAAACCGTGCAGGCACGTGAAATGTGTCCCCACCCTGCCATGGAAACAGCATGTTGGATCTAATGTAGAATGTTAGTTTGTACAGTAACTCCCTCACAGAGCTGATGTTCATGTGAAATAAGGGGACATGTTTACATGTGAGTGGAAGTCATTGATTCCTTATAGAAAATGTACTGCTCCTTCCCAGCATGACAGATGCAGAAGTGTATACACAGCAATAGAGCAGGAGTGGGATGCAGTCTCAAAAGAGTCCCTAAAAGACATGCAGATGAAGTTAGCTGTTTATCGGTAGCTGAACTATGCTGTCCAAGTCCCCTGAGGATGACAAGCAGGGATTTAACGTAGCTCATGTGTCTTATGCTGCCAGACCAGACATTCGGGGCTCTCAGAATTTAGTTGTGAATGTTCAGTGTAGGTGCCAACTGGATGCACTTGAGTAATGATAAAGGTGCTACTCTCCCGTGCAGAGAACTAGACTTTTGATCCTTAACGTAGATGTTTGTATCTGGAATGCTTCCATTAACAGTCCTTTGAGGGAAGCACGTGTGTGGTAAATGAATGTAGTAATGTATTGATTACAGAGGGCCTGAAAGGTTTTGAAAGCCTTCAGTCTCAGACTGTTCTTTGGTGCAGGCCTGTCTGCCGGTGTTCATGACCCTGGGAGCTGATCAATGGCCAGGTGAATGTGGAGCTCCTGGGGTAGTTCATAAACAGGAGATGCCAGCGCTTCCCCAGGGGTCCCACTGCAAGATGGGCTAAGGTCTGTCTGCCATCTGCTGACCTTGAAACCTCCTTCCTCACAGGGGCTTGGATTTCACAGCAACTCGCACCCTGTCCCTGGTTCCATCTCCGTGTGGGAACTGCATTTCCATTGCTCACCGTACCGGGGAAACTGAGTACAGGGAACTGGTACAGGGAAACTGTGCCAGTCAGCTCCCTGCCTGCTGGAACTTGGTGCCTCATACCACTAATTGTCTCTGTTTTTGGAATGCAGATTGGTTTTGACACTAAAAATATTCTCACATCCTTAAAATAATTCCACGTCAATGGAAGAGAAGCCCACTGGTGGTAGTAAGGCCCAAATGCAGTCAGTATGGGAGGGTACACACGTTGTGTGATCTCCAGTGTTGTCAGCAGATCATGCTAATTACACCAATTCAAAAAAAGCAGAGGAAATTATCATTAAGCAGCTGTTTAGGCACCTGTTCGACCTTTTGAGGAATTTTCGTTTCATGTCAGTAGGTCAAAAATATGGACTGTGATCAAGTCCCTGGTATGAACGGTAGTTGTTTGTTTCCTCATTCCCAGCATCATAGACATGTTGTGCAACATTGAGCCAGTCACTGACCCATCCTGTGTGCCACTTTTCCTGTCAGTAAAATGGGATAAGGCACCCCCTACCTCTTAACGCAATTAACTTATTTATTAACAGCTCTGTGATGCCAAGATGATATGGTGGCATATTCCACAAAAATGAAAACTGTAAATACAGAAAAGTGCAAGCCACCTCTTTCTTCTATATTGCAACTTCTTGCTTGTGCCCTATTTGTAGATTCTTTCTCGTCTCGGAGAATCAAACTATGTTGCTGGCGTATTTTTTTGTATATTATAAGCTGCAGTGAATAACATGTACTTAACAAAATTACCCACTGCATTTTCTGTGAGCAGCACCCCAGTTCCTTTTCACTTCTGACAAGAAGAACACTATCACCAAGAAAATCACCGACCTCCATTTCCACCTCACTTTTATTTGGCAGAAAACAGTCAAGTTTGCCATTGGTTTCCTCTAGTATTGTTCAGCTCATCTGGTATGAGATCACATTAAAGAAGATTGTTGCAATTTGTCTCATCTTGTTGTGAAAGCACATACTGTCTCTATGCACTCGAGCCATACTTTAAGTATGAGTGATTGAGTGGACCTAAAGAATGCTGAGTAAATATGTTGCTGCAATTAGGGCTTGAGAAAAAAAAAAAGTGTATCCAGTATTTTTCATTCCTTTACCGTTCCTGTATAAAAGGTATACGTGATCTTTCTCCTGCACACACAAAACTTAGCAGATAAAACAGCTTGGAAAAACTTATCATACTGAGGGCTCTTCTCTTTACTGGTTTACCCGCAGAACAGCACAAAACCACCTCCTGTAAAACAAAAGAGAATCTGTCCCTGTGAATACTAAGACTGGCATTACTAAAATAACCTACCAAAACTCTCATTTTTTTTTGCATTTTGTGCACAAAGCAGGGATGTCTGAAACACATTATTCTATAAAAGGGTACTGCAAGATAGGAATCTTTTCTCCATGTCATGCAACGGTTTGATTTTGCATTTAAATAACATCTTCTACCCAAGATCTTGCAAGTTTTTAAAGCTATTAATTTAGCCTCACAACAGCCCTGTAAAGAAGTTACAAATGAATAGCAGATAACAGTAGATGTAATAGCAGATAACTTAATAATAGGTTTATCTTTTTTCTGTGGTCACGGAGACCATCACAAAGCCCTGTTTTATTTTCTGGCTGAATATTAGTTTGTGATGCTTGTGGGCTTTAGATGGCAAACTAAGAGAGCTTGGGTTTCATTTTCAGAGAAATTGAACACCTGAAATGGTTCTTCATTTCAGCTAAAATTCTAAGGGCTTAGAAAGAAAATCAAGTATATGTAGTCTCAAATGAACTCCCATAAACAGGGACTCTGTGGTCAATGAGCTACTTCAGAAAACATTACCTGAGGTATTTTGTCTCCTGTTACACAGGTTGTGTCTGGCCACATAGATACAGATAGACTCAAGCTCCTCTGTTTTTGAGATGGCCAGGTATGAGGTAGTCCAAGTGTGGAAGCAGATTACATAAAACTAATGGCTCGCAGAGCATCAGTTGAATTTCCAGTCTTCTGCCTGAAATATGAGAAATAGCACTTTTCCTCTTGTCACTTCAAAGGTGGCTCCAAGCTGTATGTTTTTGACCAGACTCTATATTCAGACTTTTTGTTTTAAATGCCATTACTGTAACTATCTGCTGCTACATGGAAGAAAGAAATTAAAGTTAAGCTGTTTGAGCAGTGTTAACACCATTATCTGACCCATGCAACAGCAGAGTGCAGTCTTCAGGGTGCTAATGTCCATGTCTTGTTGCTTCAGGACTTTGGGAAAAGCTTCCTGCAAGCACATTGCTATCCGACAATGAGAAGTACTGCTATTGTGCAGGCTGCATTGAGATTTTAATGGAAGACAGTGTTGCTCTTTACATTCACCCTTGTTGACTTCACATTGAATCCAACAGGAGCTTTGTTCCCTGGGTTCAGGATCAAGTCTTAATACCTAACAAATGTGTATGTTATTGCGCAGTGAAGATCTACTTTAGATTTGTTTCCAAGGTACCAGCAGTCAGAAGGACCAAAAAACTATTTTAAAAATGCCAGGAGTAGGTTGTTGATTAATGAGGAATTTATTTTATTTTGCAGTGTCTCTTATTTAACTGGATGCCTCTGGAGACATGCTTTAAACAGCAAGGCACTATCTTAGACTAGTATGGTAGATTTTCATCTCACGTTGACTCCATTAAAGTAAGCTTCTATAAACAGACATCAATTACAACCAGTTTAAAGGGTTTTAAAATGTAATCCAGCAGTGCTGCTTAACTAAATGAATCCTGAGAACTGATCTCCAGTGAATTAATAGAGCAGTGTGTGGAGAGCTCACTATGAATCTGAGTTAATGACTGGAGAAGATCAAATTAATTACAACTGTCTCTGAGGACCTGCAGGGAAGAACTCCCCCGGATCAGCTAAGGTTTGATTAACTCTTCAGGTACCAAATAAAGATTATCTACAAGTCATTTTTAAGTAACTGGAGGTAAGACAATGGCATGAGGCAGCCTGGTATTTCCCAGGTGGCATGAAACCACTATGAGAAGTAAATTTTACTGCAAATTTCAGTTTTCAATTGCTGAACTAATTAATTAGCAAAATAACAAGATACAACTATGGGTTCAAAGCAAGGCTGTGCTGGTGCAGTTCTGAGGCCGGGAAGGCACACTGGTCTACACAAAATGAACTGATCCAGTTCTGAGAAAACAGATATCCAGATAACAAAAGAATTCAAGTAATAACTGATAGTAATTGGCCGTCTCAGAAGAAGTGTATATGGGCATTGGTCTAAACTTTCATCCTCTCAGAGACAAACTCTTTGAACTTTCACTTCTTACCCCCCTCGTCTGGTACAGCAAACACTTGATTTTGTAGAACTGTAAAATGATCACCCCTTGCGAGGGGCAGACCAGCCCCAAGTGTCACCAGAGTTGGCCAGGGCACTAAAATGGGATATTTATTCCCTGGAACCCAGGCCCCTGGCAAATGTCCCTTAGGTTTCTCTACAGAGACCGAGCAGACACCTACAACTGGAAAGAGACATATTTCTTTCCAGAAATACACACATATTTGCACCAGGCAGCAGAAAGGCATGCCTTCCACCTATCCATGCCTTCAGCCTACCCACCACATTAGCAGCCTGTAGTGACAACTGGCTGCTGCAGGTTTAAATTCATTCTCTCTCCACGCTTTTGAATTACTCAAGCCTTTAAAGAGTATGCTGCTTTCTTTATTATTCAGTGACTATTCAGTTCTTGGTTGTTGGTTTTGTTTGGTTGGTTTTGTTGGGTTTTCTGTTGTATTCCCCCCCCCACAAACAAACAAACAAACCTGTAACAATAAAATCCTGCAATGCATTCCACTTCACAGTACATTAGGAGGATAATGGGGGGGCTGTCAAGCAGGAGAGCAAGGAAGGCTAAACAACAGATAATTATCAGGGGCCTAAAGTGAAGAGGATACGTTCACTAAGAAGGGAAGGTACTAATCAGCTCCTGAACTGTTAGACAGCGTTTATAGTAAGAATGAGAGGAAGCAATACACACAATTAAGCAGCTGATATATCTGCACATTTAGGAACAGGCTAGTCACCCACTCTGCCTCATCCCATACTGAAGCTCCAGAGGAGTTTAGAGAGAAAGAAGTGATGGGCTAGGTTTTAGCAATTTTCAAAGCACTTTATGAGCCTGGCAAATTAAGCTCGTGATGACACAGTGGTTGCTCTGAAATCAATGGAAAAACCTCTTTCCTGTGAAGTGAATAGAGTGATTCAGCAAGAAGAACTGCAGAACAGCCTCAACACCCTCATTTCCAAAGACTGACATCAATATTCTTCCCTCTGTATTTGAGTTCTTCCACAAAATCTGTGTAGCAACTAGAAGATTATCAATGTTAGATTTTGAGAGACTTGGTTTTCTGCTCTAAAATGTTGCTTGTATTGGGTTTTGTGGTTGCGTGCATTTAACACATACTTCACTCGTATGACATGTATACTTCACAGTCAAGTTTGGTTTATAATTTCAGGTGTTTAGAACTAAAGGAGTTATTTGTTTGTCCAAAATATTCTTATTTTTCACCCAGCAGACTCTGGAGTTAAGCTGGTGTATTTCTTCCAGAAAGGTGTCAAATAATTAATCTGAATTCAGAACAATAGAAAATCTACTGTTTTCCAGCCATCATTTTTGCAGTGGCCTTCATTACTAACAAGCTGCTGTATTTCTTGTTTGTATTAATGTATACCTAGAATTCAGTGTCTTATGCGTACCTTGAGGAATCTTTTAGTGAAATCAAATGACCTCACTATTTGCTTGGTTTTGTTTCAGATGAATTAAAGTCAACCTCTTTCAGACTTTCACAGTAATATACTCTCTCTAACAGTTTTAGCAGCTCTTTCCACGTCTCTTTTATTTTTCAAGAACTTTGAAAGAACTTTTGTCTTTGGTCACTGGGACTTAATACAGCGCTCCAGTAGCTTTCTCACCAGTGGCTTTCACACAGCAATAACACTATTCTTGGCCTCTTGCACATGGTATTTCTGAATTCCAGTGGTTCTTTGGGATGCTGCTGTACCCTGGAAGCTCTGTAATGCATTAAAATAAGCAACTTTGGAATGCAAGAGGCAGTTCTCCATTTGGAGATATGTCCTCTTACCTTGTCCATTGGTATTTAATTGTGCATTTTGTACTGTGTTAAAATTGATTTGGACCCAGCTCACAAGGTGTGTCAGGTTACTTTTGACTGCCCAGTTCCTCCCAATATTTGCCTTTTTGCTGTAGTGTTTATATATTTACTTCTTAGATTAAAATATTTAATGTTGTGAGAGAAAATGTAAACACCTTTGGGCATTGCACAGTTGTATTCTTTTGTGTCTACTTTTGATCCATACATAGACTGTTAAAAATACCCCTTTCAGAGAATTATGCCCAAGTGTCAGGCTGTCAGTTAGCTAGTTCTTAATCCATTTGACATGTACTATATTGTTATGGTATATGTCTGATTTTTTTTAAAAAAGGAAATCTAAGGACTTCCTGTCATCACAATTTCTTTGTCCAACAAACTTGCAGCTCTCTTGAAGACGGTAGTCAGGCTTGTCTAGCTAAGCCTGTTTTACATAAAGCCCCATTGATTTTCACCATTCCAGTTTCTTAATTAAAATTATCCAATACTGTCTTTTTCATTATTTTTCCTGGGACTGAAGTCAGGTTACCATTTTATTTACAGAACAGTTCTGTTTTTTCTGCTTAATTTTAGTAATTTTAACTACCTTTGTCTAATAATGGGCCTGGCACTTTACAGGACTTTTTTTTACTCTTAATATACCTTTAAAATCATGTTCTTTGTTCCTGCTCTTAGGCTCTTATATTTTTTCCTGTAAATTTTCATTTATCATGCTAACTCTTTAAAAAATAAGCTTTTACTTTAGACTGATTGCTTCCTTTTACTTTGTCCTATTTGATACATGTTTGGGGTTTTTTTCTTATTCCTCTCTTTGATTTTCCATTAAACAGGGGCAGGATTTTAGTCAAAGCTATTCTCTTTTCTTACTTGTGCCTGTTTGCTACCAAATAGTGATTTTCATTATATTTTTCCTACATGCTTTTCTCTCTTAGTCAGGTTTTGTTCTAATTAAATCAGCTTTCAGTAATTTCTCTTTTGAATCCTCAGCTGTAAATGTTAGTAAGAGTTCAGTCCTCTGTATGACATCAGGAACCTGATGAAGCTAATTTGGTTGTGATCTCTGGTCCCTCATCACTCACCAGCATGATGTCCAGATGTTAATTCATCTTCACCACACATTAGGAGGTCCAAACTGGGCTTGCTGCTTTTTAGATACAATACATTTAGTTTCAAAAAAATGTCTGCATATTTTAGAAACTGTAATTTTTTGTTGTTTTTGTTGTTGTTGTTTTCACTAAATAACTGTAGAAATTTCTCTCATGACTTGTCACTTCCTCTATCCATCCTCTCCCTTCCTACCTATATTAAGTGGAAATACATCTACAAAAGCAACCTGCCATGACTGGTTGGTTTATAACAGATTCCTACCAGGGCTTTTAAAATGAGCAATTGATCCATACTGCGTGGAAATCAAAGGTATAAGGAAATTGTAATGGAAGCACTTTCTGAAGCATTTTACTATTTATGTTACATTATTTGAGGTAATTCAACATGTCCTGATGTTTGATTGTGTTTCATGCTTCAGTATCATTTTACTATGGTTTAATTATGTGTTTCTCTAATGACATCACAACTATGATGAAGACTATTTATGTTAAATATGAAGCTTCCACAGTGTATTTTGCCCAAGTGCAAGTATATTCTCTATAGCTTATTTTTTGCTAGTCATTATTAGTTATTTGTGTTACACTGCATTGTTTTGTAAAACACTTTACAACCTTTGCACTGCGCCAAACAAAGAGCGGGGATTGAGATTGTGTAAACTTAAAGGAAGAGGCATCCTAACTGTTTTGAGACCATAGCAACTTTAGCAGCTACAAGAAAAAAACAAACAAACAAAACACAAACAAGCAAACAAACCAAACCAGAAGTGTGTACAGTACAGTTCATATGGTAGTTACAGTAAGTATTTGACCTTTGTAGAGGATTAAAGAAGGAAAGACTTGGAGTGAGGTATGGACCATCTTATTTGTAGCTTCACAGGGTGGCGACAACAATCACTAGGTAACTGATCCAATACCAAGGTAGGTGACTAGAAGGTAAGAAGCCAAACTATGAGGGAGAAAAGACTAAAAAGAGAAGATTGTTACATGGCAAGAGTTAAATAGAGGATATTGGAGAAAAATAAGTTTATAATCAAGCGCAAGGAGAGATTTGAAAAGAATGAGAGACATGAACTTGGTGTGGAAGTAGAGAGGTAGAGTGAGACAATTAATGAGAGGGGAGAGTAGTGGCAGCTGATGTTGGAGCATCTTTCTGAAATGCAGGGAAAAGAAACAGGATGAAGCAGTCCAGCACATAACTATGAGCAGTCAGAAAGACAGGAATGAGAAAATTCTTTTGCCCAGTGAGGATGAAAGCAAATTATGAAGGTCAGCCTTATACAAAATCTTGCCAGGTCAAAAGAACAATTAGAGATTACATTGGAGGCCTGAGGAGAAGACATCATGGTGATATTGTCAATCTTGACAGAGAAAAAGGAGAATTAGGGAAAAGAACAAAGCCATTTTTACAATGTAAATTCCTCATGGCAGGAATCTGTCTTTTTTATTTCTCTGCAAGACATCATGCATGTTTATGCCTTTGAATCAATCATATTTTCTGCAGATAGTAAGCCTGTAATAGCAAACAGGCTCCCAAAAAGAGGGAAGATGGGGCAGATTGAATGGGAATCTCAGAATCACAGAATGTTAGGGATTGGAAGGGACCTCAAAAGATCATCTAGTCCAAGCCCCCTGCCAGAGCAAAATTATGGTGGTGGGGAGGAAATCTCTTCAGGAATCACAAGCTTAGAGACTGTAGCTGAAGGTGTAACAGTGCATGCAAACAACCAGAAAGGTCTTCGTAAAAACCATGAAAAGTTGTTAGGAGCAAGAAACAAAAGTAATATGAATGTATGAAACTCAGCAAGTAATTAAGGTGATATCTCTGTGCCGCAATGCAAAAATATGTTGCCAGTCTTCTCCATCTGGGTAATTAATGTATGTCCCCAGTCACTGAACTGACTTCTGCCCTAGGAAGGAGGGTGGAAACAGAAAGTGATGGAAAGCTAAGGAATGTTGTGTGGAAAAAAAGAGAAAATGATCTGCTACGTCAAGCACATGTAGTAGATCAAGATCCCCGAGCTTTTGCTTTAATACCAGCCTGAGCTGTGATACAGCAGTGATCAGGCATCCAGTGTCTTCTGTTACCACACAAAAATATGATTAATGTAGCAAGTGCTACCACAAGTCACTACTTCATTACTAGGTTGGGTTGTAAACGAAACAACAAATAGTTTCAGGCTTTGAAAGGTCAATTCCAACGCGCCATGCAAAACAACATGCCATCTTCCACCTGCCAAGCACCTAATGCGTCTCAGCACCAGCCGTGTGATGTATCATTTCTGCTAGTCTGTACAGACAGATCAGAGGGAATTCACCCGCTTGGATTGAAGAGCTGGGATCATTTGCTTTGTGTTCAGCTGCTGCCGTATTTTCCTGTATCCAGGGAATGATTTCATAGCCACAAAATTGGATGAAAAGCACCAATTCTTAGTATTCTGCCAGCAAAGGGGATGTTGCAGGTGCAGCTCCATAGGTGACTCTGAATTACCACAGCTGTGAGATCACTGTGCTCTCTCCTTATTCTTGATGGAGAAACCTCTTGCAGAATTCCTGTCGAGATGATATCTGTGTTCTCAGTGAGAACAATACTGTACTGGGAAGTATTCACATTAGGAATAATTTTCCCAGGGAATAATTTTCAGTAATAAAAGAAGGAAGGGATTCAGGCATTTACTCACTGTGTGTTACTGGGCTTTTTGTGGAATATAACTATTCTCCAGCATGCTAGAAATGTATTGTTGTTACTTTTAAGCTGAAAAGGGATAACCTGACTGATTACTCCTTAGCCTGAAGTTGTTCTATACCTGAAAAGTGACTCATAAAGCCATCTCATGGTTACGCAGCTGATCAAGTCAATGTACCATAACAACAGTCCATACGTATAATCTCTATAATTCTGATTATATGAATGGTCAGAACCATAGGGTAAATTCTGGAGGGAAGGAGAAGGAAGGAAATCTAGGACAGCTTCCTGGCTGTAGCCTTTATATCAGCAACCAAAGGCTGATGAGGCAGGGACCAGACTTACCATAGTTCTCCTGTTAAATGCACACCAAAGACTGTTAGGTATGTCATACACTAAAGCATTTTCAGTCACATGCAATAAGACAACAAATTCCGTAAGTTCAGCCTGGCAGACTGCTGTGGCAGTAAAGCACCATTCCAACTGAAAAGTGAGTCATTTTGTGAGTCTAAGGGTACAGAAATTGCTATACTGCATTGGGCCAGGAATCTATCTACCTTAATGTCCAGTCTCCAGTGTTGACCTCCCTCAGAAAATGATGTCTGACAGTAATCTCACTGATAAATTTTTCATGTAAGAATTGACTGCAGGATAAGGCCCTGAACACAGGATGTACAAATGGCTGAAGCTGTGCAGATGGATGTAACAGAGAAGAGTGGAGCTGCTCAAGGATGTCTCATTGCCATGAGTGGACAGGTTTTACTTGAAGGTGTATCTTTACTAGTGATTTATTAGTGTTTCTGATGTTCATCTACAGTCCAAAAGATGCAACATGGGAGGAACAGTGTGGGGGTAGAATCAAGGAGAGATTTCATAGCGGATCCAGCTGCTCGGGTGTGGATACAGAGAAGAGACCAAGAAGGGAAAATCACTGAAATGAGTTAGTGCTGTAAATAGGGGGAGCAGAAGAGAGGCAAAAAATAAACAACTGAGATATACAAATCTGTTGCATCCATGCGCAGACAGCAATATCAGATCCTGCAGGTAGGCCCTAGGTTGGTGTTTGAATAGAAGCATCAGCTGCTTTGCAGAAATTTGCAACATCTCTTTGAGCTGTTTTGTAGACTGTAACTCTCTCCCCAGCACTAGCTGCCACAGGAAAGGACAGTCCTTTTCATTAAGTTCAGATATGTCAGCTTTCCATTTAATCTATCCCAGCGGCTGCTTCAAGAAGAACAAAATATTAAAAAGCAATAGGAAACAATTGTTTTATGAAGGCTTGATGCCTGCCATTCTATTTAGAGTAGCAGGAGCAGGGTAAGTGATTTTATGGTCTGGATAGCACATGAGATATGCAATACAGTGAATAGTATAACAGGACAAGACCAGAAAGCTCATCAACAGCAAGTATCCTGTAGTATCAAAGAATAATTATTAACACAGTTCTGTTCCCCCACTCTGTCCTGAATACAGAGGAACTATTGATACTTCTTTTTTTAATTATGGAAACATTTTATTCCACTGGCTCTTGCTGTGGCCTGTCCATTATTGTTCTGATAACTATCTTGCTGGATATGGGTATCATTCTGATCAACAGGTACACACTGTACAGAAATCTGTGTGCCGACAATACCCCATTGGAGAACACCCTTAATTAAAAGTTTTATATTGAATTAGTTCAGTTTTGTAAAGAACAGGGTGAATGTAAACTTGAATATTAAAAGTTGTGTAGACCATTGTATTTAAGCATGCCATTTTTTTGCAATGTTTAATCAAGTGCTTGTCTTCTGCCTCTTGCTGAATATACTAAGGAGTTTTCATAATTGTGAAAGTGATAATAACAGTTACATTTCAGAGCTTTGCATTTAGAGTGCACTCAGAGCTGGTCATTGTTCCAAGGGGTTATTTTTCCTCCTCCTTGTCCCTTCCCTGCTACTGGAACTGTATAACTGGGCAGTACACCAAAGGACAATATTCAATATAGTTAAATAGAAGATCATAAACTTAAGACATAAAATGGTAAAACTACATGCAAAAGATAAAACAATAGAAATTAAATGTAACATGAAAATGTTTAGAAATCTCTCTGACTATCTTAAACAATATGTGTAATACTTAATGCACAATGCAAGCAAAAACATAGGAATGAAAGGCCATTTAACAAAAGGAGTTGGAGTTAATATATAACATACTGAGAATGAAGCTTGGCTTCAGTAGGACCAAAGGCCACATTTTTTTCACAATTGGAGTCTTCAAGCATCCATCCAGAATGTTACTCAAACATGTATATGAATTCAGAAATAGTTTGTTAAACTCAGTGCTGATGTGTTTTGTGTGTATGTTCTTATATCCAGGATACCTGCTTAATAACTTTACCAATATTCTTAGTAAATTATAGGCAAAGCTACCAAATTTGTACTTGGCTCTGTGGACTGAATTTCTGGTGTCCTGAGCAAGCACAGCTCTGAATCATGGACTCATTAGCTTATGGGACTGGAGTCAAGGACAGTAATTTTTTTTCCAACATAATAAACTTCCATTTGGAGTTAGAGAGAAATACCCTCACCTTAACATGAGTTCATCTAACTGGCTGTGACTGTGTAGCTGGTTTTCTAACTGTCTTTGAAGGATCTTTATCAGTATCTATTTCACATTTGGTTTGCTTAGGATTTTTAAAGCAAAGCATAGAAATGAAGGTACTTGGCCTGTAACTTCTGAATGACAGAATCACAGAATGTTAGGCATTGGAAGGGACCTCGAAAGATCATCTAGTCCAATTCCCCCGCTGGAGCAGGAACACCCAGATGAGGTTACTTGAATGATCAATTTAAATGCTTTACATGTTGGCCATCTCTTGCATAGAGTCACTGCACAGGTAAAAATAAGTTTACCTCATTTTTTTTTTTTAACTGCAAGACTGTAACCTGTAGTTTATCAATGTGAGAGGGGATGCTCGTTAGCAGGGCTACTGGGGACAGATTCTTTGGGGCTTCTCTTGACGACAGCATGAATGCTGCCTTCTGAAATAAGGGATCACCAGACCCACCATGTGGCTGTTTTAATCCACTTTGTGTAATGGTCTGAGTAAACTGAGGCAGTTCTTCCTCACGAAGGTCCATACATATCTCGCACATTGGCCAATGTGCGTATGAGAGAAATATTCTCTCCCAGTGTACTAGCAAGTGACATCTCGCTGCAGAAAGGTTCAAAGCCAAATGCTTTCACTACCATTTTCTGCATTTCTTAAGCTTGTTAGAGGCGAAGCAAGATGTTTCCAAGCTCTGTTTTAGTGAGCTAGGATTGCATTCTGGATTGTCACTGATCTTCCTGGTGCTGTGACCACCTGGGAGGGACAAGTGGCGCTAGGGATGACTGATGGATAATGTTTGACATTTCAGTACTCTGCTAGGTGGCATCAAAGGTGGACGCAGGCCTGGAAAGCATTCTGCTTTATGAGGTTAAACAGCGAGAGTGTCATGCTGGGCCTGATCCCACCAAAAAGAGTTTACTACAGGGGGAGTGAGAGCAGCTCCGAACAGGGGAAGGGAACACAAGGGTGTACAAATCCTGAGGAAATTGTAGCTGCGATGACAACGCGCTGGCTGGCTTGCTTCAGGTTGCTGAACACTGCTTCCCAAAGTGTTTGGAAAGCCTCTCCCACTCCCTGGTATGGATAATAAATAATAACTTATAAGTCAAATATGGAACAAGAGCACACAATTTTCTAGTCAATGCCTTTGTGTTAAAAGTGCTATTTGATGAATTCTGAAAAAGAATATCTTAAAATCCCAGTTAGCACATCAGATGAAATTGAAATTATTTTTCAGAGACGTTGGCTGTACCACTTTATAGGAGAAACTGTTCTGCCAATGCGTAAGCGAGCTGCTCAACTTGCAAACATTTTTTGCTATGAGTGTGCTACAGGAAATTTTTACTGACAGGTTATTATGACTACTTTAATGCACATATGACCCACTGTCTGGAAGACAGTTAAAATTATAAACTGTTCATAAATTTACTGACAATGTTGGCAACACTGTGTTACAGCAGTAAACATTTAATTTGATCCTCATTTCTTAAAATAGTGGTATTGCTATGCCTGCAGAAATGCGAAGCTTCCTGTTGAAGAAATCTCTTTCAGGTCTCTGCATATTAGTCCTTCAGCTTTGCTTATGTGCATTTGTGACAAATGAAAGTAGTCATATAAAATCTCCATTTAATGTTAAAATGAAAGCAACAAATTCATACAATTCACAGCTTTCTGCATTAAAGTTCTTATAAAGCCTTACACTCCGATTCAAGGAAATAATTTCTGTCCATGATCTTTCTCTAAATGATTTTTTATGTAGTTGTCTGCCCCAGCTACTCCTGATACATGTGAGGCATAAAGAATAGTCTTGTAACAAGGGAAGCTTATAAGTTCTTACAGTTCTTACTCAGGCAAATTTCCTTCAGTGAATAGGAATTATGCTCAAGTGATAATTGCATCATCTGGCTCACGCTTTGAGTATTTAGACATCCTTCAATTCAATGCCGTAAAATGATGTTAGGATGCAATGAAGCAATATCTGTAGTCTTCTGCCCTATTGTTCACTTCTCCACATCCTGCAGCTGCAAGAAAGTGTTTCTTTTTCTCTCACACGTAGGTAGAAGTCGCCTTCCAACAGGAAAATATCAGAAGCAGCGATACGTTGATGGGGGAAGAACCTCTCCTTGCTCTTTTGTTCTGTTAATTTTTACATGCTGATGGTTGCTATGAGGCTGGGGGAAGAGCTCTGAGTTTGCCAGCTGTTGGTTACATGCACAGAGCTTGCACCAAAGCCAAGCTTTGAGGGAGACTGTTAAACCCCTTGTTTTCAGGGACCATATTGCTATCAAAGCTCATTTTGTTGGTTTTGCATGCTTCTGGACCCTTTTAAGACTAAACAAATAATAGCCCTATATTGCTTGCTGCTGACACCACAGGTTTATTTTAATGGCTCTCACTATAGCTTTCTTGAGCTTATCCTTCTGTCTTGTAAAGTCATTGCTTGTTGGTTCCTTGATTTTTTGGAAAAAAAATCCAGTTCTGGATTCATTTCTAGAATTTATGACATAGAATTTCAGAACTGTCTTGAGGACTCCTAAAGCACAACCACAGAAGGAAGTGAGGTATGGAAAGAGATCAGCATGATCAGAACTTATATGTCATTTTGTGCTGTTTCACCATAAACTTGAGGTTCATCGTTGGAGATCAGACAGAAGACATAAAGATAGTATCAGGCCCAAGTAATGACTGGAGAGAGATATAAACATGCTGGAGTGACAGGATTATGCAAATTCCATGAAGAAAACGTAAACCTTAAAGAACTGAACACAGAATCAGGAAATAACAGAAATGTCAGTGCATTAAGCTTCAACCTCCTCCCCCGGCTCCCAAATCTGAAAGCAGAAAACCACATCAGATGTGAGCTGAGAAGGGGAAGTGGAGATGAGACGGGATGCCACATAGAGATGGGGTGAAAAGGTGCTCCATCACTTAGGAAAACAGGCTCAGCATAAGATTCTGATGACAGGGAAAAGGGATTTATTTTGTATTGTTTGGATCTGCAAAACGTAGAGGTGACACACAGCTAAGTAGAACAGTGAAGTCAATGGGAAACTCCAGTAGTAAGGCTGTTAGCAACTGATCATAATACTCTGGTAAACAGCAAAAGAAAGAAAGTAAAGGTGAGAGACCAACATTCTCTAAGGAAAAGTCTGCTTAGAAATGGTTTTAAGTTACATGAACATCAGTGTTGAAAATAACATGGGAAAACCAGGCAGGTAGCATCAGCCTGCAGTGGAAGCGTAGCCAGTGTCTGAATAAAGCAATGGTGGGAACAAAGTGTTACTAATATCTTATTCAAGCATAGAGCAGCTTACTATGTTTTTCTCCTTCTGTATTAATTATGCAACAATTGGAAAGCCAAAAAGCATGGAAGAGTCCTCAGGCAGATGAGTAAAATTTAACTCGTTGTCTCCCTTTGAAAATAAAGCCCTCAATAACATGGGAAATAGCACAGAAATTTTTCAAAAATTCATCTCAGTGGGCAGCTTTCTAACTGCTGTTGCCAAAATTGAGAGGAATTCAACTGCTTTTCACTCGCATGGTTCAGTTTCACGCAGTGAGAGTTGTAAAGATGATGTCTGATGGTCTACAGCAAATCAATACAGGGAACCCCGAGGAGTCACAGAATGAAAGGAAACTGAGGGAAAAAATATGAACAAAAAGGGAACAAAAAAAAAAAGTAATTTTTTGAGAAAGGGGGGAGCCAAGGGGCCAGTTCAGAGTAACAAGAAAGTATATTATGGGTGAACTAACTGACTTTCAGCAGATATGAAGGCCCATGTACCATCCTTCACTAAGTATTTAGCTTTATTATGTTCCACATAATTAACAAGTATTCCTTAGCTAATTGGGTGGAGCAATGCTGAGTGGCACTTACGGTGCCAAAACTTTGGGTCTCACTGGTCCTGGAAACAGTGCTTGACAGTCTGCATCACTTCCAGGTTGTTGAAGAAAGCAGCTGCATGTCTTATATCCACAGGGGCTTCTTCATGCGCCCCACTCCCACCTGAGCGGCAGAGCTCACCGCTTCCTCAGCTAATTTCTGTGCTAGATGTGACCAAAAAACAGAGCCGTGTAGTTCTTAGGAGCTGTGGGTAGTAGAGAAGCGCTATAACTTGTCAGGAGAAAGCATGGCAGTTTAGCAACAGCCTGCTATGAATTAGCGTTCATTCAAGGAAGTAAAATGTGTTTATGGTGGCAGTTCTCGGCACAGTATCATGGTTCTGTTGTACTGTTTAGCTAAATGTCATCTATTAATATTTCAGTGAACAAGACTCCTTGCAAAACCCAGCTGGGATCTCATAATCAGTCATTTTACATAATGAAGAGAGGCTCTTCTAGACAGTGCCTTACTCTGTTTTCCAATTACTTTTATCCGTGCACTTGGCCTGATCCGCCAGTGCTGCTTCCCGCGTTAGAGTAGTGTCACTCCAGGCTTTAAATTGATACACTGCAGCACACATGCAGAAGGGTGTCCACACTGTAATATGGTTAGAAAAGCAGCATGCAAACACAGTGATATAAGCAAAATTATTTTAATGACAAAACATCTATTCAAATTTTAATTGGTGCCATCCTCATCCCATCTCAAAGTTGAAAAATCAAATTTTTTTCCCACTGGAGATTTGGAGTAAAGAAAAGCATCCTGAAGGAAAACTTAATTTTTCAATAGGAATGTTGGTGGTTTGTTTTTTTCTTCACGTCACTTTGATTCTTTCCTCTCACTGAAATTTCTTCTAATTTTATCTTATTTGAGAACTACTCAAAACCAAGTTGTTTTGGCTAACATTTTGGAAGCACACCGTATTTTGTATGCCCTGAAAACCCAGTCAGGTCAGAGAATTTCAGTAGTTCCAGAAACTGGTCAATTCTAAACTCCACCATCGCTGTCAAATAGCACAGGAGAGCCAGGTACCCTCAAATTTTGGATTAACTAACTACTGTCAACTTATTTTTGCAAAACATTTTGATTTTCCCAGCTGAGATGCTGTTCATGCAGGTAGTTTCACTAAAGTCACTACGTTTGCTTGTGCAGGGACTTTGATAAGTGTGAAATGTTATTCCGTACAGATCTAGTACAGTTTCAGGATATTTTTGCCCAAGAGTGATTATAAATATTTAAAAGGTCATTTTTCTAGCTAAAAGGAGGTATTATGTCAATTAATCAACATACGTGTATCATCCTGTGCAGCAATGCATTTGATAAAAATTAATTTAGTAAATACTCTCATTCTGCCACTGAAGGGTTGCTGATTCTGTTCCTCTAAACATAGGCAGTCCTTGTACAGATAGGCTTTAGATGAGGTTTAATTGTGTAGTTTACCCTAAGATCCCTTTGTGTGAAAAGCACTCAGAAACCACAAGAGTATTGCCTTTATATAAATACACAAGAAGATAACTGCACCTAAACTTCCCTTTGACACAAAATGGTTTTATTTGAGGAAGCATCCTTTGGATGGCATCCCATTTCAGGCCAGCTGAAACTTCACTACGTAGGGGTAATTTAACTTCAATTAATTTAGATGTTTAATTCTTTTTAAGGGAATTATTTGCTATGTTTTTATCCAAATCAGGCACATAAAAATCATATTCACAGTAAATCGATGGATAGTTTCAATATTAGCATTATTCCAGTGGTGCACAGCTTGTGATTATAGCAAAAATACGGGGTTTTTTTTCCTCATAAATGATTTCAAAATATTGTATGGTGTTTTTTTAAGGATTCCATATCAGGTGCACAGATTTAATTATGATTCAATTACATTGCTGTGTGGGCTTTGGACCTGCTATGATTTAATTACGTTTTTGTTCATTCAGACGTTTACACTGCATGTATGTTTTCAAATCATTCTCACTGTAGTGGCAATTTTCCAACTTCTCTGTGCAAGAAAACGATCTTTAAGATTGTCCTCACTCTGTATTGCTTAAGAAAGGGAAGAAGTAGTACATGAAGAAGAACCTCAAAGATGAAGGCCAGACTTGAGGCACAGTTTCATTAATACTGGATGGCAGGAAAGGAGCCAAGTGCCAGATAATGAGGAAGGAGTTGCAATTTTTTTTAAAGCTATCTGGTGACAGGGAAAACAAAAATGACATTCAGCTGACGAATGAGCGGAGTTTGACCTAGCCTTTTGACCCTTGACAATCAATCTTACCTGCTGCTTCATAAAGAATTATGGCTGTGCCACTCACATTTGACTCTGGATTTTTACGGTTCTCTGTTACTTCTTTACTTCTTTCTTTTTTCCTTTTTTTGAATACGTAGTCCAAGAAGAATAAATGTATGCGTTGCATGCAAGACCACAAAGAACAGAAGGTAGTCTTGAGAAAGAGAGAAAAAAAGGATGGAGGAAATGCAGAATTGAGGCAGGGTGGGGTTAAGCGATAAAACAGCTTATACATGCAATTTGTAAATGCTTATGATGGCTTTGGAGGATGACATAAATAAACAGCAGCTTGGCATCCTCCTAAGAAGTGCCCTGTGCGCAGAGCTGACACTGCTGTCATTGCTCTCTGAAACTCAGAGTTTGTCCCACTGTCCTCATCAGCCATGTTGATTTGTAAGTTTTATTTTGCAACATTTTTGCTTTGAGATACTAAAGGTAAGGCTAGTCAGCAAGTGTATCTGTAACATAGTTCACTAGCTGCAAGAGGTGACCGTTGGGAGGTTTTTAGTGTTTAAGGACAAGAGGTTGTCGGGGAGGAAATGAGAGGTCTATGCGGGATCTTCTTCTTATTTTCTTTTCTTTAATTTTTTTTTTTTTTTTACTGCTAGTAATTACTGTGAAGGTACAAGAAGGTACTATGTTAGACTCATAGACAAAGGAAATAATGATCAATCAATTTTTTTAAGTTGCATATTGTAGTATTTCAAAGGTACATCCTTGGTACACACTTACATGAGTGAACACTCAAAACTATAGCAGCTGATGGACAAGCCTTCGGTGGTTTTTATTGTGTGAACACGTTTTTGCCCCATCATGTGTAAGGAAGGGGTGACTCCGCCTTGATTCATATGATGCCTTTTTAGACAGGGATGAAAAGGATACAAAATATAGACAGGACAAGTCACAGGCCTGCCTTTCTCTTGAAGTTTCATGACCATGAGTGGCCATAGCCAGCTGGGTTTGGCCTGGTCTTTTCATATTTTGCTCTTCAGAGGTAAGTGCTAAGAGAAGTAACTGTTTTCTCCTATTGTGAGCTGTAGTAAGGAGAGCTGTTGGGTACACAGACTGTAGGCCTGAAGGGTGCCCCCAGAACACTTCACATGGCTGCTCTCTCTTCAGCTCTCTGACCCCCGCTGTGTGTTCTCAGTGGACAAAATGGCTGAATGTTGCCTGCACAGGCTTTATAATGCATGAAGGTCTTCCTTGCATGTATAAATGTCACACCTGTATGTGAACATCATAAAATCTACTCAGATTTCTTGGTTTATTACTTTTATTACTCGTAATATATTCAGAAACCAAAACCAAGCAAGCCTTAGTATTGCTGGTCCTGAGAACCTGAGAATTATTTTGCAAGGAGTCAGGAAAAGGGAAAGAAGGAGCTGTTGAACAAGAGAGGAAGAGGAGTTTCAGTTTCCCATTTGTTCTTCTGTAATTTGGGAGGCAGTAATCATTGGTGCAGGAAGGAAGAAGGCTCACGCGATGGTTCAAATTTTGTAATCATGATAAAAATCTGGGCACAAAGCAGCGCAGCCTTATTAGTGGAGGAAGTAAGGCCATTAGTCTTCAGCCTCTTGACAAGATGACAAAATTTATGAAGCATCACAGTGCCAGGATATGGTTACCTACAGTCTTCACATAACAAACCCACCAGGGTCCTATAGTTATCACCCTTGAATTTCTTTCTTCATTTTCTTTTGTCATCTTCCTGTTTCTTTGGCCTGGCTGACCACACTGGAGGAATCACTTTATTACCTGTGATACCTGGTTGGTGAAATTTTCTCGTGGTTTCTTTTTTTTTTTTTATCACTATTATCATTAGCTAGTTTGGTTTAGCTGGCTCCATCAGTGTGTCTGTGATGATAGAGGTGCTCACAGTGGTGTACAATGAACTCTTAAGTACTAGTCTTCTAGGAAATCTGGGATTGTTTTTCATTCTGAGGTATCCTTTAAACCCGGTGTGAGACAAGTGCCTAAAATGTGCCTGAGCTGAGAGTTCATCTTAAAAGACATCCTTATTATTGGAAATCTCAAAAAGTCTTATGAGCTGCTGGGAATAAAAGCATTACCCAGACATTATCAAAAAATAGGAAAAAAAGAAAATAAATGGGTGCTTTTAAACCATCTATCTCTCTTTAACGCAATGTAGGAGGTAGTTCTAGAAGAATCTTTTCTGTGGGGAAATAAAACTTCATGTGTCTTTGACCCCCTTAATTTGGAGGATCTTGGTGCACATTGCTGTACTTCGCTAATTTAGCTTCCTGTGGTGAGGAAAGCCAAGTTTATTATCCTTCCTTTTCTTTTATAGAACAGAAAAGTGAGGCAGGGAGATTAAGTGGCATGTCCAAGGTGTTGCGGGTATGGTAGATTCAGAAATAGGAAGTGGATTCCCAGGCACTGATCTTCATCCAAAAGACAATCAGTACAAACTCCATTTCTGATCTGACTTGTTCTGTCATACACGATCTGTTTTTTTTGTTTGTTCTAATTAGGAAAATTGTGCTTTCCATCTTGGAAGCATAACATCCAGGTGGGAATAGTATTTGTCAGTACAGCATATTTAATTATTTATAACTATTTTGTCTGATGGTTTCGTTGTTATTTATTTTATTTTCCACTGGAAGGTTTGATCACTTAAGCAGCCTGAAATCAAACATTTGGCAGTGCTTACAAGTTATGAAAATGGTTTCTGATTAAAGTGTTCCACGGGGAGATTAAAGTTTCAGATCAGTACATAAGCCAAAGGCACTCTTCTGAGTCTCAGCAGAGAGAGCTGCCCTGTGGCACGTGTTTTGCGTTCCTACCCACGCTGGCACAAGGCGCAGGCTCGCACATTTTCCCTACCATCTCCTTGGGGCTGTTTCTTTAGAGTGCTCTTACGGCAGGGGGCAAACCAAGCCCTCTCAGCAAAGTGAGATGCAGGTCTGCAAGGCACCCATCAGACAGCACCTGACACAAAGGCCACTCCCAGTCACAGCTGAAAGAAGTGACAGAATCATGCAGGCAACTACAGCTTGTCTATTTTGTGGATATACTGTGATCAGATCTGAAAATCATTGCAGCGTCAGTTAAATCAGCAAAGCTTCTAGCACTATGATTAAAAGAAGTCAGACATCATTTCACTGTGTAAGATAATTAAGGGCTATTAGAATTAATCTATTTAAGAATACTGCTGCTTTAGGGAAAAAGGAGAGAGATGGAGAGATGGAAATTACTTCAGAGATGGAAGTTACTTCTGTCTTTGTCTGTACTGGTGCAGAGACCAGTGTTGATTCACAGGTATCAGAGGTCTTGTGTTCTTGGCTTCCTCTCCTAATTTCCCTTTGCAAAACATTAAAGCATAAGATGCTTTCCTGGCAGTAGTTCCTTTATGAATTGGAAATCCATGTGATCCATAATCCAAATACGTAAGATGGTCAGCAGTGTATGCTGCCAGCCTCCTCATGAAGTGTGTTGCACTGGATGATTGCTTAAAGAACGCTAGCTTTCACTTATGTGTCTTATCTTTGCAGGTGTTTTTTCTGATGCAGTTCTCATCGGCTCTAATGATTGAGTAAAAAACATATCCCTAAACATTCCTGAACAAAATAAAGTCAGGAATTTACACAACTACTGTTCCCCACAATCACAACAATAGTGTTTCACCAGATTTACATTTGTTTCAGTCCCTTGTTCAAAGGTCAGGGTTGCTAGAGTGTCATCATAGTTCTTCAAGCTAGCAAGAAGTGAATGTCTAGAGCTGGTAGGAAAAAGAGGCTGTTGAGGCTGTATCTGCTCAAACTGAGGGCTCTGTGTGAGAAGAATAGCAGTTGAACTGCTGGACACGACGACCATAGGAATTTCCCTCCCCTATAGAATGCTGAAGGACCTCTGTAGACCTGAGCTTTCCACATAGTCTTTAGACAAACACAAGCCAAAAACTGCCTTTTTTTGGAAGATTGTGGGAGAGAGAGAAAGAAAGGAGTAGTGTTGTGGTCATATGATGCTGGACCTGGCTCTGTCTCAAGGATGGAGATGAAAGCATAGCTTGCCCCATGCACCCTGGTGCTTGGATGGAAAATCAAAGGGAACTGTATTAATTTCAGCTTCATTGAAAACATACAGTAGAAAAAACATCCATAGTTGGCAAATGGAAAAGTTTTAAATTGATGATGGAAGAACCTTCATTTCCAAGCTTCTGAGCGAGCTATTAAAATCAACAGAGTAAAGACAAAATACCTGGCACTGAAAATGAAAGGAACAGTTTTTTTGCATCTGCTTAGTCAAAACTTGGCAAAACTAATCTAAAGTAGTGGTTTCAGATTTCCGTGTGCACTAACTGTGCCAAATTTTGTTCTCATGTTTGTTGCCATGATAGATAGATCATCCCGCTTGAGAAGAATTTTTTCCTCTAACTTTTTTAATCAGAAGTCAATTTAAGTGAAAAGCTAGATCTTGTATCAGCACTGACATGTGTTTCTGTATTTTGTACTGTTGAATAGTCCAGGCTTTTCATTTAAATACGCTATTTTGGAGCAAGTTCATCTCCATTTAATTGACATGGGAGTTACTGCAGTAAATCCAGTAACGGTGTTTGCCCATTATTTCTGTAGGATTTTCACTTACACCTCTCAGTGGGCTTCCTCAGGAGAATGAGAAATCTACTAATTTCAAAACCAAGGTATTTTTTGGCCTTTTCCCCCAGAGCCAAACATCATTATCTATGGCTATACATTAGCAATCGTTTTCATATGATGACCAATGTTCACATTATCATCAAAATTTTCTTAATTCTCTACAGTTAAAAGTTACCTTTTGCATTATTATATGAAAAGGTTATATATAACAGGGTAAAAATTAAGAGAAAATTATAAATGTTCTGTGGAAACTTCAAGTAATCTAGTTACATCACTGCCAGTAAGTTTCTATAGGATGAATAAAATTTACCTATTCGGATACATCCTCTTGTGAATTTTCTGTATTTTTATAGCAATTTCTGCAGCATTCTATTGAAATTCTCAAAAGGATAACATTAACAGCAGGTGTGTTTAATATTTATACCAGCCTTAGTGCATTGGTAAACATTTCTTTGAGCATTAACACATTGTTCAATTCATTTAAAAGACTGAGGAACCTGGAGACGACAAACAATGAGAAAAATGTTTTGTAGCATCATTGAGGTTTGCTGTAGCTAAACACATGCAGCTGATGAGACCTAAACCCTTATTTGAAATGATATTTCATTATCATGAATATTAAAATTAAGGCAATGCTACCTTAAGGAAGGCAAACACTAGCTTCCTATGAGCTTTTTGGAGAATTATGGTTAGCAACTGAATTTGTCTTTTCGTCCATTATCTGGTCTGGAAAAACAAGTATTTCCATTGATAAGGGTGATAAGGTTAGTTAATGCATGAAAAGGGCAACAACACTCTGTTCTGTCTGAATATGTGGACAGAAATAGTGAATTATTTTTAAGTAGATTTTTGGCCAATTGTAAATTTATACTTGGGATTTTGTTCCCTTTCTATAACTGGGGACTCCAGCTCCATCTAAGTAAATACGTAATGTAAGTGAAATTTCTTGTATTAATTTCTGTGTGCCCCTTTCAAAATAAAAATAATTAACCTTGAAGAAGCAGCTTGGTATCCAAAGGCCTTCTTTTAACTGTTTTGCAGTGTACAAAAAAAGCATCAATTATCAAATAGCATGAGGTTCCTGAAGTGCTTTTGAAAGCCGTGGACAAGATAGTGCATGGACTGTGCAGAGCCGTGCAGCTGCTTTTCTGGACTCCCCAGTCCTTCCATTCAGCTGTGGATTGAGCTTCATCCCAACACAGAATTGTGACTGGTGTTAGAGCCCGTGAATGAGAAATGCCTATAAAATCCTCTCCCTAAGTCTCCCACCTAAATTTTCTACCGATGAACAGTTTATCTGTGTGAATAACCAGGTTGTTTACTTCAACAGCGTGCAGGAAATTAAGGCAGGTGGAAGCACATGAGCACTCAGAGCAGCTAATTCACTGTTGCTCTGCCAAGGATTAGCACCTGGAGCAGCAACGTTTTTGGCTGATGAGCTACAGGGGCAGGAGAGAAATCTGCTATTCAGCCTCCCTCATTTTACTGCAAATTAAACATGAACAGTCAGTCCATCCACAGCAGATGACCAGCTGCAGAGTTAGAACCGCTGCTCACCTACTATTTAACTTCATTTTTAATAGAAAGGAGGGATATAGGCAAATCGCCTTAAACAGACATCTACTTAGCTTAAAGCTTACAAAAGTAAAACAGCTACTGGTACTGTGGTATGTTCTGAAACATACACAACTAAATACAGCCATTCTTATATTTGCACAGCAAATAATAAAAATCACAGAAGATTCTGAAATAAATCCAAGTAGAGCCACTGTGACTCAACAGCAGGCAAACATAATGTACCTTGCTAGTGGTACATACGTTCAGGAATGGCCTGTGGTGTGACAGATTACCAAATTAGAGTTCGCTTCCCAGCTCTTCTACCATTTCTCATGTGGGGGGACTTGCGTAGTCTCTCTGCGTTGACCGTTTATCTGAAGAAGGAACACCTGCATCTTCCGCTCGCATATTGAGGTTACAGCACCCACCACTGCACCTCCTCACCAAGCCAGTGACCCGTGCTCGAGATTGCTCCTGTACCACAGCTATTAAGCAATATCTCATGTCACTTAGAGAAAGTTTTTTAGTCCATTTTGATGCTTCAATGACCGATGAACAATGCCATGTTCAACATGTTACTGCCTCTGTGTCCCAGCTGGTAAGGAATGGACTTCAGTCTCTGGGAACTGCACAGGGAGTGAGAGCATTCCAGCCCTTGCAGGCCACACATTTTGTTTTGTTCTCCTCCCCACCTTCTTCACCCTGTTGCCACAATCTTTAAATTTTTATGGCTTGGTAAAAACAGAAGTTCAAGGCTGTATTGTGGATAATGAGGCCTGTTGTTATCAAGAGTGAAGTCACTGCTCTGGCAGAACATTTGTATGCATGGCCTTGCAGCAAAGTGGAACTGCCACTTTTGCACCTGGTTCTCATACATGCTGTTGCAGTTTTATTGATTGTAATGGAAAAGACTGGGATGGGCTGCATTTTTTCCCTTCTTCTGGGGTACACATTGCTGTTTTCTGAGTCATTCTGTGGCCTGTTGTCACTCATGTTCAGCTAACTTCTCTAGCTGGAATTTGCGTGCTTGGAACAGAATTTGCAGTTACTTGTATCTTGGAGTTCTTAATAGAAAACAGAGTTGTCTCAGGTCTACCAGCTTTCAGAATAGACTGGAAGGGAAAATGATAGAAACATGGATATAATGAGAGTCTGAGAGACGAAAGCAATCGGTTATACCAAATCGCCTGGTGGGCACAGTAGTCTCTGCTACTTCGCTTGGCTTGCCCTTTGTCACTCTCAGGACACTTCCATAAGCTCAGCATCAAGGCCAGCCTTTTAAACCACAAACACTTTGATCCACTATTCCATTGCATTGTTTAAAAAAAAAAAAAAAAACAAACCAAACACACATGTGCACAAAAAAATCCCCAAAAATAGAGGTGCATTTCACTTACAGTAACTTCACTTTTAGTTAAGGAAACGTGATTCACTTCAAAGACTCTTTGAAGAGACCTGTAATAATTCCTGATCTTCAAAGAACCATTGCTGGAGCTCTACCTGGTTAAATATTTCTCTGTCAGAAGAGCCATTTGCCATAAACAATTATAGAAAACACAACTGCAAATCTATTATCTGAAAGAATGGGAAATTGCCCTTTAAATCCATCGGGCAGTTCAGCCAGTTCCTCTTGACAAGACTTTGCCACAAAGCCTCATATAGCCACCTTGCCAGCAGAAATGACAGGCTGCTCAGTGGCCAGGGGACCTGTGGCTCTCTGAACTGCAGGACAGGATTCTGCGCAACCTCTTCCAAAGCTTCTGTGGCCATATGTGATCACAATGCTTTCTCTACAAGCATTGCTCTTTTGAGGCATGACAAACATGTAGTCTGCTTAAGTGCCGTGGAAATCATGTTTACCATCAATATTAGAGAATTTGAAAGAGACAAAGGGGTGGGAAATAAAGTACAGTTCCTGCTATTAAGGGTTGTGTGTGCAGAGAGTGCCCAGCCTTTGTCTGATGTCCGTTATGAGTCATGATCATTGTTCTTTGATTCAGCAGTCTTGTTGTAAACTTGATTTCTTTGTGTCATTCATCTGTTCCCTGCCACATAGCTTCAGCTGCGAAATCTTACATTGGACTCTATTAGCCATTAGATGATAATTTTTGCTCCATCAATTAGTTTCTTTCAAATCAGTCATGCAGATTTTTCCCCAATAAATGTAGGGTTATCTTAAATACATACTCATAGGCTCAATGTGGTCTGGAAATCCATCCGTAGGAACACCATGCCACTCCATTTGGTTTTCCATTCTAACACTATTCTGTTCTTAGACAATCTGGGACCACTCCTGCTCACTGTAAGTAGAAAACTGCTTTTATCTGGCAGAAGGATTTCATGTTAAGAATCCTGCTCACTGATCTCTAAGAGTGTCATGTTTCCAAAAAAAAAAAAAAAAAAAGGCTGGTAAAATTAGGAGTTTACCAGATCTAGATATTGCTTTCTTGACACCCAGCCTTTGGCATTCAAACACTTACCTTGCCCTCAGACTATGTTATGGTGGGTTTTTAATTGCCTGTCTTTGTATGAGAATCCCAAGATGACTCCCTGATTGATCCCCTGTGTCTTGATGATACCCTGACTCCAGTTAATGTTTCAGCCATCTGTGCGATATGAGGCCTAAGGTCCCATTTGAGCTGAGGAAGCAAATGGCTTATTAAAGTCTAATTTCTCCAGCTTGTTCTTGCCTTTGGGCATTTTAAATAGGTTAATGCAATTTTTACAATACACTCAGGGAACTTTACTCACAGAGTGTTGCCATAAACTAGAGGAAAATATCCCCTAGATTATGTCAAAATGGCTAGTATTCCAAATATACTTACCCTGATACTTAGTCAAGCTCTCTATCCAGAACAACAACTTTTTCTTTTTTTTTTTTTTTTCCCCCCTTAGGATTTTAGTGGATTATTGTACATTTTAAGGTTTAGTAGGGGAAAAAAAATGTCAGATTTATTTAATGCAGTGGATCATTTTTCAGGGAAGTTCCAGTATTCATCAAAATGTGGAGACACCACAGGCACCATATAAATTATGATGGTTTTCTTCTTAATACTTCCTTTTTATTGCCTATATTCTTTAAAGTGAATTTAGTGCTCATGAAAGATGCTGGATATGACAACAGTAGAAAGTGAAGCTCTCTGTTTATCTGCAGAATTGGTATAGGGGAGCATTGGCAATGCAAGTTTCTCCCCATAACCCCATCAGCGTTCTGCAGCTGTAACCTTGAGGGATCACCTTTAGGGAGGAGAAGATGACTTGGTCTCCTTACTCTTTCTGTCCTTACCCTCTCTGCTGCAAGTGCAAATAAAGATGTCAGTTGATGCCATCCAAGGCCATAGTCTTTATGATCTTCCTAAGAGGTATTGGGAGACCATCAGTTTAGTACCTTGACTGTGTGGCACACTGTCTCCAGCACAGGCTCCCTGTGGGTATCTGTGTGTGAATACATCTTCTATAAGGTAGAAAACACTTGAAAGCACCGTGAAAGTGCAATGACTTCTGTTCCCTGTATTGACCTAAACTGGATTTGAACCAGTGATTTAGAAACAATATGCTCTGTATCCCATTACTAATCTCTTCGGCCACAAGTCCAATCCTTCCTTTTTTTTTTTTTTTTTTTTTTTTCACAAGGAGGATGCTAACATATTTAAAACAATTCACATTTTGCTCTTAAAAAGAAAATTCAAGCGTATGCAAAAATACATTGTATATTTGGCTAACCTACCCCTCATTACCCAGGAGGGAGAGAGCGTAAACATAGGCTTGCATTAGATTGTTCAGCGTGTGCATTCAATCTTTAGAAATCTGTTTCAAAGAAAAGAAATGCATATACCTCATTAGAAGAGAAGCAACAGGGTGGAAAAGAAAAGCAGGCCATGTCAGTTCAAACGCAAGCCCAGCTGCTTAAGTTAGTTACACTTTTCAGTTTAAGGCAATGCAAATCCATTCTCCATTACTGGGGAAGTGGAAAAAGGCCAAGTTCTCTGCTCAGTCAAATAGGAAAAGGTTTAATGTATGATTTTCTCCTTTTTAGTCCATTGTACATTGTATCAAGGCACTGAAGAACATCTATGCAATTATGTAAATAGGAGGCTAGGGTACAGAACAGCACAATAGTTTGTAGGCTAAAATTGTCTCATTCCTCCTACCCCTTCTTCATCTTTACACAGAAACAAACATGCACAACACATTAATGAAATAAATCAGACATTATGTGAAGCTTATCCACAAGAGCAGATTCTAGATACAAACTGAATCCCCGAACATTATTTTGATCTTCTGCCAAGCACTGTAGAGGTCTTAAGAATCTGAGTTTGTATTGTGAATGAGAGGTGAAAAGAGAGTTATAATTTTTACACTGTTTTCATTTTATAAAAAATTGTGGGCTTATGTATGTTCCTTGCTTATTGGAGAAATATGATTGAAGTTTAAAATATATATTTTTATTTAAAATATCATTCCCATACTTATGCAGTTGGGATTTGAGGGCAGAGCCTTTTCAGTTTTCCTACTAAGAAAATGATTCACTCATTTTCCCTTTCATGGGGCAGACTGCTGCTTTCAGCATGGTTGCACCATGGACGAATTTTTCCCATTGCACCACTCTACTTGACATAGAGACATTTTAGTTTTGTTTCAATTTGCTGTGTAGGTAACCAGCAGAGGAACAGAAGACACAAGGAAAACATCCAAAGTCACCATTTTATGTAAATACTGTAAATGCATAGCACCATTGTGCCTAGGGTATTCCCCAAAGGAAGTCAAGGAGTGTGTTCCTTAGATCATAAATTTCTCCGATTCCTTAGAGGAGTCTGTGGTCTGTGACAGGTACAGAAGTGGTGACCTTGGAGATGAGAAAGTTTGCTTTTGCTGCCAGTTGACCATCCATTTGCACCACTTAACTCCAGATCTCTTATTCTAATGCAAATGCTTTGATACTGTGGTTAAGCATAATCTGCTTAAAGTAGGATCATAAAATGTGGGGTGATCTCTTGGGAAGCCTGCCATGGCACCACAGCAACCAAATAACCATAGTTAAAACTTATGTTTGGAAACCTGTCATGCCATCATTTATTCACAGGTATTAGTTCTTCTTACTGTTTTCTGGGATAGCTGGTGGGTATTCAAAATGTATTTTTCTTAAGGAAAGTTGAAATGTCACATAGCCTTTGTGAATTTTCCTCGGGGTTTTTCATAGCTTACATGCTTTTTTTTTTTTTTTAGTTAATTATCTCCCTTTTAAAGTGATGTACTTTATGTTGTCTTTTTAAACTATATAAAGAAGTTCTTTGCAATTTTTTGCAAGCTTTTTTTATTCTTGAATGCAATTCTGAAAGGAAGGAGGCACTTCTTGCTTAAATACGTCAAAGTTTTACCCAGCAGTTAGCCGGTAAGTCATAAAAAGATTCCAGTGAGGTAGGCAGTACATGTTATCTTTTATACATGCGGACACAGCACTGTTGAACCACCTGAAATTCCATCAGGCTCCAAGCTCTGCAGAAAGTGACAAATGCTAGACAGGTATACGATCTATAATGGATGAGGTATGCAAGGAAGCTCAGGGAGTTAGATTGGATTTGATTACAAACAATAATATGACACAACCCCTGCTGTGGATAGTACACGCGTTGCGAGAGGCAGTGCAATCAGGCAGCGTGAACACCGCACTGCAGGCATGATCCAGAGCCCTAAATCCACCTTTGCAGCACACCTACTGTGTGGCTTTGGGAAAGCTTGGTCTGAGGTAACAGTCCTTCTTCCAGCTCCCTATCTGTTTTTTTAGCAGCAGCACGTTAAACAATCATACCTCACTAGACCACTTCAGTGCAATTTATAGCTCAGCATGACAGCAGGCTTCGGAGAGGCTCTTTTAAGGAATTACATGAAGAGACAAGAAGTTATTTGAATAATTTTGTGCAGTTGTTTGCAATGAACTTGGAAACTTTTCCATGAAGTAACTTTTCTCCATCAACAAAATTTTCCCTTAGGGACAACCTTAGCCCCCAGCAAGAATGAATGCACTTCCAGTACAAAAGGAAATGATAGAGATATTGATACTCCTGCACTGGCCAACATTCAAGTATTGAGTAGTACTGAATGCAAAGCTTTTCTACACCTAGATGGGGAATGAAAAAATTTCCATACCAAGGCATCATCTGAAAGTGCTGGGCATGCCCACGGAATTTACAAACTTGATGTTTTCCAAGTCAGCTACAGAGCTGCTTCATTCATCAGACAAATCAGGTTGGGAGTGAAAGGGCTTGGGGACCTTTGCAGTACAAAAAACCAAAACCACCACCACCAACAAAAAAACCCTACCCCACACTATATCTAGATTGCTGTAGAGAAAGCTTTGTCTCATCTTGTCCAGTTGTGCACATAGGATGCAAAACAACCCCTCGTTGCTCTCTGTGAGCTGTGTGGACTACAAGTTATGCCTCTGTGGGGCATCATTGCATTCATTTCTGTATTGGAGTCTGTGGAAGCAGTTGAGGGCCTGTTGTGTTTGAAGACCTAGTTCTGGTTATCAATGGTTTGTCCAGACTGCTAAGCTATCACAGATGAGGAAAGGGCCTCCACAAGATAAAGAGTTGATCTAGATGAGTTTTTTCCTCATGGGAATGGGAAGGGTCTTTTAATCTACCGAAGTGTTTCTTGCTATGGTTAATATTTGTCTATGCAGTTGCTTTCTTGTATAGACACCCTCTACATTCTTTGTTTTTATATGCCTTAGATTATATTTTCCCTTGCTACCCTCTTGGCTTTGGGGCATTTAGGTGCGAGTTCTGATCGTGGAACTGATGGCAGTGTAACTGTGCTTCCCCAGGCTGATTTCGTTTGCATGAGATTTAGAGCAGCTATGAGTATAGGAATGGATGACCAACAGTTCTTTATACCAAGACTTTTGCTTTTCCTTTATACATCCTTTTCTGGTATACCTATTCTGCCTCATCTTTCTCCTTTTTCTTTTTTCTTTTGCTTATTCCAGTTTATGGCTCATTGATTTCATAAGTCATACCAAGACCTCAGGTTCATCCGCAGGGCATAGAAAGCTGAAATAGGGATGTCGGCATAAAAAGAAAGTGGAGATGACTTGGCTTTATCTGCCAATCCACAAATAACTTGGTGAACAGAGTTTCTAGACATGAAATCTGAATGCTATTTTAGAAAAAACAAATCTGATTCACTCCCAGTTCACTTTGGCTTCTGCCAATGGAAGTTAGAATACAGGATAGTATTGGCAAAGCACTACAGAGGGCAAAGTAGTTCAGTGGTGTTGTAAGCTGTTCCTCTTCGGGATTTAGAGCCATCTAACGCAACCCCTCATGTCCTGATTAAAGTTGTTAAGGCTGAGGACCCAGGTGACTTGTTCAGGGCATAACCCCAGAAAGCATCAGGCTCCTGTGGTGTTCTGGCTGCTGCTTAAAGCTGTTCTTCCTTAGTGACATCTCTGTGGCACACTTTTTGCCTTCCTGAGTTTAATGAATGCCCTAGTCAATTTGAAGGTGTCTCTGAGAGATAAAGTTTGGTCCTCTGTGCCAGCAGGTTGATGTGAGCCACCACATACCAAGCCTCACATCTGGAGCACATGTTTCAAAACATGACAGACTACCAGGAGTAAGTGAGCAGTGCAAGTGTACAGAATACCTACCCTATTAAGAGGAACTTCATACCTTTGAGATATGAATGATAAGGAGCAGTTCTCATTTCAGAGACAGACACATTTTGTTGGATATTTCTGCTACATATGGTATTGCACAGGAAATTTCACAGCTGAATGTTTTCTTCCCTGACACCTGCTGTATAAAGATGTGACAAAGCTCTTTTCAGAGCAGCCTTTGTTTTACAGCTGTGGTCGTCTTCTCCTTCACATAACATCACCAGTTCATGTTATGAGTTCTCGCTATGCTATGTACAGTGATGGCCTGTTGGCCTTTCTCCAGGCACGCAAAATTCCCACTGGCTTCACTGAGCCACTGTCTGAGCGAAGACTGCTGGTTAGCTCTGAGGTCTGTCCTGTGGGCAGAGCCGTAACCCTTCCAAAAGTTTGCTTTCATTGCTTCCAATGAAGTCCAGCTCTTACGACAGAACTGCACTGGCAGAACCACAGGGTGCTAATGATGGGAACATGTTCATTAATTTCCTGCCACAACCTGAAGTCTGAGGCCAGCTGACCTCAGTGGGCAGTATGCCCCACAATGTAACAGAACCATAATTTACTCCAGAACATGTTTAGCCCAGTAGGTATTACTGAAACCTAGATAACTGTCTTTCCTCTCTTCAATTCACAGCTACCTCATCCCTGAACTCTCAGCTTCAACAGCTTCAGCATCTTCAGCAGCTCCAGCATCAACAGCAGCAGCAAGGTCAGCAGCAGCAGCAGCAAAACCAGCAGCAGCAGCAAGGTCAGCAGGCACAGACTCCACAGCCAGCCCAGCAGACCCAGCAGCCACAGCCACAGCCATCAGCGCCACCGCAGCAGAACCAAACACAGTCCCAGAGCCAGAACCAACCACCTCCAGCCCCACAGTCCTCCAGCTCCCCTCAGAAACCCAGCCAGTCACCAGGGCATGGCCTTCCATCTCCTCTTACTTCACCAAATCCATTGCAGGTAGGATGCTACGTACAAATCTCTGATGGTCTAACAACAGAAAGTGCATACTCTCCCACTGCAAGGGGAAATCAAGCAAAGGTTATACCTTTTGACCATACAGGCTGAGAAATTCCACCACATATTAATTAATCCTTACAGGCATGCAGTTTAGAACAGCTCAAAGTCCTGATAAGACAGAAAAGCATAACTAACAATGGTCCTACTCTTCTCCTTTCTGAAGAATAAACATCTGTTGCTCTTAAAGTCCATGGATTCAGCATGCGACCTTCACAAATTGTGTTTGCCCAGCAGTCACACTTTATAGTAACTTATAAGGACAGAAAAGTTAGCTGTTCATTAGCAGATGATCCTGACTGTCCCTAAAATAAATAGATCTTCTGATGGTGGACGTGTGCAAGGGATCAGTGGGTTATCCTTCATCTTGAAATTACAGTCCTAACGTTTATCCTACTAAGAATCAAATGCTTCTGTCAAGAGTCTCAATATATCCTCCAAAGCTAAGAATGCCAGTTCAATGACACAAATGTCTTTTAATAGACCAACAGCTGTAGCACCCACACTGATGCTGGGCTCTGCTCACCTTGGAAATCGTGGACAAAAATAGGAGAGCTCCAATGGTCCTAGTTTCTTATACTTGGATGTTCTTGCACTACGTGTGTCATGCTATATTCACGTCATTCAAGAACAGTTTTGACTGTACCCACAAATATGATTCTGAATAAACACCACTGTAGTCTGCGAAGTGAGGAGTCTCACTGGGCAGTGGAACTGCACTTAGAAGCCAGCAGTTTCTATTCACTTTATTTTCTAAATGTTGAGACCCCACTTTAAAGGTTTTATCCGCACTGATGGATTCTGCTCCATTCCGTGCAGAAATTAAACTGCATTAGCTTAATAATTAAAAAATCCTTTTGCAAACAATTAAGGGAATTGGTTTACAAGAAGCTGTGTTTGCCGTGTGAGAAGTTAAACTTGCATTAATCTGAGCTTCAACTAAATTGCATCAAATCTGATTTTTAATGGTTTAGATAATAGACTTAAAAGTCTGCAAGAGATGTGTTCTTGCTTCCTAAACTTTTTCTTATAGTAGAGCATAATGTTTCTAGAGCTGCTTCTGTGTATTGTCTTAAGGGTTACTTAGGCACCACTTAATGCCCAGTCTATCATGCTAGTGAGTGCTTTGGGTCTCTTTAGTATGCAGATTATTGACATACAGAGACAGGAGTATTTCCAGAGGAGCTTCTGTTACATTTTATTGTCTTGGTGCAGCTGTGATGTATGCATACTAACTGTATACACGATATGTTGCCAAAACTGCCTGCTAAATATTTTGCTTCAAAAGGCACTCAGTTTTCCAAATAAAGCAAAGGCACCCTTAGAGTAGGAGTAAGGAGGAAGTGGTATTATCTCAATGAACATACCTCAAGAGGGTTGTACTAACATTGAATCTGAAGTCTTAGCTCTCATGTAGCCTCTGGTTGCAATCTAAATCTCAGCTGAATCCGAGTACTTCCAGTCTCATCTGTCACCTACAGGTACAGGCCAGTAGAAGCACTTTCTACTGTTAGGTCTCCACGATCACATCTCACTTACAGAAGTACAATAAAAGTAAAACCAATAATTTGTTGCATGGGAGGTGCCAGTGTCAATGTTTTCATGGAGATTCCTTGGTACATCACTCTCTTCAGCATGTTTATCCTCACGACTACCCTTTTGAAGGCAGTCTGGATGTGTCAGACTGAACAGAAGTGGAAGGAGTGAACCAAGTACTCTTGAGGCAGTTTTAGTTCGAACACTATCCCTTAAACCTTTTAGGAACTGGGATTAAAGTTAATGAAAGACACCAGGGTGAGAGGTCTGGCATTGCCACTGGGCTGAGCTCAGCCAGTACTGCTAAGCCAGCTGCGTGACTGGGACAATTTCAGAACACCAGTCAAGGGAATTAGAAGTCATTAGCTGTCAGATCTGGCTCAGCATTAAAGATTTACTAATAAATTGGGGGATAAGTATTTTTAATATTCTTTCCTGTCTGATCCTCACCCTTTAAATAACCATGAAAACTCAGTGTTTGTGTTCACATCCATAAGAGAAGCCAGAATTCAGCACTGTACTTCAGTCCTCACCTTAGCGATGTGCATAGGGCTGTTAATTTGGCCTTCTAGCCATTTCTACAGCACTTCTACAGCAAGCATAATACTTCTCAAGCTTCCCTAAGAAATACTTAAGAACCCGAAACTCGCTCTGTCATATTGCTGAGAATGGTGAGACTCTTTAATATGCAAACAAGTAACACTCAGAAATATTTCCAAAGGAACTGCTGTTGCACTTTATAGGTGGCTGAAGGATGTGTTTGGGCACTTTTCTAAAGCAGAGCAGTGGTAAATCTCCTCCATGAAATGTGTCTTTCCATTCTAAATCCTGCAGAGAAAAGCTGGCTTACCCCTGTTCATCTAGCTTGAGGACTGGATCTGAAATTGTTTTCTTCTGCACAAACATAAAAAAATTAAAAAACAAAGGAGTGAGCACATGTTTGCAGCAGTTCATATATCCAGTTCCTAACAGCTACTTAGAATGTGGATTTTTTTGACATCTAATGTCTTAACTTAAAAATTGACCTAGAACAAAATTCAGAGATATTATGGCCTCTAAGGTAATGTTCTTTATGAACTAGAATGAAATGGGTTTTGTTTGAAGAATATTAAGGGAATAAAGATCAACTAAGTTAAAGTTTGACAGCTTAAATTTCATTTCTGAATTCTTGATTTTTTTCACGTGGGCTTTATCGTCTTACATTATTCAGTATCTGTCTGAAAGATATTAGTTTAGAACAATGCAACCTCAAAAAATTGTCATGGAAAGTCAGTAATTCAGGAGGATGATTGCGTTTGTTTCAAAAAACTCTGAAGGATAACAACAATTACATCTCAAAATGTACAGATGCTGTCATGTCCTTCAGAAGGCAAATTAAATGAAAGTGACTTGCTTAGGTGTACCTGGGTGAGGTACTTCCTAGCTGATCAGAAATTAATAATACCAGTGCAGCATACACCAGCTAAAAGTCTCAGAATGATTCTTGTCAGATCATGCTATAATACTCTGCTCTAATTTTATCACTATTTTTTACTCAGTTCAGTGGGCTGGACTGTAGTTACAAAACTATTATTTTTAAGAAATCTTTTAATGATTGTGTAGAAAGATGACAAACCTTTCTTCAGGTTCCAGGACCTGGATTCTGTGCTGACATTAGCAACGATGCTCCAGATTTACACTGGTAAAAGCAATCTTCTGCAGAACCAGGGTCATTGCTGATTTACAAAAGACAACAATCCAGAGGAGAATTGTCAAAAACAGAGCAATATTTCAGGAGGTGGTAGGTTGGGTGGATGATGGAAGACTTTCATCCCTTCATTTTAAAATGGTGAAATTCCTCATGTAGATAATCGTAGTCTGATTTTTATTTTTGCTTTGTCAATTGGTTGAGACAAAGGAGTCCAGAGGTGAAAGACAGCCTAGCTCATGTTGTAAATTTGGGACTTTGAAACCTTTAGTTCTGGGAAAATACACTTCTCCAAATAAGCTTCTGCTGTGAATGTTTAATGTTATTTATTACATGGAAAACTATATGAATTCTTGAATGGTCAGCATGTTGCAACTTCAAAGCATAGTTAGCACCTCTTACAGAGTTTCCATTCAATTAAATTTCCAGAGCCATAAGATCTTGATTATATGCTGTATAAAATCAGATGAGCCAAGTACTAAGTAGCCAGTTATTCTGCTTGACTACCAGAATAAGGCGCTTTGTATCAGGATGTCAAGGTTTAAAGCAAGGCAAAAATAAACTGCGGCAGATGCTCTCTGTTGTCCCCTCATTCACACCCCTTTTTGATGGGAAGGATGATAAGGAGGAAGGAAGAGAGACTTAGACTTCAAGTTGGAAGGGTTTTAAAAGGCTTTACTAATACTACTAATAAATAGAGAAAATACACAAAATATACAAAACCAATCTTGAATGTCCAATATGGAGTTGGTGTCACTCCAGTGGCGGCGGAGCTGGGAGCTGGCGTGGCTCCAGCAGCTGCAGGGCAGGCACCCAGAAGTCATGAGCGGGACTTCACAGCAAACCAGACACTGGATTTCAGGGATGCAGGGCCTGAGGCCTGTAGATCACAGGCAGACAGACAAGGTCCTCTCTAGATGTCAGCCATGGTCCAAGAGGAGCAAGACCCTCTTACATATGGGGTGTGACTGTTATAGGATGGAATACTCGGTCATTTTTAGTCACCTGTTCCATCCACCCCTCCTGGCAAACATGTCCCATTATCAGTTAACCTTGGTTACCATAGTAATAAATCTAAACATGAGCTTCTTCAGCATTCCGTTGGTCCTCTTATCAGCACAGAGCACAGTGTCCGAGAAAAATATGCAGTTACTTAGGAAGCACTTAGAAGAACTTAGCTGAAAGAAAAATTCGCTAAAAGGGAACTGGTCTTGTTTTCAACAAAACCAGGACACAGGAACATATATTTAACTGACTTCAAATCAGGGCTAGCTTCTGGTGCTAACAATCACTGTGTATTTTAGTGGTATGGGTAAGATGAATGTACCCACAGCCAGATCTACAAAGGGAGAGCTGCACTGTAGGAATAGAAGAATTCCCAATGATTTCTACTGCTCTGTTCGCGTGTGAATAGGAACAGACAAACAGGAAATCCCCCAGGGATTGCCCCACTGTAAAATTATTCTGACCATTTTCAGAACTCTTTCCTAAAGCACCTTTTTTGTCATAGAAGCCTACCTACAATAACTGGAGCTGACGGAAGATGATGAGCGAGAAAAAAAATAATAATAAAAGGAGGCAAGAAGGGAAGGGAGGAGATGACAACAGCAGAAAAATCTTCCAAGTAATAGCAGACTCTAGGATAGCAAAACCAGAACCTCCTTCAGATTAAATTTTCATACTAATCTTAAATAATGTATTTGGAACTTCAACTCTTTTATAACAAAAGAGAAAAGAAAAGCAGAAAGGCTGAAGTACCCAGCTGTAAATGAGGGAGAATGTGCACACAGATGCCTCAGGCTCCAACAGTCACAAAATCCAAATCGCCAGTTCCCTTCCCACCCAGCCTCAGTCACTGGTAAGCTTCTCATTAAGGAAAGATCTGCTTTAAAGAAGTCTCAGTGATTACTGTCACTTTGATAAATTTACATATATTTAAGTTGCAGAAGAAACAACCAAGTATCTGTTGGTTGGAGGAAGGCAGCTGGAATAGGTTTGCAAGGACTGTAGTCATGGGCTGCCTTCATGTCTATGTTCACATCTAAGACCTGATGTATTTTTCTCATGCTTATTGAATTCTGAAATCAAGAATACTGTTGAAGATTATGACACCAGTAATCCCACTGAGGTGTTTTTTTTGTTTCATTTTGCTAAAATTATCTAGCCTTCTTCCTGCATACGATACTGTGAAATATATGAGTGCCTGAATCTGTTCCCAAGTTACTTGTTAACCAGTTTGACAAAGAAATATTTTATAAATGGTGAACAAATACAGTGCTTTTAATCCATTTTCCAAAATTTCCTAATTTTTATTGTCAATAGGGAGTGAAATATTGCACATCACAAGGCAACAGGTGATACAGACACGTACAGCAGACATTTATTCAGGAAGGTTCGTGCCCATTTCCTGCTTAGAGTGAGCCTGTTCAAGTGTTCATCTTAGGAGGGTTTCCAGCAGGTACTGGAAAGACCTAGATCTTAACTCTAAACTAATAGCATGGAAACTCCCCGGCAGCCAGCTAGATTCAGTTGAGCTTGGTGAACTGTTCAGAATATTGTGCGTGTTCATCCCCTGCTCATTTCAAAGAGGTCCAGAAGGATTTAAACATCTTGTTCTATGTACAGTTTTGGATTTCTGGGTATTCTTACAGTATTTTAATTTTTGTGGGTTGATAAAGGTGATTTAATGAGTGGAAGAGGCAAGTACTTGTGTAAAAATTTCCACTAGCTAGAAAGTCATGGTCATACTGCTGTACCACATGCATACATGCTTATTACCCATTGCAAATGCTGTTGTGATGCAGGTCCCCTCCTTTCATTTTTGTGCTCTTCCTTTTGCCACTGAAGTAGTTCTGTGAACCACACAGACATTATTGTTCACAAAATGGAACCTTGCTTGAGAACCTGGCTTTGAGTTTCAGTGCATCCAGGGCCTCCTTTTCTACTTCTCCTTTCGCCTCTTCTGGGCACTTCTGTGATCCTCCTTGTCCCTTCTGGGTCTGCTACCAGCTAGGCCACTCTGACATGGCAACGTGGCAATTTGTCCTGGCTGGACTCCCAGGTGTCACCACACTGTGCTGTACCATGCTCCTTGGCCCTGGTGCATGGTGCAGAGGCATGCAAGCTGGTTTCCTGGCACAGCTAGTTTGAGGGCTGCTACTCTTTGTGTCTACCTGGAAATGCATTGGTGTCGTTTCCACAGAAAGGCGAGCTTCAGTTCTGTGTAAGACTGCACTGAGTAGGGTTTCAGGTCTTCTCCTCGGCTGTCTTCCTTCTCCCAGAAGCTCCCTGCTTTTGGGGTCTTTGAGGCCTTGGGACTTCACACTGTAAAGCTGCATTTCAACAGAACAAAGAAATGACAGGCTGAGAGAGCTGAGGTTGTTCAGCCTGGAGAAGAGAAGGCTCCAGGGAGACCTTATTGCAGCCTTTCAGTACTTAAAAGGGGCCTATAAGAAAGATGGGGACAGACTTTTTAGCAGGGCCTGTTAGGACAGGGCAAGGGGTAATGGTTTTAAACTAGAAGATTCAGGCTAGACTTGAGGAAGAAATTTTTTACAATGAGGATGGTAAAACACTGGCACAGGTTGCCCAGAGAGGTGGTAGATGCCCCATCCCTGGGGACATTCAAGGCCGGGCTGGACGGGGCTCTGAGCAACCTGATCTAGTTGAAGATGTCCCTGCTCATTGCAGGGGGTTGAACTAGATGACCTTTGAAGGTCCCTTCCAACTCAAACTATTCTATGATTCTATGTTTAAGGGTTCTCAAGGAGACTTTATAAGCAACTCTCTTCATTCCCTGAGGAAACCTCTCAGTTGGAGCACTGGTCCATCCAAATCTACTCTGCAGGTGTTGCTATTTTCAGAAGCACAAGGAGTACTGATGTCTGACTCACATTCAAAGCAAAGGAAATTAATCTTTCGGCAAAACAACTGGCATTATTAGCACCCAAGGGGCAAAAGCTGAGGCTAATATAGGAAACCATTTGCTAGAGAATTCTCTGAAGGAGAGGAAAGAGTAGCTGTTTGCCCAGAAAGCTCTGACTTTTGAAATGGGAGCTTTTAATAAATTCCCTAAAGCAACTGAAGTATTTAATAAATGGGGAAACAAATAAATAAATAATATCCTCCCAGGACAAATTTGGGAAAGGATCCATATCCCAAAAGGTTGTCTGTTTCCAAAGCCTCTCTACACAGAGATGAGGACCTTTGGGGATCTTAGGGACAGAAAAAAATGACACAGCCCCTCAGATACTCTTTTGAATCCAGTGGATTTGTTTTGCTAGCATTCATTTCTCTTAATTTCTCCTTTCACTCATATTTCCAAAAATTTTCAGGGATGTAGAGACTATCCCAAAGAATTAACTTATTTTCCCCTATTTTTCATACCCCTCACCTTTTTGTAATGAAGAAAATAAAAGATTGCAAGTCATCACAGTTCTGCAAGAAAAAAAATCATTCTACTTGGAAGCAAGTGGACCTAGTGAATGCAGAGAACCCAGTGGGCTTGTTGAATCTGATTGAGGAACAATATTCTGGAAGTGGTGTAACCCTGGTGTTGTGTCGTTTGAGTCTCCTTGTACAAATAAGCACTTAAAAGATGTTGCTCAGCTTCCAGGCTGTGTTTAAAGTTCAAAATTAAGCCTGTTTCAGGAGTATTGCTGAGGTCTATCAGAGTGTGCATTTATGTATTCTGTTGGTGGTTTTGGCAGATGCAGTTTAGGACAGGTGTTTTAAAAAATAATAATACTTTCATTTTTTTTATTGGTAACCAGAATGTTTTGAAAGAGTGACTAAGCACAGGCTGGAGATTATGAAATTTGCTTAAGTGTTAATGGGTTGATTGCTGAGTTACAGCCTGCCGTCTTTACTGGAAATTGATTGACTGGTGCTGCAGGTCTTCACACTTGACGCTCGGATTTGACTCGAAAATTCTGCCAAGTCTTTTACTCTGAAATTTATCTTAATTAGATCTGAAAGACCTGCCACAGCAGAATAGTCACACCGATTAAAATGAAAAACAGGAGAAATTACTGATCAAATTAATCATAATGTCGGGTTACAGCTGTAGGTCTGATGTAATTTGCCACTCCAGTGAGTTACATCGGCCCAGGCAGAGGAAAGAGAGCTGGTTTTACGCTGATCCGTAACACCAGGCAGCTTCGGGCAGCCCATCAGGACGTTTATTCCATTCATTCTCTTGGCTTATTCTGACCTTAGTGCTGCAACTAGAAACAAATTAGGCAAAAGAAAAAAATATCCTTTTATCCAAGGGGTCGCGCTGGAAACATGAGCTTTCCAAAGCCGCCTTGTTTTGGTTTTCCCCTTTCTCTACCAAGCTTCTGCTTTTGTTTGAAGTAACCAACAATTAATTATGTGGAAATTGGAAAATTAAAAGGTCAGGGGTTATCACCTCAGGCACAAGTCAGAAAATGTGTATTTCTAACAGCTCCTAGTGAGTTGGTATATGAAGAAATTAGGATCATTTAAGCAAATGGATATATAGCAGCATATGAGAAGGCATGTCCTAGCAGGTAGGAAATAACAATCAGACTTGATATCTTATACATGTGATGATCCCCAAATTTATTTTTATATTATGTACTTGTAATAGACAACATTTACTATAAACTTAAAAAAAAAAGAAATAAAGTAGAAATCACTGTTTGAATCCATGTTAGAATTAGATAGATTGTAGGGCTTAAGGGGCCCGAGCAGAAAATTTTCATTTAGAAGAGAAGTCTTCTGCAAGTTTCCTAATAGTTGTTCCACCAGCAAGGTTTGAAAGATTTTTTGAGACAACCTGCCTTGTAGTAACACTGTATTTTTTGCTACTGACCCAGGACAAGGTCATTAAATTAAGATCACAGTATCACAGTATGTTTGGGATTGGAAGGGACCTCAGAAGATCATCTAGTCCAATCGCCCTGCCAGAGCAGGAATGCCTAGGTGAGGTCACACAGGAACATTTGAAAGCAGTTGAGAAAGGAAATTAAGTAAAGACAATAAGAAGCTAGATTAGCACTGTGAGTCTCAGGGAAAAAAAAAAAAAAAAAAAAAAGTCTTACCTTTGAAATACACAGAATTTTTTATTTTGATACTGTAATAATATAAACCAATCATGAATTTTTCTAAGTGATTTTTCTTTTCCAACAATGCTGTAATTCCACTAAGTTGGTTTCTCCCCTGCCCAAAAATTCATTTTAATTCTCTATTTTAGGCCTGGGTAATGCAAAGAATGGAGGATAGCTTTTGTTTAAAATCAGCTTAAGTTGTATATAAACAATTTATTACATTGAATTGCCTAAAATTAGTGATGTAGCAAAAGAAATTGAAATAATCTTAATTCATGGTAGTGATTTGAAATCTGCTGAAATACTTCATCGTTTTTAAACTCAAGTTTTGTTTGCTGAACCATTTCAATATTCCATGTTTTATCTGCATTTTCATCAGAAGTTACATCTTAAATCAAAGGAAGTTCCTGCAGGACAGGAATTTGACTTATTTCTGATAGCTTAGACATGATCAAATATCCTGTGAGGATTCCAGTTGGAGAACCAAGATAGGCTGTGTTTGTGAAAGAGATTGGAAGGCAAAGCAGAGTTTCCAGAAGAAAAAAAATTATGTATGAATACAGCACATCATATATTGCTAGAATTATCCTTTTACTAAAGGAATGATGATAGTGCATTTTGGTTCTTAAAGGAGCTGAGACTCTTTAAAGAAGGTATCAGTCCTGCAGTGTGTCTGTTAAGAAATAGTTACATGCTTGTGAAAAGCATCAAGGAAGCAGTCAGACCTGGGAGGATCATAGGCATGTAGCAAAAATATAGATGCTGTAAAGAAAACCCTAAAATATGGGCCCAGTACAGAGTACAGAGTATGGAGTACTGATAGCCAATAAATTGATATCAGAAGACGCTTCCGAATGAATGTGATAACAAGTGATATAAAAATAGTTGCTAATGCTTTTATGATTTTCACCATAGTAACCTTATAATCGCATTTTCAACCTGCCGGATAGCCAAATCAGGCTGGAGTGCTGTCTCTTCTTGCTCTCCTTCCAGTTTGGACAGTGTGGACTGGTGGCTCTAGCTGGAACAGGACAGGAGGTGGCAGAGGGCTGTTCTCCTTTTGACCTTTGCCCAGGGGACACCCCTCAGAGAGTCAAACAGAGCTGCCAGTGTGGATGCTCCAGGGGCTATAGGACAGGGGGGGCAGAGGATGAGGAGTGGCTGTACTGGGATCAAGGTCCAGGATGCATCTGAGGGTGCAGCTTCCAGCAGTGTAGAAGTCCTCAGAGGCAGGGCCTGATTTTAGGGAGGAAAAGGAAAATGTTTGGGGGAGGAGGAGATGGGAGAAAAACAATGTCTTTGTTATTCACAGTGCCTTTATTCCTACTGACCTTTTCCACTGGGAGAGAGGTACAACAAAAAAAATCAGAAGAGAGACACAAAAAAACCCATAAGGACTGGCATTGTGAAAGACTGAAATCGTATCACTTGATCACCACTCTGGAATAAGATGCTGTGTGCATTTCCATCCTACCGCTGTCTGCAACTTTTCACTTTAAAGCAAGACCTAATGCTATCCTAGGGAAGTTTCTCACAGTTCTCAAATGAGACAGGAGCAAGCTCAATATGCCATTAGGAAGGTTTCCCCCTCTTCTCCCTCCTCAACTTTATAGGATTACAGCTTCCTATTTTTTTTTAACTGTCTTCTGACTATGAAACATGTTCTTCATGAAATCAAAATGTGTCTGACAGAATTTTCAGTTCATGTAAAACAAATATAAAAATAAACAAAACTTGAGAAAACCAAGCCGTTCCAAAACTCCTTGATGTTTTCCCCATAGACATTCAAAGAGTATGTCTAGGGGGAAATCACTGGTACTTCAAATATACAAGCAGGTATAGTGATAACATGTCAGTCCTGTAGACCCAAACCTGGCAGTCCACGCTCTCATGAATGAAAACTACAGGGAAAGGAAGGGAGGGGAAGGAGTTATTTTACTGACACATAGAGTCTGCATATTTAGCGCTAATCTCATTATCAAGTTACACCTTTGCTTACTGAATTCACTTTTGGAAAATAATTTACACCAGGAAGCAAAGTGCTCTAATAAATGGGTGGTTTGAGTCAGGAGCACCAGGCTGTGGTCCCAGCTCTCTCAGTATCTGGCCTGTCACTTTGTCTTTCTGTTCCTTTGTTGATTCTCCCACTGGTGTTTGATCTCTTTAGACTTTAAACTTTTAGAGTTTTTTTGGTATAATTCAATGAGGCCTTGATCTTGCATTTGGCTTCTAGATACTGCTGTAACACTAATACTACGAAAGCAAGGAATATTCAAAAGAGGAATCACATAGCCCCAGTCACTCGCTGAATTCAGTAGCAGTATCGCTGTTGACTTCAGAGGACAGAGAATTGGTATCCATCTTGTTTTCAAGTATATTGAATATTTTGAAGTTTCTGTCAGCTGCTCAGTGTGCTGTCAAATGCACTAATGAAAGGTTTTCCTAAAGTTAATTTTCCTACTCGTAATACAATAACCAAATTTGCTTTAACACTTGAAAAAATCCATCCATACTAAAGAGAATCAGTTGCTTAATCCTAAAATTAAAGGTTATTGCATGCAAGAGAAAATAATTACATGCTCAAAGTATGGAAAAAGAAAACTTTTTTAATATGTAGGTATTTGTATAATTAAAGACTAATCAAGCATGAACGCTGCTGACTAAACCAGAAAATGAGATTGTTGGCAAGCAATATTGTAATGTAAATGCCATTTTTGTTTAAGTACTAAAAAGCTGGAGGAATGATATCCTGAACAGATTAAAAGCAAACAGCATTGATAATAAATATTTATCAGATTTCAGATGCAACACACAGAGATTTTTATATTTTACATGCAAAATATATTGGCATTGAAATATTCAGTCACTTTTCAAAGGTTTGTTCACATCTTCACTTTAAAATGTTGAAAAGCAAGCACTCACTAGTAAGAGAAACAGCTTTAGAACTCAGTCTTAACCTGTAGCAATGTCAGTAAACTGTAGGCAATGGAAAACAGCTGAGACTTGCTAACATACTTAACTACAAATGTATAAGATCAGCTCCTGAGGCTGGAGAGTCAGAATTTTGATGGTCTTTATGTATGTTTTCTTTTTTTCCAAAATGTTCACATTAATTTTTCAAAAAGAGAGGGAAGCTTCTCAGACTTCAATCTTTGTCATGAAACAAATGCGTAGTAAAGTATTTCTGGAGGACTTATGTATATTCAGAAATTATCTCAATGTAACCACCATTTTGTTGTTGAGGACTGATTTAGTTAGAGGTTTCTGTCGTCTTGGGGCAATGCTTTTAAATTTGTGTAAAAGTATTGCACTGGTTAAATAGGCTCATCATATACCTTTGTGTTATCTCACTATAGCCTACATCTTGTTCCAAAGTGGATATAAAGATATTTTGTTACATCAAGACTTGAGGAGAATAAGGAAATGCTAGAAATGAAGTACCAAATGTGTTTCCATTCCCAACCATTTTCTTTCCGTTTCACTCTTCCCAGAGCTGGCACTACTCAACATGCTGAAATCCAACAACAATCGTGTCTTAATCAAACCTGGTTATGCGATAGTTGAAGCTCATTTAAAACATCCTTTGACATCTGTGAAAAGAGGCTAAAACCCAATGGTTATGATAGTAAGGCAATGAAGACCTTTGCTTTAGTATGTGCGCTGTGCGCCGTTGCATCCTTTGTGTTGATGTGTACCTCCTGTTGTTTCCTCAGACATTTGCTTTTCAAAATAATTTTCATCTCACTTGATTATGACTGAGAGATACAATAGCGTGTCACTGACAGAGTTATCAGGGGGAAGTGACAACAGGGATTTTTGAATTTAAGGCTGCCTACAACATTATCAAATTTTTCCTCGCCTAGTGTAATTATATTCTATTAGCCTTTGGACAAAGGGAGTGTAGACAAGTTAAAATTTAATAATACTGTGCAAAAGTGTAATGCTAATCTCTTGAATACGCATTGATCTAATTTTCACAGAATCATAGAGTATTTGGGGTTGGAAGGGACCTCTGGAAATCATCTAGTCCAACACACCTGCCGAAGCAGGTACACCTGAGTAGATGGCACAGGAATGTGTCCAGGTGGGTTTAGAACATCGAATTTTCAGAAGGATTGAGTCACTCCCACTGATATGAACTGCAGCAATTATTACTTAGACCTTGAAGGAGCAAAAATACAGATTTCAAACCCTGGATTTCTTAGAAAAATCTTACTTGTGTGTATAGGTTATATCCCAGGGAACTGACAATTTGCAAATGCTGAAACTCAGACAGGCCAGGTACATACAATAAATATCCTGTGTTTATCTGAGTTACTGAGTTCTTAATAACTTTACAGATAGACATATTAATTTTTTGTTTTCTAACTGTAGTGTCGTATAAAGTGTAAGTTACAAGAAAGGTTTACCTATTATTTCTAGAAGGGAGATTACAGCAGTTTATTGAGGAAAACATGGTAACATGTAAATTATTTAACGGCTGAAATGGACACTTTCACAAGTCATTAAACTACCCTATGTCTTGGAACACAAAGAGGTTATCCCTGGGATATTTATCTGAGGGGTCTGCAGGTCAAGAGGGGAATGGAGTCAGCAGAAAAAGAAGCAGCCACATACAGAAAGAGCAATTATTCACAAAATAAAAATGAGTATAGCGGTTAGAAGTGTCAGCATAAACATCTGAGATGCCTTTGGTGGGGCCATTACTTATGAAAAAAGTCATTATTGCCATTTTGCAGTAGATACCATGTACCTATTTCATGGTAATCGTGGCTTGCACAGTATTAATTTATATGGAAAACCTACAAAGAAACCTGAAGCCACCTAGTGAAATGTAGAAGCGTCTCCCAGCATTCTGGCTTTATACTCTCTGACAAGCATCAACCTAAACAGACCCTTAAAATACTCAACACTTGAATACATCATCTCCATTTACCTTCATGAATCAATAAGGACATGCAAGCCTCATCTTCAGTGTGTGGTTTTGAAAGTCTTAATCAGATTCTTTAAGTTAACAATATCCTTCACTCGAAATCATAGAAAGTAAGATCACAGTTCTGGTTATAGCCTCACTTGGAAGTTTGAAGGCCAGCGAGATGCTGCTCTGTGTTCCAGGAGTGTCCAAAAAATGTTGCCTTACTTTCAGATAAGATTTGTCCCTCATCTGAGCACCAGATATTGGAATTTGCACATTTTTTCTGGACATGCTCTTTTGAGTTTGTAATTTCTTCACAGGAGGATTAGGCAAAAATCAGACCCAAGGGTATTTCATGGTCCCAACAAAGATTTGACTCCAAACCAAAAAAAAAGAAAACAGAAAAAACAGTGTAGCTGACAAAGTTTCACATGGATGAAATAAAACCGTGAAGTCTGATTTAGTGCATTACTTTATCATATGCACATGCACACCTACACTGTTTGAGAAACTGGATTCAAAATGAAGAGCCCAAAACTGCGGAATTTTAGTACTACTCAAACACTTTCTTTGTGAGCTTATGGAGGGAGAGACTTCCTAAACATGATCAAAATTCCAAAAGTTTCAGTTTCAATGGAAATAATAAAGCAATAGATTTTTCCATCAACATTTTTAAAACCTATTTGCCAAAAAAAAAAAAAAGTAACAAAATATTTTAAATTCATCCTTATCTTGGAAATCACCATGGGCTTCAGAAATACTACCTGATGCTTAGAAAATCTGAATCTGACATTTTTCCAGTAAGTTGGAAAGCTGCACACTGTTGAATATAATTTTCACATTAGGGTGCTGTTTTTAAATTTCCCAGGGGGTGATTCAGCGCTTGAAGGCAACAGGGGTAATGATCTGAGGAGGAGACTCCTCCCAAAGTAAAAAGATCAGTCACTTGCCACTTCTGACAGCTGACAGACCAGGGTTTGCCCTATGAAATGAAAGTCAGCCATGCCAGGGAAATGGTCCAGCGCTGAGCAAAGGAGCTTTCAATCAAGAGCTGAGGTTTGTAATCGTCAGGGCGATAACCACCCTCATTTTCCTACAACCTGTTCCTTTTCAAAATGCCTAGCAACCTTCTTTTAAACAGCTAAACAACTCAAGACATGGTTTTCATTAGTTTTTGTTGAAAACTGTAGATTCGCTGAAGAGCAAGTCTGTTCGTGGCATCTGGTGAAATAATCTCATGAAACAATACCTTAGCTTCAGGTTCAAGCCTTTCGCTACACCTGGTTCAGATGGGAGGCTTCAACCATGTTCTCCAGATGCTGGTGAATGCCCTGATTTGACAGAATAATGAATGCTTGTGGGCTTTTACTTTTCCATCTTGGAATATAAATAGTTGACCGTTCATTAGGCCAGAAGTAGGACTTAGCCTCCTACCTGTCCCAATGAGCATGGTAACTTTTACAAAAGAAACAATTCTAAATAACAGTGGAGAAAGTTCATGACTCTGAAACTTACTATGTATATGTATGTGTTTTCTGTTTGAGAATCGTCTGCTCGAAGTTTAAACGAACCATTTGTGTAAGTGCTAGACAAGCCCACAAGGAGCTCTGTTAATATTTGAGATATAAGCTAAGACTTGTTTGGCTTTGTTCTCTTTGGGGAGAAGAGGGGCTGAACATATGGGTTACGTGATATTCCATCAGTTGTTTGAATGGGAGCGCTGCCACTTTAGCATAGCATGAGCAGTACTTTTTCTGGGAGGGCTGGCTGGCGTTTGGGTTGTGTCTGGCTAATGGATGAAAGATGTTTCCCCAGCTCCTTTAAGGGGGAATTTTTTAAAAGATGATTGATACAGAAAGATGAGTATAAGGTACATAGGGAGGATAGGTCTGATGAAAGTTGATCACATTTTAAAAAAATAACTGGTATCTTCTGAGGATAAGGAATAATCTTTAATGTAGGTATTGAGTGACTTCCTATTACTCAACACTAATTTTAATATAATGGAGTGTTGAAATGCTTCTAGAAAGTCCAGTTAAAATAAATCCTTACATGTCTAAATGTTAGCTGCAATAAGATTGAGATTTTATGAGCAAAATTTTATTTTTAATGATATTAGGTCAATACAGACTTAAAAAAAACCTGGGAATTACAGGTTCTGAAAATAAAGTTTTAGCCTTAGTGCTTTGATAAAGATCTGTGACCCCTGGCCCTTTAAATATTGAACTCAGACTGTAAAAATATCACTTCTTATTGATCACATGGTTATTAAAGACAGTCAAATGCTCAATTTATATGTCAAATACTTGTAATATTTCCTGTAAATATTAGAACAAAAGAAGAGGGTGATAATATCATTGCATTCAGTTGCATTAGATTTATTCAGCTTTTCATGACTGAGGAATAATAAAAGTGTCACTAAGAAACGCATTAAATATGCCAAGCATTTATCAAGACTAAATTAGTTTACAGCTGCATCATGTATGTGGCGTATGTGTGCGTTGGTTCATGTATACAAAGGTAGGATCACACCCATCCATGTTACGGAGTGTGAATATATATATATACCATGTGCTCTCGTTCTCTCCTTTATGTTTACCTTCCCACTCCCTGTCACATACTTGCAACCCTGGAAGGGTATGGTTTATTTGTTGAATCGCAAAGAGAATAAGGAAACTTAATCAGTCAACAGATATTAATTAAATGTTAAAGGCAGGTTTTAAAGTACCTTCAATATATATTGCTCCTAATGACATTCAAGTGCGCTTACAAGGGAGGTCAGCAGGGAGATCTTTAGATCTCCTAGGCTCCCCCAAGATGCCTTTCCATAACCAAATGCTTTCATATGAGTAATCGAAAGAAACCTTTAGTCAACCACTGGGGAGTCTTTACAGCCTGACTTCGATTGGAGTCTGAGTGCAGGCCTGTGAGCAGGAGGTGTTTGTAAGCATTTCTAATGGCATTTTGATGTACATGTACAAAATTGATGTCGGAAGGATCATTGTAAAGTCCCAAACAGTGGAATATTGAGGACATTTTCAGGTGGCAGTCAGATTCTGGCTGGGTGAGCCCAGTATATTTTCTCATGTCACAGTTGATTAGGTTCACAGGGAAGTGGAAAGAGTAAAAAATTCTCTTATTACTGCAGCAATGCCATATCAGCCTCTTTTCCCTTTGAATGCAACATTAGTTTTTGTCCAGAACTCTAACTGCTTTCTACAGTTTGGGGAATTGTAAAGCAGAAACAATTTTCCCAGCTAGGCTGACCTTCACAGTAATGAGAAATGACTGGAATTTCTCTCTATTTCTCTAACATTTGGGGAGGGGGGTAGGAGGAATGTGTTTGTTTTACCTGATATTATGTTGTGGGTGTCTATTTGGCACTTTGAGCCTAATTTTTTTCCATTCAGGAGATTACATGGACTGTTGCACCATCTGACCCAGTAGCCAGCCCTGAAGTGTATAGAGAAGTGATAGTAAGGCACTTTAAACCTTTTGTTATCGCAACAGCAATAGCATTTTGTTTCAGCTATTAAATGATTTTTTTTTCTTTTTTTTTTTTTTTCGTGGGATGGCTATTTTCATTTACTCTTCCGTACTTGTTCAGATGATGAGCAATGATCTTGGGAAAATTTAAGATTCATTAGAGGCCAGGCAGATGGGAAAGCCTCAAGACGGAGATGCATCTGCAGAGCGTTCCTTGTGAGGCTGGCACAGTACTGCTACAATGCTGATCATCTCTTGGGGACGGGATATGAAAATTCTGCATTTCTCTGCAAAGCAACTTAGTACTATGTCTGAATAGTCTTTAACAGCAGCACATCTGGCTAGAAATATGACTTGTTTCCTTGTTCTTCCCAGCTGTTTCAGAATAAACCTCTTTTCCTGTGGAATCTGAGGCCTCTAGCAATGCATGGTGGTCCAGGCTAGGGCTACCCTGCAGATGGAGTAGTAGCATTGCGGAGGTGTTAACATACCCAAGCTACATTTTGTGAAGAAAAATTCAATGCCAGGAAGACTAAAGGTCCTATGACAGGGCATTAAATGCAACGAGCCACCCAAGTAAACATGCAGGATCTCAGGCACACTTATCCAGCCTCTGCTAAAAGTCCATACTGCTGCACCTTTGTTGTGGCATTGTCATGAACTAGATGGGCTCAAGCGGGACTTCATCTGCTCCTTATTACAGTATCGACCTATCTGCCACTTGGCATCTGTGCTAGGAAAAATACCCCAGAAGTTCCTGGAAATGGGCACAGGTCAAAACATTTCAAACAGAAGACAAATTGGATCCAATCTCTGGCTGCAAATCACTCAAATATGAAAGCTGAGTGGTAGTTTCAGGGAATTCATAAATTTCAAGAGTTTTCCTTTAATTTTTGCTTTGTTATAGCTATGGCAGGCTATGGAAACATCAAAATATCATGGAGGAGGCAGGTTTTCACCATAAAGAAATAAAAGGTCTCGGGATATTTCTAGGAGAGGTTTGCATAATACCCTGTAGACTTTCAACAATTTTGCTGTACTTTTACTGTAATCTGAAAGGCCTGAAGTGGTGAACATATTCCATTAAGTTGGAGTTACATTTTCCTAGTTAATATATCCAAGTTATGATGTTAGGACATTTCTTTGATTCCATGTTAATAGTCTGCAATATGGGGAGCAAAGTCAAGGAATATTAAATTTTGTGATCATGCTGTAACTCCTGGAGTCTAATATCTCATTAACTGCAATTAGTGGCCCTCTGAAGACTCCACTTTAATTTTTTTAAGCCTCCAACATAAGTGACATGATGTAATACTGACAGGTGACTTTTTTCTGATCTCTTCCTTCTCTCAGAAATATCTGTATGTCTGCAGCTCATGGATTATGAACAAGGTCAATAGGGAGGAAAATACTTAAAATTGCTGGGAACATTTCCTTGTATTGCTATAGAGCATTACAGGAGGCTTAATTTAGATGCCATTTTTCTAATTTTATGTTAAACTATTTGGTAGTCATCCTTGTCTTTCTTTTCCTGTCATATATGGCAGATGTTTCTTGAAGGCCTCCGCAACCTATTTCTTACCCAGTACTGCTTTCTCTCTATATTCTCTTTACTCCATACATTATTATCATGAGTAAGAAAGATTGGATTCCTGTGGCCAGTAAAATGAACAGAAATAAACTAAAGCAAAATCTGAGTGGATCGAGACAGATCTGCTGGCCCTTAGAAGTTTAGATAGAGTGGTGATAGAGGAAAGCAGCAATCTCAAACAGTGCTTGATGAAATAGTGCTCAGATAATGCCTTTACCTTAATTAATTACAGAAAACAGACTGATAATCTGAAACACTTTGTTCTTTTTATTATTATTAGCAATGTCCTGCTTCGTTCACTATTTGTGGTGTCCCAGTGTTCAATTCATGTTCCCATCTATAGCTAACCTTTATGAAGATTCATAAAAAGAGAGCATATTAATTCACAGATGTTCAATGCAGATCAATATTCATTGCAAAGCAATTGCAAACACATCATCTTCCTTCTTCTATTGGCAGCATTCGTCATATTTTTTGTTTAGTCCTGAATCAAGCCCTAACTCTGATTTTATGCCAGTGAAAGTCAGGACCAACCAACTCTGTAGAAGGTCAGGTGCAACACATCAGTACAAAAGCAGTGTGAGATTGAGCTGAGTGGTTGTGAATTTTGGAAAGTTAGTCTTCATCACACAACTAAAACTTTATGACTGTGACTTGTCTTCATCCTGGAGTTTCTCTTAAAATCTTTGCACTTGAGAAAAGTTGGTAGAGCTCTCAGCACAGCATCCTGTTCAGAGCCTTCCCTGCCTGGAGACTTTAAGAAGGTCTTTCGTGTCGTAAGGCAGGATCTGATCCTGGAAATACAAAAGCATACCCTGGTTCCAGGACTGGTAAATCAACGTCTGCTACTGGCAGCCCTTAGTGAGAGAAGCACTCTCTCAAGCATTTCTTATCTGGCTGGAGTGGGAAGATGTACACTGTATTAAATTTGGCATGCAAGGCAAGATACACTCCAACTTCAAAAATAACAGCAATGTCTCCACATCAAGTGCTTTGGGATTTGGGTTATACACTTGGCAGTTTTGTATTTGCTTTTCTCTCCTAAGTAGCAGTGACAAATCACTAGGTTAAGAACATACCCAATTAGGAATGAAAGGTGTTCTACCTCCTGATCTCTCTCCCTGGTGTGCCCATATTCCAAAGCCATGTTGTCACTACTGCATGTTAGGGGCTAAATGAGTGTAAACTGATCACCCAGTCTCAAAGCAGTGGGCTAAGACTTAATTATGCTTATTAAGAAAGGGACAAAAGTGCCTAAGATGTGTTGACCTCAGCTACTGGGCTATGTTAAGTGTCAGTGTCACCGTCAACCTGAGGCTATCTTCAAATTGAGAAAAACTAGTGGGTAGGCTGCCATAATGAGGAAGAACATGAGAAGTGTGTATGTGGGGTCCCAAATACATGAATGGCACAAAGGGGCTGTGACTCTCCTGTCTGCCACTGGCAAGCAGCAGGAGCTGGGTCTTACCCTGCTGACAAACTGAGGATGAGGAGTATCATATTCTGCATCTCATCAGGCCCCACAGGTTGAGTCCTCACACTCCCCATGGCTGTTAGGAATTCGCTCAAATTCCTAAACCTTTTGGACGCTGAAGGAAGCAGCCAGGGAAAATAAAAAGTGTCTAAATACAGGAGAAATAAAAGCAGTATATAAATATTGGAAATGGTGTTCGTTCCTGGCTCTGGCCTGCAGGAAGCGGATGAGTGCTGCTGAAAACTGTGGAGATCCAGGACATTACTGCTTTCTGCCCTACATCTCTGCAGGAAACCTGAGCATAACCTTTAGTGAGTGATCTCCTAAATACAAATGATGTTCATAGCAATTATTTTGAGGTTTTTCTGCCCCTCCTACTGCCAGAATTAATGGCACAGCAGCAGAACAAGCAAGTGCTGCATGGAAGTATCCAAGAATGTGTGCCATAAATGTACAGTGGCAGCTTGCACCTCATCCTGCTGTAATTTCATAAGCAGAGTGCCCTTGTGGAGCTAACCCTACCCCTCATCTTTTTGTTAAGAGGGTCCCCTTCTCAACCCATTTCCTATACCCCAGCACATACCTTCTGGACTTGCATACTGGGCCTTGCTGCCATGCCAGTAATTCTCCTTGTTTTTCCTTTGCTGAATTCCTTCCAAAGGGCCTAGGAGCATGCAGCCAGCAGGCCTGGGCAGCAACAGGAAAGTCTTTCCAGAAAACAGCAGGCTACCAGCCAGCTGAAATGGGGGATTATAGTATCCTTAGGTTGGGCAGAAAAGACTAATGTGTAAAGCATGGAGTAGAATTACCTGCCTCTGTTCATCCACAGCCAGGCTCACTCTGAGCCCCACACTCTTCTTGTTGCAGCATTCGGAGATTTCTGAAGCTCTAATGATGCTGTTAGCACTTACTCCACTTCTAGCTGGCGAGGAGGCATTATCATTTGCTGATTTTTCCATTCTGTCATTAAAGTAATATTTTTAATATACAGGTAGTTCCCTTTCACCAAGCTAGACAACACTGAAAGCGAAAATTCATTACATAAATCTATTTAGTATGAATTATTGCCCCAACTCTGCTAAGATGAGTATGCTTTAAAGTATTACTGTTAAAAAGACTAAGGAAAAGACAGCTTTAAAAACTTTTTTTTTTCAAAGGTATTTCCTTATCTAGACTTTTCTTATGTCTTAGTCAGTCTGTATTTTAACACAGTAATTTTGCCCACCCTCCATCACAGTGTGCCTTACTGGAGTGTCAGAACCAAATCACAGAGATCAGCAGTCGTACTGGCTGTTCACTGTTGCTATTGTAGAGCAGTTCAGAGATCCATCCACTCCTGCCAAGCTAAGATTATATTGATAAAGAAGATCTGGAGTAGTAGTGGGTGTTAGGGAAGGATCTAGGGTAACAGGCTAAGATCACCAGCCACTGGGCTCTATGAAGTGCAAGCACATAGTCTGTAACATTTCTTGCTCCTGAAGATATTCGTGTCTTAGCAGACAAGTGAGACAAAGGAATTACGATTATCTCCACTTTACAGATGGAGAAATGAGTTAGTAAGAGATTAACTAGCTTGTCCAAGGTCACTCAGGGAGCCTGACAGGCAGAGAACCAGGAACTAGATTTTCTGAGTTCCTAAGGAAGGATCAATCTCTAAGAAATAGTGTCCTAAGCTATGCTTCTTAATAAAAGAATCTTGTATTAAAACGTTACAAAAGTAAAAATGCAATTTCTTTACCTTTCAGTTTGATTAATGGATTCTTCACAACACAACAAAAGCAAGTTCCTTTTATAATATAGAGTATTTGAATCATTTTTTTCAGAAAGTAATGATGGGGAAAAAAAACTTTGATTAATTTCAGGTAGATTTTGTTTTCTCCTTTTTTTTTTTTTTTTTCTCTTTTGGCCGGTAACTTGTAGATATCAAATAGATGTATTTTAAAGTGCTAGGATTTGGCATGATGGTGAGCCAACTACCAAGAGACCACCCTTTATAGATAATATAATAGTAGAACAAATTGAGTTTCCAGACCTTAATCCTCTAAGAAAAGCTGAAACCAGAGGGGAAAACTTCCACAGTGTTACTCAGTTGGTTCACCCTATTTGATTGCCGGTCAGTACATGAACCCTATTTTAGAAGTGATGTGATTTCTATCTAAAATAAGCTGTTTACAATGTTCTATGGGTTATTACTGTTTGAATGCTAGTTTCTAAAGTTCTTGAAAGAAGTCTACATTAAAGCAACATTCAGAAGATTACAGGATTGTTTCGTATTCTCTCTGAAATGGAATGTGATTTCATCTGCATCAGGCTGATTTATATGGAGTAATTTTGTTGTTTTCCTTTTGAGCATTTTATGAACTCCCAGAGAGATTATTGACCCCGCTTAAAAAGTTTGTGATGAGAAGATATACCAAGAGTAGTCCTATTGTTAGTTATAATGACCATAATGGACATAAATTTAGCTGGTCTTTTTAGGAGATGAAATATTTTCTTTACTCTTTTATAGGCATAAGTTAGGCTGAAAAGCAAAGACATGGGGAGGGGTCATGATTTTCTGTGAGTTCCCTTCCAGTGTAATATGTCAGTGTACAACAGCTGCAGAAAACAGGATCCCAAACAACCAGGGTTACTCAGTGAAGAACGACCACTAAGGAATAGTCCGAGTGTTAATTTTTTATTTATTATGTTGGAAATTTTTGTACTCACTTGTTAAAAACATGGGCAAAATTACTTTCCTTATAACATGGAGTGCCTTCAGGACCACACCTTCATTGTCCACAAGAAATGAGCATGTGGTTAAAGTGAAATATATTTTAAGCACAACAGCAGATTTTCTGTACCATGGCCTTAGGCACTTGGGCTTGCCCTGTGGGATACAGAATGGTGCAGAGGTACTGATGTGGGTGCAGAGGTCTGTCTACCTTAACACTATACCCAGGATAATGAGAATGAAACGCGGGGAGAAGGGGACTACCGTGTTAGCACCATCAGTGTTTTTGTGTGGCTTGGGCAAGTGTTTCTGCATTGCTGCTCTTTATAGTTTGCTCTCATTATAAGACATCTGCATATATGCTCAGAGACCGATCACAGGTTCCTGAAGCAAAGAGCTACAAGGTCCTGAATCTGTCAGTCTGCTTTAGATGCAGAGGTAATCACATTGCCATTTAATTTAATGATCATTTGACTTAAACATGCCATTTGGGAGCTAGGCTATGTAGTCCTATATAGTTATGGATCAGAGGTAGGCCCTTAATGCAGGTGGTTACCTCTCTCTGCTCAAATCTAAATCACTAAGTAACACATAGACAGACCAGGTCAGGCAGCAGGACTTGGTGTGCAGTGTGACTAAAACCTGGAAAAAACGCAAAACTCCATTTGAAATGGGTCCTGCTACAAGGCGCATCCCTTTGGTATGTGCCATCCAACTGAGCCACTTAAATGTATGCTCAGTTGCCCCCATGGTCAAGGGGAAAGGAGAGCTCAGAAAAGGACCTTGTCTTGTAAGCTCTGAATTACCCCTAGAGCATCTGTTCCCCTTTACCAACTACAGAGACAATGAAGGGTGGTGACTGACTTTGTAACTTTAGTGTCTGAAAGGAGGTGTTGGGGGCATTTGTCAGACAGAAAGAAGATAAAAGTGTGACTGCATTGTGGGCTAACTGTATTCCCACACAGGCCATTTTTGTAGCTTTGTGACAGAATATGGGCTTGAGAGGAGCATTATCACAAGGTTTTTTCTCCTGTACTAATGTAGGGTATATCAGAATAGTTGTGACACTATTTTGTAAAACTAAAAAGAACACTAGTCAAAAAGACTTCATGTTTCTAAGATCATCACATATAGATTAAAGGCTCATCTCTTATGCAATGACTTATGTATGCCTATCATCTCTTCTCCTAGATCTTCTGCACAGCAGGACTGGTGTATGGGCTTCATGAGATGCAGAAAGATGACAGAAATACATAAGTGTTTTGATTTACCTATAGTCTTCTCTCTTCTATTCCTAATCTAGGATTTAGTGTGTTTATGATGTGTTGTATGTCGTGTGTCTGATTTAAAATAATTATTTCGATAGTGATTCTTGTGGTTCCACTTTTTGTGTTTCAGCACTCTTGTGTTGATATGTTAGAATTAGTTATTTCTTTTATTAGCTCAGTAGTGCTTTGCTTCTGTAAATACAATTCAAGACCTGTAATCTTTTTCATCCTTGGTGAGATTAATCTCTATATACTTTTTTTTCACTTGTGTTCTGCTTGGGTAATGGGAACATTCAGAAATGTATATATGGCATATTTCTTGTTTTTTTTCTTTGATATAGCATGTCACCTATATTAGATGGTAGCCTATATTAGGTTGTTATTTGTTTGTTAAAGTCCATGGAGCAATCCTGCATTTTGTGTATTTTCTCTTGCACATTTCTTACACACTAACACACATACACGCACAGTCAGCATCATGGACTTCCAGGGCTCATTCCTAAAGGCAACCAATTCATCTGTGATTGCTTTTTTGCTTCTTTCTTATATTGTTTTTTGCTCAGTTTTCCTTTTATGCCCGTTGTCTTTTGTACTTTGGCTTTAATGACATTTTTGATCCAGATTTGGCAAATATGTTCCATGTACAGCATTTGTGGAATTCCTTTCTTTTTATTGCTGCACATTTGTTCTCTAATACTGTAATTTGATTATTTGACCATTTATTTTTACTTTTAAGTTTCTGGATTTATAGTGTTAGAGCTTGACTCTCATCTTATTTAAGCAAAGAACAGGCCTCCAGCTGTACTAGGTTTTTCCAAACTTTTAACACTTTTGGATGTAAAGGGTCAAGAATAATTTGATTATACTTATTTTCCCCACTGCCTTTATTACTATATATCCAACCCAGGACATTTATAAAGAATAGCTAGTAAGCACTAGTCATAAATCTCAGCTATGTGAGGAGAATCTTGAGATGCCCTTACAACATCATCTGTTGAGTTCCCCTGAGTAAAGTACCACTGTCACTTTCAGTTCTGGCTAATTAATGTATTTTGAAGATTCAAAGGCAGCCTGTACTCAGACTGTTCCACGGGATATCATGCAGTAGCATATAGTCTCTGTTGACCCTCCAACTCCTTTTTCCAAGAAAAGAAGAGGTAGTGGCAAGGAAGCAAAAGTAGATCTTGGATAGTAAGAATACCCCGAAGCAGAAGTAGGATTGCTAACATTTGAGAAAATGTATGCCCATCAGTCACACATACCAAAAAAAAAAAACCAAAACACCAAAAAAACCAAACAAAAACGCCCCACAATTATAGCCATCCTTCCTGTGACAGGAGCCATGCCCAAGACACTGCTGGTGACGTAAAGAGCTGGCTGCCAGCCATTTCCCATCAGTGACAGATGAGAGGCAGCACAAGAGCTCCCTAGTGCTGCCCACCATGTCATCAACCCTTCTTGTGTGGCTGAGCAGATGAGGCCTTGCATCCATGGCTACTCATCTGTGCCCACCAACCTGGAGGCCAGTTAGTCCCAGTCATAAACAAGGGGCCTGTAGTACTCTAGTACAGCTCTTGTAACTTAACACGAAGTTTTTCCCCCTGGTTTTATTATATTTAACAGCTATATGATGAGGGTCATCTTGTAAGTCATCTTTTCTGCATAGTAAGATAGAGTGATAGGTCTAGAGCTCAAGTAAGCATTATGTGAGTTACTGTAATTCATGTTAAAATAGGACTTGATAAAAACGAGGTATCATATGTGACATTTACTACAAGAGTGTGAATAAACAGCAAGCCTGAAGGAATGGCAGGATGCACTGGGGATTTCCCCACCACTGCAGTGGCAAGTTGAGTAGTGTATTTATCTTACAAAAAGTCCAGAGCATTAATGGTAAAATTAATGTCTTCTAAAGAATATATATGTTGTTAGATTGCACCTTCAGAGAGAAGACAAGGCTTTAATTTATGCAGGGTGTTCTGATAGCGTAAGCCAACAAAGCTGAACCAGTTAATTTATAAACAGCAGCAGATCCAGACATATGTACTGTGCTCTCCTGGATTCCTTATGTAAAGTGTCAGCCTTCACTCTGAAATAGCCCCTTGTAGTTATTTTTACCATTTATGTGCTTCTTAGTTAAAGACCCAGATTTTGTGGGCAGCTTTGCTAGTCAGTTGTTCATTGATTTCTGTACCTCCGAAGAATGTTTTGGCCTCCATTAATATTACTTGTATATATATTGTGATAGTGGTTTAAGTGTTCAGCTTACATAATTACTAAATAAATACATAAATCACTAGGTACTGTGCAGCAAACAGGAAGAAATATTCTACATGTAGACTTACCCTGAAGTAAGAAAATTGGTTTTAGTTTGGATTTTGCCTTACTTTGGTGCATCTGTGTATGTAATCCAGTCCTAATGGACTTTCAGGTATATTGTCTAAAGAGAAAACAAGCAAACAAACAGGATGAAAGAAAGGGAGTTCTATTATTCTCATTTTTCAGACAGGAAATTAAAGAAATGAAAGTATATGGAAGAACTGGACCCCTAGTGAGATTTCTAGATCTCTACCCAGGGACCCTAATCACAAGACTTCCTTCCTCCTCAAACATAATTATTACTATTTCCATCGTATATACTTTGGAAAGTTTTTCATGTTTCCACATGAAATACTAATTTTCTAACCCTGAACTTTCCTTTTAAGCAAAATCAATGAAAAGCTATTGTTGCTTTTACAGATGCCAGGGAGAATTATTACCATCATAGGCAACAATAAAAAAAGATATTTTCACCCTCGGTAGGTTGGATTACTGAGAAATAACCTGATAATTACTGTATAAAACACCCTGTTTTAACACTGTTTTTAATATCCATAAAGTTTCTGATTTATTTTTCACAAGCCAGCACCAATAAGCTAAATTCTGCCTTGCTCTAAGCTGACGCAGTTATGCTGACCTCCCTGGGGCTCCACCTATTGCATTGATGGCTGCTAAGAGGCATGCTATTTTTAGGTGATTTATCTGATTTCACTGACATTGATTTAAATAAGCAGCATTATTTTCTTGAAATCAAAGGAAATATTTTGGAATTCTAACAGTATGTTTGGAAAATCTGTGTTAAATTAGGTCTTTGTCTGGCCAGTGGGGAGAAGCAGCCTTCTGATATCCCCTAGCGTGGGATTCACCACTGCAAGTGTCAGGGAACCCTTGGGTTACAGTGAACTGGTCAAATGGACCCTGGTCCCTTGCTCCTTGCAGATCTTGGTTCAAATGCCTTAGCAACTTACAGTGTTCAGCCAGCCCATGTTCTTCAAGAGCGAGAAAGGAGATTCACCTCAGCACGCTCACAGTGCTCTCTTGCAGCTACAACCAAAAATCTGGCTCCTGGACCCGCGCAAAACTGACAACTTCTGGTTTAGTTTACGCTATTGACCTTGTTTGCTTCTTCTAGCTGGCTGATGTTCACCAGGTCTTCTGCAAATCAGAGTCCTTGTCTGTCTCTTTGAGGTGAAACTAAGAGGATTGTTACCTGCCTGCTGATTGCTGTTGTTGAAATAGGAAACAATTGAATGCAGAGTGACTGCACCCTGGTTTTGTGTTCAGTTAATACGTACTTAAAACTAGGCCATCCCTTTTCTGATCATCTGTTTTCTTCTGGCGTGGTAAGAAACCATGCAAGTGCCCTCTGTGAAATTTCTCTTTTCAAAGGGATACATTCAGCTTTAAGTTTGAAAAGCAACAGCACATACCTCATATTTTATAGGAAGTATTTATTTTATTGCATGTGCAAGTCATATGAATGTGGCAGGTGTAGTGAGAGAGCCTTGCCTGAAATTGCACTCAGGCTGGATTCAACACTGTTTCTACCTTGTTGGAGGTGCCTTAGAACAGCAGCATTATCTGACTGGGTTACCTGCAAAAACATTTTGACCTTTGGCTTACCCTTTTTACTGACAGAATTACCAGTGGCAGCGACCAGTCCCGGTGGCTGCAAAGAGCTCTGCAGGCTGCACCCTTTCCAAAGGTATATTTTGGCAAATAGTTAGGAACATATATATGTTCCTCCCACCACAAAGTGGGTGAGATTGGGAAAAGGTATATAAGAATGATTTCTTTGAAATGAAGTGTTTCCACTCAATTTATAAAACACCCATCTGTGAGAGTGATCCATTTTACATTTCCTTTCAAGAAATCATTTCAGTCTGAACTAAATGTTTCATGTGACCTAAAATTTATGTCTTTTCCATTTTTTGTCACTCCAGGTCTGCCCGAAGTGTGTTTTGTTATTTTGGGGGGGATTTTTTTGAGGGGGTGAGTAGGGTGTTTCAAGGGAATTTTTCAGTCTGCAAACAGAAAAATCCATTAGTTTCACAGCTGTAGGTGTAAATGTTTTGACCTCTGACTTCAATGGATAGCTTCTCCAGTTTACAGTGGCATAAATGAAAATAAAATCAGGCTTTGGGAGAGAATATTTGATTATAACAAAATGTCAGTGTAATTAGGTAATTCTGCTATTTCAAATGAGAGCATTATTCCCCCCTTATTGCAGATTTGAAGCCTGTAAGAAATTGAAGGGGCTGATTCTGACAGTAGTTACTTCCTTTTAATGGATTGCAACTTTGCTGACCTCATTAAAATTACACCAGATTTATGTCCTGGTGGAGAGAAATCAGAATCAGACCAAGAACTTGCAACTTACGTTATTTTTAGCACCAAAAAAATTCCTTGTTTTGTAAAGCACAAGAATTGCTACAGGGCCCATAAATATTTTGTGGATCTGGTCAACAAATGAAAGTAGAAAATACTTAGAACATGAAGAAATTCATCTGTCTTTCTATTGACAGTGCCTTATGGAAGAACAAGAGTCTAGGTACAATAAGGCAGTAATGAATTTAATGAAAAACCTACAGACATTCAGGTTGTAAGCTGAGCTGCCGCTGAAAAAGATAGTACATATTTTTGCCCATATAGCAGAATTCCTTGGCTGAATGTCTATGAGTAGATTTCCATTGATAATAAATATGGAGGAAATTATTTATTGTAAATGATAATTAGACTTTCTCCAGGCTATGCATTCAGCCAGGAGGAGATACGGGATAATAACACAGGCATTATTTCTCACATTCTGCCTCCACACAAAAAAGAGGATGATAGGCACTAAACCTTGCCATGACTTTGTTTAAAATACAGTAATATCAGCATAGGGATAAATTAATATTTCCATGTTATTTTACGTAATGATATGTATAACATGGAGTACAAGTCAGACCCATATTTATCTGTGAAGCAGAAAAATCACAGTCGCAAGAACACACTGACACAAACTCTTGAGTTTACCCAGGACTGCATTAGGACTGGCATGCAGGTTAACTTTAAGCAGTCTTTGCAGGATCTCATCCTCAGATTTCAACCAATTTGGAATTGATCCTTGCAGCAAAAAAAAAAATTCTTCAGTTTATACTTGCAGTCATCACTCACATTCAGCTAACAGCAGTTCTTCTGTTACCTCAAGCAATATGGAGCTATGCTTTTGTTATAAGAGGATCTCAGTTTCATATACCCTCTTGCCATCAATTTATAGTGCCTAGCACAGTGGCAATTGCAAACACCTCAGAAACAATACATTCCTAGCCTATATGTTTTTAATTATATTTCCAAGTTTCATTTGCTGTTGGCAACTTGACGTTATTTTGATTTTCCTGAGGTGAAAAATATGAGTTTCAAATACAGCTTTGAAATTGATTAGGAATTAATATGGCAGCATTACAGACACAGTAGATTTACTGTTGCTTTTGCAGCTCTTTGTGAACTCTCATATGGAAAACCTATTGTGACCAGATCCAGGGTGACTTGAGCAAGTGGCTGAGACTGGAGCTGACAGATCAGAGAAAAAGAATCAAATAGCTAAAAGCAGGAGGAGGGTCTGTCAGGGCAAAAAAATTGATACCCACCCCTAAAAAAACCCTGGGGAACAGTCACAGGAAAGGTGGGATATGGGGGATTATGAAAAAAAAACCCAACCAAACAAAAGGTATATATATGGAGATATATATATATATATATATAAAACATAAGTAAAGCTCTCAAGGCAATCGGTAAATTTAAAATAACTGGTGAGTGTTCTGTACACCTCTCAGAAGAACAGGAACAAAATTAAACCTGGAATCACTGAGCTGATGCTGAGCACAACCCAGCTCCACGCAGCGTGTGTAAGGGGGCTCTGGCAGTGCTGCTTCTTGGGCAGGACTTGCAGCTCATTTTGGGAGCAGGTTTCTTGCTGACACCAAATGAGGTGGAAGTGCCTGGATGGGGAGAGGGTTCTCTGAGGAAATGTTTTGTATATGGCTGAATTACACTGTTAACCCTTCTGCCTTTCCTATTCTGTTGGAGCTGCATTGAGGGCACAATTTTTGGCATGTTAAATACACAATTGTTAACAGTTTATATGGAGCTTTACGTACCGAGCAGAACATCTGGTGAAAAAAAGAGTAGTGGCTGTATGTACATATAAACAGTGGCTTTAAAGTGTTGTATCAGTCCTGTGTTAGCTAGTGGGTTCTTATATGTTTACAGTCAGATTAAGCCTTCCAAAGGTGAATGTGGCAGGAGGTTGCTACCATCTGAGATGCAATATGCTCACACAGTGATGGTGCAAGGAGGGGGAGTTCGGGCTCATAAGTCTTCATTGCTCTGTGTTTAGAAAAGGAGTAGCAGCAGGAACCTCCCCATTGGCACACAGACAGCAAACCATTGAACAAAGTCACATTCCCAGACCATCACCGGGCACTCAAGAACGGTACTAACACAGTAGAATAGTGCCCCAAGGAAAATGCAAACAGTATCCTGCTTAGGGATCCCCAGCATCCTTTTTTTCATGCCTTCTCCCCTCACACAGACTTTCACTCAGGTTTCTTGTTTTAGTGGCTATTACTCACCCCTTATATTTATTTTATTAAAATTTTTGGTTTTGACCTCAAGATTTTCGAACTAAATGCTTCCTTCAACTTTATTCATACTTCTCAAATCTCACTTTGTATTCTGAGATTTCAGTGAAACACTAATGTCTAAAAATCAGTGTCTCCACCGATTTAATATCTCGTATTCTCCATGAAACCTAGAAAATAGAGAACTTCTCAAACCCATGGCATCAATTATGGTGTTTATGTAATTTTGACTTTTGGGTGAACTGATGTAACCACAGAGGATTAAATTCTTCCAGCTTTCTAGATACCTGGATTCAGAATCAGATTTGGGGTTTGGACTGACCTCTGTCTTTGCAGGAATCTTTTCACTGCAGTCAGGAGTCATCTGTGTCATTCTTCAACTTTGAATCAGATCAGTGCATCTAGTAAAGTCAGGTTTGGTGATGAAAGTAGTGAAAAGAAAAATATTTCGCTTAGTTCCAGTTCTAGATCTGATCTTGTTCACATTCAAGTCAATGAGACTTCAGTGAAAGAACTTAGCTTACATGGAAGCAGACCTGTTTGGTGACACTATTACATTACAGATGTTATAAACAAAAGTATCCAGATGTATTTCTAGCTTCAAAAATTATGAACTTTCCTGAACAGCTGTCTTAGAATTTTTAAAGAAGCCTTATTTTTGTTCTCAGTAAGCAATGTATCCCTAAGTATTAAGTAGGATTTATTCTTCAAAGGGCAAAAGAGAAGGTCTGTACCTAAAAGTCCGATTTTTTAATATGAATATTTGAATAAACAGTTCCAGGCATGTATACTAATATTGCATATTGTACTGTAAAACAAGACAGTTTCAGAAATATTCTCTCAAATACTCAACATAAAGTGTCATATTATCATTGTGTGACCTCACATTACATTTTTAACATTTATATATGCAAATAGTCATATTTACATGAGCATGTGCCATTCACACATTCAAATTAAAGGCAAATATATGTTTTAGATTAAAGAGATTAATTTGGTATGTCTCATGGTTGACACACTTTCTACAGAGACTAGATCACTGAGACCCAAGTGCTGGGCTCTTATCCAAGAAGACAGATGGCAATTTCCTTTTGATAAGAGTTCATTTTTTTAGCAGCAAGGGAGCCCTGAAGTAACCATTTTTCTTGTGGGGAAAGCATCTTTCAGAAGCCAGATAAATCATTCTAAAATAGACAAACACAGGAACCGAGGAACTAATCAACCTGAAATGAGCTGAGTTGCAGCCCCTTTCAGCAAGTTTAGGAGATGCTCTTTGCTTTCATTCTTGCCACACATGGGAACTACTTCAGAAAATTAAAGAGTTCAGATAATTTCTTCAGTACTTTTTCCTCTCTTATGGGCGCCAATACAATTTATGATTAGTAGCAATGTAAAATTTCATCAGATGAAGTAGTTGCTTTACAATACGTTTACATCATGCATCAACTAAACAGCTGTAGGTATTTTAAAGACGGCATAAACATAAAGGTAACTAACCAGACTAAACCAAGATAGCTCTGTTTAACTAAAATTTGGAACAGTGTGTGCCAGCTTGTATGGATGTGGAACACTTCATACTTGTAAGTTATAAATGTGGACAGCTGGGAACCCACAGGACTAGAGTCTGTGGGTAGTCTGTAAGTACTGACCTGCTGCCAAAGGAGCCAGCCAGCTATTCTTTGTAGTTTTTTATATTTAAATACATTTGCTCTTCCCTTTGGTAAACATATAAAACCCAGCCTCAGACATGTTGACGCCTTCTGTTTAGTTTATTGTGTAGGATTAGACCCAAACAGGATCCCTTTCCTCTAGTTTCCTTTCCTCTCTTTTCTATCTGTCATTAACAGAGCAGAAATGAAAATGGCTAGGGTGGTTTCCACTCACTCCTTGCCTGTGCCCTACTGTGTTCTTCATTATTCGTGTCTCCAGTAGTTTTGTCCTAGAGACACGGGAACAATGTCTGCTCTTTATTTACTTTGCCATGGCTCTATTAAAAATACGCCCTTTTTATTTTGTAAATTGTCATTGTAGTTTTTTAGACTGGTTCCAATTTGACCAGCAGCACCTTGTTTACGAAGACATTGTGAGAAATTTTGTGCATCCTCCTCGTTCCATGTCATATCAAGGCGCACATGAGCACTGCGTGCTTCCCATCACCTCAGGTCGCGTCGCTTTGCATTGAATCAAGTCATGTCACATCAGTGATACCACTATCAGTACTTATTCTTGATAGAAAATTCAGCATAGATTTAGACAGCAAATAGCTCAACCACAACAAATGTATATAATGAGCAGATTAAGTATCTGTGAGAACCAGATATTTTAAGTGTCTCTGGCAAGTCAGTGCTTTCAGATATTCTAGTATCCTTGTCTCTACACTGTATTCTGCACATAAATATGTGATACGTGTGCATATACTGAAATGTCTGTCTAAGCAGCCTATTTGGAACTCTTGCCATCTACAGCTATTTGCAAATGTAGACCTGTGCAGTTTTGAAATCTCCAGGCATCATGATTGGATGGGTCTGGATATTGTAACTACATTGTATAGTTTGTAGGTTGATCATATCCTAGCACGGTAAAAATAACAAATGTTGACAGGTTTGGGGTTTTTTTTCATAATTTGGGATTTGCTTCAAACATTTGCCTGCTGGGGTATGTTTTCAAAGAGTTATGCATGATTAGTCTCCATGACAGCCATTTTATTAGACATTTTACCGTGTTGTTCATTTATAAAAGTTAAACGTTGTAATTATCCTGTTACATAAACTAAAAAGAAGGCAGGGGAGGGTCAAAATAAATATATAAATAAAGTCTTTAACTGATAGCTAAAACATACAGGGATCAAAAAATATTTTATTACAGTGTCTCTTTGGATATAATTAACTTCTTTTGCTTTGTGTTACCTCTCTTGTCTTTCTTGGTATTTGCATATTCACAGGTTTCTTGAAAATTTGACTTATTTTTGCTTAAGACCTCAAAAATAAAATAAACCAACAGAGCTCAGGCACCCTTAATTGAAAAAATTTGGCTCGAAAAGTCTACAGAAATGCTAAATAGTTTTCATATCGTTGATTATTACAAACATTTATTTGGCTCTCATCACTGTGGTATCTAGATGCTTTCCCAGGATTAAGTTGAAGCAGTCTTTCTAGTGTCTTTTTAAAAATTCCTTCAGGGACTTTGAGATTTAATGCAGGTCCAGGGACCTATCAACTGGTGCAAGGTATATGTGCACATTGAAGACAATTAAGAATATAAGCATGGATAAAAGATTATAAAGGGTTTGCCAGAAGAGCTACGAGGGACTTCCAGGGAAACTGTACTTCTGCATCAATCTGTTCATGTTTATAAACCAGGCATATGGGTTTCTAGGTTGGAATACTCTGCTTCTCTGTCATCAAGGTATTGAAGATACTTGCATATTGCTGTTTGTTTTATATAATCTACAGTTACTGGAATGGGATGGTGTGGTGGGTTCGCTTTGGCCAACAGGCAAATGCCCACCAATCCACTCATTCATTGCCTCAGTGGCATGGGGGAGAAAATAGGGTGACAAAGCTCACGGGTCAAGATAGAGAGACTGCTTACCCATCACTGTCACAGGCAAAACAGACTCAACTTGGGGATAATTAATTTATTGCCAATTAAAATAGACGACGAGAAACAAAAAGAGAAACATTAAAATAACTTTCCTTCCCCCTCTCTCACACCTAACTTCACTCTTTCACTTCTGACTCCTCTACTCACCTCCAACGGTGCAGGGGGTAATGGGGGGTTCTGCTGCTCCTTCCTCTTCACACTTTTCCCCTGCTCTTGCTTGTGCTCTCCACAGACCACGGTTCTCATCAGGAAATATCCACCTGTCCCAGTGTGGCATCCTCCAAGGGCTACTGTGGTGGTACCTGCTCTGCTGTGAGGCACCTGCTCCTCCTTTCTCTGCCCTTGGTGTTCCCTCTGTGTGTTCACTCTTTTGCCCCCCCACCTCTTTCTCTGCAGCTCCCCTGCTACCAAAACCTTGCCATCTACACCCGGTACAGATTATAATGCTGGTCACAGTAATAAAGAAGGTACCAGAATATCCTCAGAAGCCTGTGCTCAGTTTGAAACAGTCTTTTTTCCCTTAAGACCAAGTGACCACTACCCATAACCTGTCTCACGAGTAATTGCGAAAAAACTGGAATAAAGCGTGGAACCGGAACACGCAGTTCTCTCATAATCTAAACACAGATAAAATTCACATAGATTCTCAGTTAAAAGTTCCTATAAAAGCAAATGCCATGCTAATGAAAATTTCACTTCTGTGATCATTTTCACATAGTCCAGAGAGAAAATAAAAATGTCATATGTTTCTGATTGAGATCCATTGCTGGATTCTTCTCAACATTTAGATTTATTTAAATCCAAGGATTTATCTGTTTTCCATTGAAATGCACCCATTTAGGCAAATGCTCTCAGTAGCTGACTGGTAGCTGATCTAGTAGTGTGATGCTCCCTACAGAAAGGATTTTCTGAGTACATAGGAGACTGAGGATATGTCGGTCCCTAATCAAATATACTGCTTTTCTACACTAATTTAATCTCTAGGAGATATCCAGAAATGTGTTGTCTTGTTTTGTTTTAACAGTCTTCCTGAAAAACACCACTACTATTTTGTAAAATGAAGTTATGCTGGCTTTTACTCCACAATACATCCCTCCATTCTCTGTTGATGCATTCAGATAGCTTGTGTTCGCTCGTAGCCTCTCCCTAAAGTCCCTTAGGAAACACACAAGATCTAACTTTGTTCTTATACTGCCACTACATAAATTGACCTTACCTTTCATGTTATAGGCCCATTTTTTCATATGATCCTTTGGCATCCCAAAGTGTCTTGGCTTTTCATTAGTCAAATCATTTAGGTTTTTCTTTTTGTTTGTTGAATGGGTGATATTGTAATAAGTAAAACTGGCTCTTTGATTTCCAGACCAGGGGTATGAAAGTTCAGCAGGATATGCATTTTACAGAGAAACATAAAATTAGTATATAGGCCATCAAATCTGATCTTGTATTCAGCAATAAGTGAATGCTTAATCAGTTAGTGACCTTTGGGGGGGAAAAACCAAACCAAACAAACCAAACCAACCAAACCACAAAACCAAAACAAACCAACAAACAAACAAACAAAAAAGAGGGTATTCTTCCAGAAGAAAACAGTATTTGTGACTCTCAAGCTGCCTGCAGGATTGACTCTACCACACTTTTCTTGAAATTGTTCTTTTTGAAGTCTATTTCTCAACCCTAGAAACTCTCACTTCACACGTCACAATTTTAGGATCTTGTAAGCAGTGCCTCTTTCATCCCCTATCGTTTTACAGGTTAGTTTCATTTGTGTGAGTTCTAGTTGTTGCAGTGGAATGGGTCCTACTTTACACAGAGTTAGAGCAGAACAACTTTCATATGCTTTTCCCTTGAAAGTTCAGCTTTGGGAAGTCAGAAAAATGTAGTGAAGCTACTCAGTTATTACAAGATTCTTCCTCATAAAGTTTGCTTCCCCATATAATCATGCCATTAGCGGAGGTATCCTTGAGAGGGCTGACCTGTCACTTTAAACTAAGATTGCTATTACCTACTCTTGCAACTGCTGGTTTGTGTGGGAGCAGAAATTTGGGCACTGGAATTGACAGCTCCGAATGTCTCAGCCTTCCAAATTGAAACATTATTTAAATACAGAAACAAAATTGGAAGAGGCATTTGTGGAATCTTTAATAATATATTTCTAATATTTCCAATAAGTGTTCTGAGGGATACAAACCTGTACTGAGAAATGGCATAAACCTCTCAAGTGAGAGATTTTATTTTTAAAATAAAAACAAGATATAATGTGTTACAAGTTACCTTGGTGTCCAGACGTAATGAAATGAGGTGTATTTCTCCATCCCCAGTTCGCACACAATATAAAAGGGGTCAATTTAACGGAGTGTAACTTGTAGTCAACAGTTTTCCAAAGAGCTCAAAGAAAAATGCATCTTCTCATTTTTAATCAGCCTTATTGAATAGATAGGGATGTTTTTATATGCAATTGGAAGTCTCTTACCCTGCGAGTTGGCCCATTCACTGTGATTTTTCCTGGAACATGGTACTACCCAGGGTACCTATGCATATCAGAGCCTCTGCTATCATTTTTAATAAGTAGCTTATCTCTGTGATGCAACTAAAAGCAATCCTGAGTGTCTCCAGGGTTTGTTGTAATTAAATTTTATTGTTGTATTTGAAAATGTACAGTTTTTGGAAACTGGAGCAAGAAAAATGGAAAGGAGATTCTAGGAGGTGATAGTCTGATTTTTAAACAGTTTTAACCCTTTGTAGCTTCTAGATTCACGAGTTTACTTATGCTCTTCAAGTAACTGTTCCTACACACAACTAAAGTCATAAACTACAGCAGCTGGTGTGGTTTATCAGCTGATGTCAGGTAACTGTGGAAAGATTATCTTTTATGTCTGCAGTCAGATGCTGTATAATCATAGGTGCAGTAATTTGTAGGTTCCTAACAAGATTGTAGGCCTTCTCTGAAAGTCTTACACTTCTGCTGCTGCCCCTTTCGTCTCCAAGTATTTACAGCTACAAGGGAATTACTCCAAGTCCCAGCAATGCCCTTGAAGTGCTGCAGAGGAAGGAAGGGTTTACCATCTTCTGATCTGGACAATCAAGAAATGTCACTGTTTTGAGCAGAAAACTGACAATTTTATCTATACTCCTATCTGGCATTATACTGCCATGCTCAGACACCACCACCAATGTGCTGAGGAGCATATGCAACTACATTTGGGCTCGCACCTTGGGCGGTCGGTGGAATTGCTTGCACTCTGCACGCAGGGACCAAGCTTTGCCCGTCTCCTCTCTCTTCAGAGCTCGTCAGGACTGCTAATCAAGCAGTCATTTCAGTTTCCCCCTTTGTGTTTTATTCCTGCTTGATTTTCTTGCCATCGAATAGCATGGACTGGTTTTGGAGATTCATAATAGCAATTTTTTCCAAATCAAAATATTTCCTCCAACGATGTCATATTTTCTGTCCAGCGTTGCTACTAATCTTTATTTATTTACTTCACAATTTCTAGAGGGATTGGATGTGCCCAAGGCACCCCTTTAGGCAACATTTTATATCAAGGTTCCATTTATAAATACTTCATGAAGGGCTAATGAATGATTAATAGATGTTTTAATGTATGACCAATCAATTGTTGTAGATTTCGCAGTGTCCAACAGACAAGTAGGTTTCTTATAAGCATAGATTATAACCGTATCTGACATCTTCTACTGATGGGCTTCTAAACATCTATAACATACACACTAGTCATATCTGTAACATGCTTAAAACATCTATTAATCACTGATTAATTTTTTATAACCTATTTTGAAGCAGAGCCTGTCTGTGGCTTACAGCCTTTACTGGTGTCTGTGACTCCCCATTTCTACAGGATTGATAATTTACTCATCATCTAAGGGCTTTGAACTCCCACTAATTTCAGCTCAAACATAAAGCTTTTCTGAGATAGCTTCAACATTTTCACCTCAGCCTAAGAAAAAATTCTTTGCTGTCCTTTTTTCTCCCTCAAACTTCTGGTTACTTTACCCTGCTAATATGCATTTTGCAAGCTCTGCTACAGTGTAGTGATTTTTAGGGGGCAAACCCACTCTAAAATATATTTTCTTCCTGTTGATCTCAGTTTGTTTGATTGTTCTCAGGACAGCTGTCCCAGTGATGATGGTTCTCAGAAGGTTTTATATATATATATGTATGTATATATATAAATATATATATTTTTATATATAATTTTTTTTTTACTGTCATCCCTGTGTGCTTGGTTCAAAGTTTGTCCATTCTCAGAAAAGGATGACAAAATATAAACTTCAGATTAATCCAGTGAACAAGCCAGTTCCCAAAGGACATTTGATTCTGACAAAGGAACACACATTTTGTATGTTTGAGAAACCCATGTATTGGTGGGAATGTTCCTCTGTGGGATTCCTGTTGTCTCCTAAGGTGAAAGCCATGACTGTGCTTTATGTGGAGCAGCCAGGTAGGACTGACTGAAGTGGGCAGCGCAACTCCCTTCCAGAAAATTTATGAATCCTGCAATTAATCATTCACAGTTGAGAAGCAGTAAGTTGCTTAGGTTCATATCTCGCAAATGAATTTTGAATTTTTAGTCAATTTCTACTGAACTTAATCACAGGATTGAGTCCTCTGCGGTGATTTATCTAGATGTTAAGACCAATTCTTTAATTATATAAATTAAAAGGATCTGCAGTTTTTTCTCATTTCTGATGTCATTGGTAAAATGAACTCTGTTCTGAGTATCCCCAAGTAAATATTCTGTTAAAATCAAATGCAAATCTTTCAGTGATGGCCGTTTACAGCAGGATTAGGCTGCTACACCTGCAGCATTAGCACATTGAACATAAAGAAACATATCAAGCATAACAACGAAAAAAACTAATAAAGGGTAAAAAAGAGAGTTTTATTCTTCAATGTTAACATGGCATTTCCTCTAGCTTTTTAAAAACCATTCATTGTCAAAGAGACACCAAAGCCTCAGAAATAAGAACCTCTCAAAACCTCTCACTTTCATGTTACCCAGTTAGCACTCCACGTTTCTGTGTTTATTGGGGGTTTTACATTGATATTTTCTTTCTTTTTTTGTTTTTTCAGCTGGTGAACAATCCGCTAGCAAGTCAAGCAGCAGCGGCTGCCGCCGCAGCAGCCATGGGCTCGATAGCAAGCTCCCAGGCCTTTGGCAATGCCCTCTCCAGTCTTCAGGGGGTCACAGGTCAACTCGTCACTAATGCACAAGGACAGGTGAGTGGAAGATGGAACAAACAGTGAATTCTGATGGCAGGCTGATCTTGGGACAAAAATGAGTTCCGCTTGTATGACAGCAATTTAAAAGTGCACATATTGAAGATAAATAAATATTGATTTGCCAGACAAGGTAAGAAATGGAAAGTCTGAGAACCAGGAGGAAGTTAGGAGCTATTGGAAAATGTTTTCAAGCCAGAAAAGGCTTAGGGTTTGTTTTATTTTAATTCAGTCTTTTGAAAAGATCACAATAGCGCAATAATATGGTATTTTAAAAGCCCAGCAAACTTGTGATTCTTAACAAACATACCAGATGTCTTAATCCACTTAAATATGCTTAATAACAGATAGCTACATTAAAGTGCTATGCTTCTAACAAAACCACACTTTTTTTTTCAAATTGTAGCATTTCTGTATTACTTCATTTTAAAAAGGTATTACATGTTTTAAATGTTTTAAATAAAGGAACACAACTGAAATTGTAATGGTGTATCTGGAATGGATTTAACTGGGTGGCTTATTCATTTGCTGATTAACTAAGTTAAACAATTTGCAATGAATCTGCCAGTGTATAATGCAAATTTGGGAGAAAATTTTGCTTTACAGAAAATTTTCCAAACAAAAACTTGAACAATATTTATCGTCTGTCTGAGAGAGAAATTGTGTGTTATCTGCACTTGGGAGCTGTTTATTTGTTGCAAATTATTTCAGTTTCAGTCTTAATATGATGCAGAAAGATATGAATCCATATATATATATATATAAAAATAATTCAATTGATGCAAGGTACTTAAGTAGCTTTCAGATTGTGGCCACTGCCATTCTTTATTGCATTTACTAGGACTAAAATTAACACAGCTACTTGTTTCACATAAAGTCACTTCCACAAATCTGTTCATGTAAGTTATGGCTGGATGTAGTAACAGAGTAATTTGAATGTCATTATTCTACATGGTAGAAATTGGGTGTACAGTGATATCCACAGTCCTTATGTGGATTTTGGGCCCTGGTAAACATTTATTGAAATGATGCAGCTTAGATGATATGTGAATCTAAAGTTTAGTGTCAACTATTAGTGTTTCTAATGGGAAAAAAAATGAAGAGCAGGTTTTTCCTAGTGATTTTCTATCACCATGTTATTTCCTTGGAACAGTGGTGAAATTTTTTTTTGGCCCATTAAAAAATAAAAGGCAACACTTTATAGGAGCACTTTTTTTTTTTTTTTTTTAACATAACACATCAACAAAGATGCATCCTGAGCTTCACTATCACCATACAAGTCCCAGGAAAAAAAATGCTGACCTTGTTATATTTACTGGGTGGGTGCAGAATTGTTCCATCACTACCCCGAGGGTTGAACGATGGAGCTTGTCAAAGTGAGGCCTTATCTAATGAATCATCTTATCGCAGGTGCACACCACACATATTAAAGGAGGATTGTATGAACAATGTGCCCTCTACAATAACCTTTCAATGTCTACTTTAACCCTTGTTTCAATCCCTTTTCATCAAAGGATCATTTTATGCAGCCAGCTTTAAATGGAGGCTCTCAAAAGCCTATTAAGATTTCTGGAGGGATGGGGTATTGGTTTGGAAGAAAAGTTGGTTATAATACCTATAACTCATAGTCAGATCAGCTCCAACCTAGAAGCCTGCTTGTTTCTATCTGTGCTCCAGAAATGGTTCACAATCGCCACTCACGTGAGGCACTTGGCATCAAAGATGTTCATTGTAGGAGCTGAAGATATAAACCCAGACTAGTTTTTCAATAGTTTTCCCTTTACATGTTCTCCACAGAAAATGTAAGTGAAGAGTAGCCATTCATTGAAAGTTCAAAAAAAAAAATACTACTGTGAAGATGTCACTGAAATAAACTATAGATTCCCTCAGGCTGAGTCTTGTTTATTCCACACATAATGTAAAGTCCAATAGTTCCACAGGTTGCAGAGAAAGAGAAGAGAAAGGAAGAATCTTCCCTATTGTTGGATAAAATTACAGAATCTATCTGTTTGCCTAGCTCTTTTGAATAAGGGCTGCCTTTTTATTACTTGTTTTTACAAATGTTCCTTGGTTTATAATCAGTATCGCAGACCTTGCCACAATATAGATAAATATTGATAAGAACTGTGTAATATAACACCCACTTTTATAGCATTCAGCATAAACCCTAATGCTTAGAGCACACTTCTGAAGCTATCTGTCTACAAAACAGGACTATTCGGTGTAATTAAACTACAGTCCAGAAATTAAATTACATTCCCTGCAAATAATAAAATTATAGCAACTGAACAAGAACTGAAAGGTGTGTTTCTTCAAAATTGGGAGCATAAGTGCATAGTAATTTGGGATACTTCATTTCTGAATTATCTGCTTGGACTTGTTAAGGAGCCAGATTTCCATCACATGTTAAGAATCTGCCCTTTGAAAATTGCCCCTTTCCAAAGAATTACAAATGTGATACCCAAAATTCACTCCTGCAAATATAAGGCTGGATGACTTACCAGACTGTTTGTACGTTCAATCTTTGTAATTATATGCTGCTTCCGTTATAGAAATTCAGGGCTTGTAAATGTCCATCTGTCTAGCTAAATATATGGTGATCAGTAAAATCCCTAGAGACATTAAGCTATAGGTCAAATCCAAGATCCTATGGCAAATTTAGGGAAATGATCTTTTAAGTGACATATGGCATGGCCTTAATTCCCAATAGTCTAGGAGTTCTTACAATCACAGTAACAAAATTATATATATTAACTATCATTTATATAGCATATTTGTTGTTCATTTAATTATTAAATTCACCGCGGTATTATTATTTTTGATTTTTTTTTTGCTTTAGATACCAGAGCTCCCCAAGAACACTGTAGCCAAGGGATCTTATCCATTGGAATAATATGATTAGATCACCTGATTAATTTGATACAGTACAGGTAGAGAACTCTAAATAAAATTTTCGTTTTCAGAGGCGTACTATGAAGAGCTGTTGGCCCATGTAACACATGGGCTTATATTCTGTTTGCCCTCAGCACTTTTCAGGAAGCGTTTGCAGGAGTAGGCTTTCATATGTTAAATTTGAAGGCCAGGGAAGCAGAATTGCTAGATTCCACCCTGTCAGTAGATTAACTGATTTCAAAGAGAAGCTGTTTACCTGCTTGGCTTCAACCTGCCCTTATAGTAGGATCCTAGTGCCATTGCTGCACTTGGACTCTTCTGAGATGTAACAACCAGTCATCTCTCCTTTTTGCTCTGTTATTGGAAAAGAAAGAAAATACCAGGAGTTTTGAGTGGGTTTTACCATGTCTATTAAATACAGAAAATGTGTATTTTGGCTGTTTTCTTTGTAAGGAGGTAAACCACAGAAATAGGGAAGCAAGGCTGATGCTTCTTGTTTCCATAGGTGCTACCTACAAGCCGGCTTCCTACTTGGCTAAAACATAGTGATTAATTGTCATCAGTTGCATTTGTTTAAGTCCGTTGACTTCAGCGTCATCAAATACATTTTAAGTATGGCTGCTGAGTAAGTTTTGTTTCTTTTTTGGAGAGATGGGAGTTGTCTAATAGGAGAAAAATACATCCTAATTCAGCAATTGCAAAATAACATTTTACCATAATGAGTAAAAAAGTAGTGTGATGAGAGATGGCATTATGAATTGTCTTGTGGTTAAAGAGGGCAAGGCATTCTATTTCCTGGTAGATTAACAGGAAAACCTAAGTAAATGTGGTGTAATTGTATGGTACTTACTTTAATCTGACAGTGGATTTAATTGGGATGGCATCAGTATAATCTAAGAATGCCCTTGGAGGAACTTGGGCTTCATTGTGCCCATGCCTTGCTCTTTACATGTGAAAACCTTCTGTGTACAAAAAACCTTGAGCACAGCTCCGCCCTGGCAATTAACAAAAAAAATAACTAATTTTTGAGAGTTATAGTCCACAAGTAGCTCAGGAAACTAAACAGAGAGAGGGGCATTGTTGATTCAATTAGATAATAGGAGTACTTTGGTTCTCATTATTCTGATGAGAGGGTACACGTTTGCTCTTTGAGCTTCTTGATGGTAAATGGTGCTAATGAGGCCTGATGGATTCCCTGCTCCTAACAAGCCTCTCAGCAGTGCGAGTGATTACAATGGAGATAGATTTGATGGGATGCGCTCCCTTTTGTAGTGTCTCAGCTGCTGACACTCTGCGACATAATCAGGTCACAGAGCCGGTCACAGCCATCAGCAAAAGCCATAGCGCTATCCCTCATTATTAAAGTGCATTATTCAGTTCCAGGCCTTCACAATACTGCCAAAGGCCTTTTTTTCCGTCGTCTTTTTTGTTAAGCATCAGTTCTCAAATACAAGGGTTAATAAAATCATCAGCTAAAGAACTAGTAAATTAAAGAAATGGAAATAAAGCACTCCCTTTCAAATCCGTTGAAGGATCACAATTAAATAAGCAGGGAATTTCTCGTCACCACACACTGTACAGTACAATGTAATATGTCATGTGCAATAAAAAAAGGGAGTAGGATTTTTAAAAAATAGCATTGTCCTCATTGTGGACTGACTTGGAAAGTGCTGAAGTCTCTTTCATTCAGAAGGGAATTTCTGTCCTCCCAACTATTACATATGTACATGGAGGTACTATTATTTTCACCACTTTCTGTAACTACTTTTCTGGCACGGTAAGCATTACTTGCAAACCGAGTTGATAATTTTAAGCGTAGCAGCTGTCTTGTCTTAGTTAAAGTGGCTGAGGCCACAATCTGGAAAAGACCTGATAGGCCACTGTGCTGGGACTGCTCTATTCCCATAGACAAGGCCATTACCTTCTTTTCGAGGGTAAGCTAATTACAAAATGGCAGGGAAAAGATGATTGTGGTATTTTCTTTCTCTTCAAATAGTATTCAGTTGGTGCTATCTCTCCTCTAAGAGCAAATAAACTTTTTAAGTCTAAGGTAGGCTGTAATGCAGTTTTGTTAAACAAGTGATAAAAAATGAGTGTGGAGTCCAATTTTATTGTGTTTGGTTTTTTTTCTTTTTGTTAATTCTTTGTTTCAATTTCATTTCAGCTGATTATGAACAGTTTTCAGCTAAATAAAAATAAGGTATTAGAATATTGAAGAGTATAGTTTTACAGGGATTTACACTGTTTCTGTTAAATCACTGAAGTACATATTCAGTGACAATAGTGTAATTTTGTGTACAGATACTAAAAGGACTAATATATTGTACTTTTTACCGTATTGTGCAACTCTACAATTGTTCCTCCTTTTTCTTGCTGGTAGAGTATGCTATGATGTGCAAATCAGTATGTATATGCAAAGTTGCTTATAAAACTTTCAGTTCTCTTGAACCACAGATGCAAGAATCACTTGACAGCTACAGGTCAAAGTTCATATTGTCAAATTAGTAGTCATCTCCAAGAAGATACATAGAGAGTGGCATGTAACCTAGTTATTTTTTACACTAGCCAATAGAATAGGCAGCTGTCAATGGGAATGCATGGTGGGCTTCCTCCTGGGACTTAAAAACAGCATGTTGGTCATTTGTTGGCTTTGTTTTAGTTAGTTTTCTTCTGTGGTTTTTTTTTTTTGGTGTGTGGTTTTTGGTTTTGTTTTTTAACTCTCCCATAAGACGTGGAAGACCCAAAGCCATGTGATGTGAAACACTTTTCAAAGTCCTTCTGAATATGTGCAATTCATACTGTTCTTCAGCTGTGTGGTGTCCATTAGCCTTTTCTCTTAACAGTTGTGGTCATTGTTGCATCTGTTTCAGTTCTGCATCTCTAATACATGCTAACCACTAATATTTTAGCCCTCACAATGTCTAACAGTGTTCAAAATAATCTAAACAATAATTGTTTAAGTAATGACTACTAATAATGTCTTTCCAGGGCTAAGACTGACAGAGATCTGAGTTGGTGGTATCAGAACGATGTACATTATGGAAGTGTCGTTACAAGCCTGAGATAATAAAAGAGGCACATTTTGAGGAAGAGGCTAAAGGGAGGGATTGTAGCAATCAAATAATATTAGCATTTAAGAACATTCCTTGGAAGACCCTTTGCCAGACATTCATATTAGTATATTGAATTTCTGCTGGGTGGAGTCTGAGTCTCTGTTCCCCTTCTCAAAGTTTTATTGGGCTGAATACATTATTTCTACTGTTTTCAGGAAGAAAAGGGCACATATTATGAGAAAGGTCAGTTGTAAGGGAAGAATTTTTTTTGCATTGGTTTCTTCTCCCCACAGTTGAGCATCGAGGAGGCTATTTGTTTAATTACCTCCCATGTGAATTTCAATCAAAAGACAAATAATTCTTTTAACATAGTTTTGCTGACTATGTCTCTACTGTACTATTCATCTAACCTCAATTTTAGCCACAGTGGCATAAATGTAAGAATGTATGGACCAAACTCTCAGGTCATGCAAATTGGTAATTTCATTGAAATGGACAGGAGCAGAGAGTGAGGTTAATTATACCAAAACAAGACCTGGCTAGTCTGTTCTGTCTATTTTAGGCAGTCATCACTCATGAATTTTGGATACCCACAATAGTGAGCGTCTGTGAAATTCATATCCATATTTTTTTAAACATTGCTGAAATTTAAAACAGTTACCATCCGCAACATGGAAAAGTGATATTCCACTAACCCCTCATAACAACAAGGAGTTCGGAACTACCCTGGCGCCACCATATCTAACGGAGAGAATCTTTCTCACAGGATTTAAAAAAAAAGGGAAGGGTAAAAAAGATTCAGAAATTAATTATCCAAAGAACCAACAATTGTAAAAATGTGGCAAAAATGCAGTATGACCAACTCACAACCTGCTTTTACAAAGAGGCTGGCTTCAAACCAGAAGACGCACCACTTTCCTCTAAAGCTCCAGGAAAATTAGTAGGAAGGAGTAGAGGAGACTCTAATACTCCAAAAAACTACCAGGACAAGAGAAGATATGTTAAATAGTACTTATTGCAAATAGGAACTGCAAGGGTAACATCGTTATTTGAGAAAAGTGAGGAACTTTTCCTTACTTCAAAACTCATACTGGAGCCATACTGGATCACAACCGGAGTCCCCAATCAGACACCAAGGAAAGGACAACTGTGTATTGTAATCTCTTTCAGCTTGAAAATGATCAGCTGCTATCCAGAAAGGCCTCCAAAATTTATTTCATCTAGCTTACAACGAATCTTACTTTGAGCTTCACACTCCAGATTTGTAGCCTCTTGCCTGGATCTCTGCCAATGTTCTGTATCTCTGACCTAGATATTTTTTCAGAAGTGCCTAACTCTTACTTTCAAAAGCAACTTACATACCTGTAAAAGCCTGAGTTTCCTTCAGTCAGTGTTACGAATCTTAGTGCTTGAAGGCACGTCTGTGCACTGTAATGGAGCATTGCAAGCAAACTCCAAGAGACAGAACATTTATATGTCTCAGACAGTGACAGACTAGTACAGATCCCAGAAGCCAAAAACCTTAGTAGTATGGTGTTATGGCAATACTAATTAATTCTGCTTCTCAACAAGGTGACATAGGATCTAGCTCATTAGTTACTAGCTCTGGGGTCTTGGCAACATGCTGTATTATGTGGAGTAAATACACTTTGAAGAGAGCCGTAAAAGCCTGAAGCATTTAGGTACTTTTGAAAATGCTATTCACTAATCTAAATTAATAATTTCAAGTCAGAAATACAGGACATACACATCCTTTTGTCATTGCTTTCTTGATTGCTTTTCAATGGAGGAGAAAACAAAGCTAACTACTAGTTCAGCTTACCTACTATTTTCACAAAAACTAGTAACTAAAAGAAGCACCTACCACTCCTATAATCTGTTTATCTTCGCATCATGAGGTGGTTATAAGCATGGCAAATTTTCATTGTTATCACCGGTGACACACATCACAGTCAATGAAATCTTTCTGCTCTATGGAGGTCCTCACACTGCTCTCCTTATCATCATATCTTATCACTTTCCAGTAACGCATTAAGAAACATGACTAGTGACTGTCACAAATCAGCCCTCCTCCCAGGAGAAGTGTGTAGAATACTCCCAAGTTTGATAATGGTATTTGGTTTTGTGTGTCTTTGTTAAGAATTTTTTTTGTTTGTTTCAGTTTCTTTGAACGTTTTAATTTCATCTGGATTTAAAAATCTTTATGAAGGGGTTTCTTGGAGAGGCATATTGCTTATATTTGCATTAGACAAAGGCAGATAACAGAAGCATACTCGGCTTTTGCAGCAGAATGTGGTGAAGCCAGAGACAATAAATGCAGGAATGTTCCTCAGCTATTCTTAATTTGAGATTTCACCTTTAGACTATCCAAATCTTCTTATGAGGGAATGCTCTGCACATTGGACTATAGGAAGGCTGTAGGTAAGCAGAGGACACAGTGGACCAAATCTGAGGGTTTGTTCGAATTATCTTTCCAGATGTACCTCAACATTTCTGGAAAAAAAAAAAAAAAGTGTATATATTATATATATATATATATATATATATATATGTCTTTATGTAAGATGGTGCTTAGTTTTATTTAGATTTTATCTAATATATCCTGCATGTATATCAATTTTTTCCAATGTCAGAATTTTACTTTCTGCTCAAATGGCATTGATATCAAAAAAAAAAAATAAAAAGAAAAAGAAAAAAAAAAGAAGAAGAAGATCAAGAAGGGCTATCTGGGCAAAGAGAAAAAAAGCCAGGTCACTCTGTCAAATGTGGACGATAATGTAAAATGATAAATATTTGAGGTACTTGACTCACTGGTAAAGCACTGCAGTTGTTTTGGGAAGGTATGGAATTTCTTAGAAGTCATAAATCTTCATGCACAAATAAAAGCCATCAGCTTTCTTGTTGGGCTGCAGTCTTGACATCTGTATGTCAATGTCTTAGAGATGCAAGTAAGGAGTGGAAATTTGGGGCTACCCTGTGTTTGCTGTGCAGTATTTGCTTTGAAATGTGAAAGCGTAAGAAACCCAAATATTTTAGCAACATCTTGTGAAGATTTTGAAAATGAAAAATTACGTCTTCCTCAAGCACACAAAGAGGAGAAAATTGCTGAAGGACTTAAATCGTTTTTACAGTAACCAGCAACTGAGTTGTATTCATGTAACGTTCATAGTGATAACCAGCCAGATGCAGAGCCATAGGCTTCTATGTGCAGACCCACCAGCTTCCCTGAACAGGAGCTGCCCTGCAGGAGGAAGGATTCTCCGTCTTCTGTTTTGAATCTAGAGTATTTCAAAGAATTGTGTGTTGTCTTTTCCTGTGTGTTGTGTCTGTGAACAGTGGCAGGGAAAGTTCAAGCAGAAAAAATCACAGTCCCAACCATGAATGGACACTTAATCTGTCTTTCTAAAAGTATATCTCAGTTTGTCATTTTTCTTCAGATACTGACGGTGCTAGGCTTCAGCGTGTATGTATGCAAATGGCCCAGATATCAAAAAGAAAAAAAGGACTTTGAAATATCTATGCCAATGTTATTAAATATATATGATTTTTAAAGTACCCTTTTCACTTAAACTTCCTTCTTTGCACATTAATTAAATATTATCTCTAGGATAAGTATCTCTCATAGAAGATTAATGTATTATTGTCACATAATAATGGAAGAGAATGACAGAATCTCTTTCCTTAAGCACAAAAAAGAATTTATTAATACAAAGAAAACACTCATAGGCCTTGAGCAGTTCTGTCTCTGCTTCATAGAGAACCTTTCCTAGTCTCCCCTCATGTCTGGCTTCACACTAGAGATTCAAGGAAGCAATACATATATCCTGCCAGTTTAAAAATCAATCCACCTTTCAGGAGATAATTTAATATCAAGACATGATGTACCCAATATCCAAATATACATTCATTTTAATGTTTGATGCATCAAATACTCTGACATTGCCAAGTTTCAAAATAAATGGTTTGTTTTAGAGGTTGGATATGTCATATTAGCATCCACCCAGCAGATAGCGAAATAGATCAGAGAGTGATCAGGACATCAGGGAGACAGTTTAGAGAGAGATGAGAGAGGCCAGGTACATCTTGTAATGTTAAAAAAAGCTTGCTAGCAAGAAAGAAATTGTATAAATAGGTCATTGCAGCCCAACTAGGAAAAAAAAAAAAGTTTAATTTGAACTTGTTAGTCATCATCTCCAGAGGCCCAATCCACGCTCTTCATTGCAGGCTATGCATTAAGCTGAGATATGTCTTACTTGATAGCACAGATAGGCAGCCTCAAAGTGAAAAGATGACATCAGGCTCATGCAGTGCATTAGCTTTGAGGGAGAATCAGCACCATTTGCCATGATAAACTTTCCCTCTTCTTTCCTTCTCAGTTCTTGTTAGCCTTAGCTTGTTGTCACCTGTCCTGGTTTTGCTCTCTCGGTTCCTTCTGTAAGTGGAAGCATAAAATCATGTGGGAACAAGAGTACAGATGAACAGATACCTGGTGCCAATGTCAGTGACAGATCCCCAGACATCCCAAAGTATCCAGTTCCCTCTTTCCTGTCCTGCTTCCCCTCTCTCTGCCATTTCATTTCCTCTTTACCCCACCTGTATCTGGGATTCAGTTAGCTGAACATAGGTCTTTAGTCCCATTGTAGATATTGTATTATACAATACTCCATTAGGCCTCCTGTGGCCAATCCAGAAAAAACGGTCTTCCCTCAAATTCTTATTGCCATATCCTGAAAAGATCTTAACACATTTCAAATAGAGTAGATGTCTACTTTTTTCTTCAGCTGAATTACTCCCCACTTACATGAACACTTGCATGTGTTTACATATACAAATACAGAGCTGAACATACACTTGCCTGGACCTTCATGCTCATATCCTCAGGCAAGACAGAAGTACCCACAGGGACCCTGAATTACAAATATTTTAATTAACTCCTTGAGTCACATTTCTGTCTCTGGGATCTGTAAACCTTTATTCTGGTGACAAATGAAAGTAAACTAAACCTTCTCATCTTGTCATGGGAGATGCCATGCTGCCCCTTTTACCTCAGACCTGTCTCTAGTGTAATGACAGAAGTATGTAATCATGACCGTACACAGGTCATAACTATCTACAATCTATTAACTGAGGAATAAAACCAGGCCTGTATTTTTTAAGGGTTCAATTTCTGACCAAGATATGTAGTGAATTACTGCAAAGTGGGGGTTAGAGGACACTGTGTGTTAACATTCTGCCTTCTTATTACTAGGAGGTGCCATGTAGACTGGCAGTATTGGCGGCTCTGCACAAAAGGCCAGAGTGAAGTATTTAAAAGGTCAAGAATTTTAGGACAAGAGGAAATGTCCTCAAGTTGTGCCAGGGGAGGTTTAGATTGGATATTAGGAAAAAAATCTTCATGGAGAGGGTTGTCAGGCATTGGAACAGGCTGCCCAGGGAAGTGGTGGAGTCACCATCCCTGGAGGTGTTTAAAAGGTGTTTAGACGAGGTTCTTAGGGACATGGTTTAGTACCAGAGTTAGGTTAGGTTATGGTTGGACTTGATGATCCTGAGGGTCTCTTCCAACTGAAATGATTCTATGAAAATTGAGGTTTGTTAGCAGAACTGCACTGGTAAGATTTCCCAGCCCCTGCGCACAGGATGGCATGGTCTGCCTATTTCTTGACATGTCTCTCATTTTTATGAACATCACCTCCACAGCCCCCTCTGAAGTGTTGGGAGGTGACTTACCTTTTTAGGTGTTTAAATAACATCTTCTGGAATCTGCACTATAGATCTGTTAATTTTAATTGTACAGATACTGATGTATTGGTTTTATATGTGCAGTCTCTCATTATTATTATTATTATTACTATTAGCACCTACAGTGCACCACTCTACATATTTAAATCTATATATTGTTCTTCTGGATAGTCTTGTGTTTATATCCAAGAATACATCTCTCATGGCTCCGATACACTGAAACATCCCAGCTGTCACACCTACTGTTCAAGTAGAAGCGCCTGTAGGAGACAGTCACCTGTCTTTCCTCTCAAGTCAATTTGAAAACAGAAGTTGTTTATGGGCATTGTTGAAAGATGCTTCTTTTGCTAAAGCAGGAAGTTTAAGAGTCTGTGGGCAGCACAGAGGGTAGATAAATTATAAGGTCCCCTCCATTGAATGAGAATAGCATGTAATTGGCATTAGCAAAGAACACCACATTCTTCTCTACCACATCAGAGAATTTTTGTCACAACAGGCAAGACCAAAACCTGCCTGGAGACTGTGTTTGAATGTTTAATGACTGCTTAGAAAAGTTAAGATGTTGAAGTTTTCTTCACAAAGGTCTAAAGAGAATAAAACTTCCTGATGCCCAGTTCACCAGATACAGAAAGGCAGAGGAAGCGCTGATACGGTTCTCATCTATGAAGTCGACGAGCTGACTGAAAATGTTCTGAAACCACAATCACAAACTACGTCTTTATCAGATTATAATGGGGTGTTGGAATGGAGTACAGGACAAAATCTAGAGATGCATTTTGGCAACTTATCAGCTGGAGTAATTATTTAAAATCTGAATGTGAGATTACTCACCTAGAAATACTGTCAGTAATAAACAGAAGCATTTCCCTGTTCAAATACCTTCATGCTTCTGTTATATACAATGATGAATAGTTAGAGGTTGGCTTATATGGAAGTTCTTAACCAACAATGTATTTCACCCTGTGTTTCGAAAATAAATTGTCACAATTAGGTACACTACAACAAAAGCCCTTTTTTCTGAATACAGATAAAAATATAGATGATAAATATTACTTAGTCAAGCTCAAATTCTCATAACCTGATCCATCAATGGAAAGGGCCCCTCCTAAAATCTGTTTACTGAGACAAGTTGCACCTCTTGCCTTTTATTTCTGCTTAAAATCATATGCAGTGAGAAGAGGGAAGAAACATGAATGATGCATGCCTGATTCACTAAATCACTATGGTCTCTGGCAACAGCACAAATGTAGAAATGTTTAAATCGGCCTCATACTACCCAACAAATGATGCAAAAGGAGCCCTTGAAGAACACAGAGTGAGGAGAGATAAATGAGCATCATGTCAAGAAGGCAATTTCTCACTGAGTTTGCACAGAACATGGAAATTTGACTTCCAAGAGATGGTTAGGGAATCTTTCTAATAAATCTTCAGTCCACAGTCATTGCTGTGTCCTTTTTTCAAACCTACTTTTTAAGAGCTGTGTAAGTTATATCCTCCCCAGTGAAATGTATCAAGATATTACCAGTCAAGTTGAAGTCATTTAAGTGAATCATCTCTGTCTCCGTGTTTATACTTGTGATAGACAGGGATGGTCAAGCAGGTTTCATTTTGTGCATGTGCTGAACAGCTTTTCAACCAGTAGGGTCTTCTCAAAGCTTTGTCTTCTTTTAGTGGTAACTCACAAAGTCAAAAAAACCCCACACAAAATCCCTCAAACAAAACAAAACAACAACAAAACCCAAACAAACAAACAAAAAAGGTTGTGCCTCTTCCCTGGAGAGAGCCTCTGTGCATTTTAAAAAAATTATTTTATCCTCCTTTTTTTGTATAGCTGAGATATTCAAATGGTCAATAAAAAGGCAACTGTATTCATTTTCCGTAATTTTAAAGACAGGAAATTTAGCTTAGGCTTCATCAAATCTAAGGTAGCTGCTTAGTGTTCCCTGTCATCGCTGAAAGAAATTGGCACTCTTGGAAATAAAACATCTCACTGATCTCAGGCATGCTTTTTAGGCTGAGATGAATCACCTTGCAGAGGTTCCTCAGTCTCTACATTGACCCGAGAGAGCTGAATGGTCGGCTACAACTGGACTTCTAATGTTAGGTGGCTAACATTAAATGTCACAAATTCCATCCACACAGCAGCTATTTTTAATGGGACTTGAGTCCTTTTGGTAATGTTATCCTTAAGCTCCCCAGGGTGGTCTCAGGGGTTCTAACTCAGATCCTGGCAGCAGCTGATGATGGCCACACAGAACTCGGCACTGGCTGACCTGCCGGATTTTTGGGATGAGTCTGGAGGCGCTCTCCATTTCTTCTGAAAATTGTGCTTCTGTTTTGCTTGCTTGCTTCTTTGTGTTTGCCGAATAAATAAAGCAGGATCCCAGAGACCAAGGTAATGGTATCTGTTTGAATTATTTAAAATGTACTTAACTTTACTGATACTTTAACTAAATCATGGATAGCAATGTGAAGGGAGGGTCTTTCTGTTGAGTATCTTTCAAGTAAGATTAAGTATTCCATCTGTAGGATGTTGTTATTTAAAAATCAGTTGTGCATAAATGAAGACTTTGTGTCTCTGAGGTTTTTCTGGTTTAAAAAAAACCTTCAAGCTTGTAGTAGTGAGGAAGAAATCTCTCCCTTTGATAGATTACTTTTTACATTTCTCTGGGCATTTACCCTGCTGTTTTGGTTAGGACAGAAAAGAGTTGCACTAAATCCTCAGACCACAGACCAGCTTAAAAGTATTTCCAGCACAGCTCCAAGTAGCAGATACTACAAAGGTCATGAAAGAGTCTTATCCCATAAGAATTTCTGCCCTAAAAAAAGTCCTAATTTTCCGGTGTTCAAATAATTTTAGATACATGTCTAAGCCAAAGTGATCAACAGCCTTTTGAAGCTAGGCCATCATAATTAGTGCAAGCTTTACCAAATATTTAAATTTGTGTTTATTCCCAAATGTTATGTATGCTTAGAAGGGGAGGCATATCCTTTAATTTCATTCCAAATACTCTGCTTTTGTTCAGAACTGAAACTCGAATGTGGCTCATGGAATTCTCCTCATTTTTTACCACCAAAGAGCATACTTCAGTCTGAATTCTGGACATTGTCATTACGAGCCTATCAAAATAAACCCATAAGAATCAAATGGCCTTTCTAACTAGGGCACTTCAACATCCATCGCAGGGCTTGCACTGAGTGTATGGGACACGAGATAAGTTTTTTATTACAGTGTCGCTTTAATGGCAACTCAAAGAAAGAAGTTGGCATCTCCACTTTGCACCTCTCCAGCCGGTCTTCTGCATAGGAGCTGTAGCCTCTTGTCAATTAACTCGCTTTAATTGGTTTCTGTTTCTTCTCTAACTATGACCCACTGGCCTTGCCTGCTGCACAATGCTGTTTATTCTTAAGCACTGGGTTTCTATGAACTTTCTATCAAAATCATCCCTTTGGAAGGGAAGATACATGATAAGGAGTTTCAATACTTGTGCTATCTTTGTTATCTCTTGTGGCTCACCATGGAACCTGAATCATCATGAAATTTGTGTTTTATATTATGAACGTCTGTAAAAGAAGGAAAGAAAAAAGAAGAGCCAACAATTCTCTACCTCACTCAGTATCTTTTCTAAAAAAATTTAAAAATAAAATAAAAAAACCACCACAATGATTGTCATGGATAAGAGTGCAAATTGCTCACCTCTAAAAAAAAAGAGATTCAACTTTTTTAGGTATAAACTCATTAACATAATTCTAATGAGTGGTGGTCTTTGTTGTAAGAAATGAGAAATCCTGTGGTCTCACCCTAAAGAACATTAAAGAAACATTACTGACAGGAAATTGAAAAAGTAATATATGTCTGAATGAATATGACAACTTTTTTCTGATAGAGCAGATAGATAAATGTCACATACAAGTTTCAAAATACATTTAATTTTGCCACCACAATGGATATTCTCTTCATAAAATATATATGAATCAGGTTTGAATCATAAAACTTGACTGTGATAAACAAATGCATATTTGATAACTTTCTTCTTTTTATTTTTTTTTTTTAGATGCTCATTTCTTTTTTGAGGTTACTTGTTGTTTACACATCTTTACGTTTTCATTTCTGAGCAAAGCAGCCTGGGTGACAAATCTTATGCACATTGAGCCTGGATGAACTTCCTTTTTAATCTGAGAAACGGCTTCCTTTTCTTTGGAGAGAGGGATGAGGGGGAAGGTGAGGGAAGGAAGGAGAGGCTGGTAGATGCACAGACTCTCTTAACTATCGTGTTAGGCATCCCTGAGTTGTCTGAGCATCATTCAGGATAGGGTGATGGATGAGAAGTGCACGCGAGTATTTTCAGAGCACAGTGCTGGAGGAAGAATCGCAGCAAGCTGTCTTTTAAGTTTTCCCCCACTGAGCAGCAGCTCTCAAACTGGGGGCCAGGATGCCCCTGTCCCAAGAGGTTTAAAAATGTTTCCCTGTTAAAACTACAGAGTAAATTGAAGACCTAGCCTCTCAACAAACACATACAGCTGTGGGTAAAAGAGGTTAGAAAGGGAGCGTCCTCCTCTTTTGCGTTTTTCAGGCACAGGTTCTCTGGGGAAGGAAAAGGACTTGATTCTGTGCCATTGGAGGACACCAGCGTGCCACCCATTCTGGCAGCATGATGGCTTCCGCACCCTTTTCAAAACAGAGACGACTTCAGCCTTTTCCTTCTCCAGTACCCAGAACATGAGGCTTCTAGTCCTTGACTGAGCTCTTGGGGCCTGCCCTAGTGCAAGTGCTCTTGGAGACCTTATCAGCAATGAATGCAGTGGGCTCTAGAGAAGGAAATCTATTATGTATCCAGAAGCAACCCTCAGGATTCTAGTGTTGCATTGGAATCTGTGTTGAAGAATGAGGTATAATTATGTTTTACAATCTCATTTATCAATCATTTAGTGCAAATTTCCTTCAGCATTGTGAGCAAAACCAAATGGCATTTTTTTCATTGCTGACTTCTGATGGAAAAATGTCATTTAACCTAATTATAAAATATGTCATTTTGACAAATTTTGTTCAGTAAAAATTCAAAGTACAGTGTCTGCATAAGATCTAAATGTCTCATTTTTACATGTTCTTTTGAAAATTTAGTGGGATTTTTTTTTTTCAAGTTTAGAAAGGTTCAAAGGAATATGAAATATTTCCATTTTGATCAGAATGGCTCAGTCTACCCAGAACAGATTTTTCAGATTTTTATTTCATTTTCAGTTTAACCTAAGTTCCATTTTGAAATGAAACAACCTAATTCCCCAGTTTCTTTCCAGAACTACCCACAAGGTATCTGCTCAATTTGCATGGGGCTGCTCCGTTGGGCAGAATGGGTTCTGTATGGATGGGGAAAAAGAGCACGAGTCCCTACATTTTTCTAGCTCCAGCTGAAACCAAAGCCTGAGATAACCAGTCAGAACCAGATCTTGGCTGTGCAGGGTGCAGGTTAGCCTGAGACCATTCATAATTTAAAAAGGACTACAGGCTGCAGCTAGACCCAAACATCAGCCTGTGCCTTGTTCAAGTCCCAGGGGCCATTGCATTCAGGTCAGTAGATTTACTTCTGAGTTTCATTAGTAGAAGTCAAATCAGAACAAGGCCTGACAATATTATGCAAGCGTAGCTCCAAACTAAAATGGAGTCCAGAGATAACTGGCATGATTATCAATGAATGAGAAGCCCAGTGATTAAATCTTCCTAGAAAATATTACCTGTGATTGGCAGCAGAACCACAGCAGACCATTGAGCGCAGCAGAACCACAGCAGACCATTGAGCACAGCAGAACCAGTGGACCCTTGAGTGAAACTCAATGGCTCTTGTAGATGACTTCTGGGATACCAGTCTTTCAGTCTGCTCCTGACTTGTGAGATCTACACTGTGATACGATCCAGGACAGTTTGCTGTCCCTAATATTGAGGTCTAAAAAGATACAGCTATTGTGTGTGTCAAGATCAAATATGTTTGCATGCTAACAACTTCACCTGAATGAAGAGTGGGGAAAAGCAACCCATTGTGGTCTGAGAGAATCAGTGGGGTAGAACTATGAAGAATAAATATTTTGGTAGTCCTTAGTACACTCAGTGTCACTATTTGGGGATATTGTGCTATCTTGGCAATTAATAATATTTCTTTTCTGTCTAGCCTCTTCCTCAAAACTTATTGGCACTGTTCTGCTATCTTTAAGCATTCAAAAGGATCAAAGAGCTTTCATCTTTTAATGCATTTTACTGTGCTGTGCTCTGTGCAGGAAGAAATATTGATACTCTTTCAAGGGCAGTTAATATATTCAGTTCTGTCTCAGAAATGAGCACAATTCCTTGACTTATAAAATTGAAAATCTGCCATTACCCACAATTAAAATGTTCCATATACAAATTATACTGTGGCATTTGCACTTCACTCATCCTCTTCTGCTGTAATTCACATACACCAGGGATTCTTCTCAACTACTGCTCCAAGATTTAATAAGAAGTGCCTTATGGAGGGTTCATATTATTCACACTTTGTTGTTTTTTAAAAAATGTGTTACAAGGGCAGTTGTAAGTACAATATTCATTTTGACAATACTTAAAAATAAATCACACACTACAGTTGCTGTTTTCCCCTTTCCTATCAGTTTTGTTCTCCTTATAGAAGGTTCCACCATTTGTAGTTTGTTACCTAGTATCTTGCTCCATGGGTTGATACTGGGGAGACTACTCAAAGTAGGGCAAAGTTTGAGTGAAGGAAGCACCATCTGACTGTCCTTACTAATAGTTTTAAATTCTCATATACCAAAGATACCTGTGGTTAAGGTTCTCTGGTTCCTTAGCCCCTCACTTCATAAGGAGCCTTCTCGCTTCATTTGTACCATTTCCGCATTAAGGTGTTACATACCAGGAAAAAGAAGTGGAATCTCGCCAAGTGTGGATTTGTGAAGCCGAGCTGGGGAGAAGCTTTGGATGTTCATGGAGAGGAACATCCGGGGTAGCAAGAGAAAGGCTGTAGCTGTTACTGTGAATGATCTCCTCTGAACTTGGGAAGGATCTAGTTTTTAGTGCAATTCGTTGAGGTCCACTGATAACCCCACTGCCACAGTTGCAAGGGTAAGTTGTGCAAAACAGTAGCTATAGGGAAATATTTAAAATAAACTGTAAGCATAAGGGTCTCTTTTAGCATTATCATTTCATTTTTTTTACCCCAGCTTGTAGCCATGTTCTTAAACATTCTCCACAGTGCATAAAAATGAGCTTAATGTATTTTGCTTTTGTATTGGGGGTTTTTCAGTGCTGATGAAGGTAAAGTAGCACCCCCTTAGTTCTTCCCTCAGGAATCTGTAATTCCAGTAAAATTTACCAGAAAGTAGAGCAGTATTATCCCACTTGCAAGTGTTGGTAGAATGCATCACAGTCTTCAGTTACCTCAACTGAGAGGAATTATGAGAATATTACGTAATATAGATTTTCTTTTTTTACAAATAGGATTGTTGCTATTTATTGTCTACAGCACCAGCATAATCATAAATGTAATACTGTGCTAAGACCTGGTTCTAGCACGGAAAAAACCTATGGCCTGCCCAAAGTAACTTAAAATGTAAGTGACAAATACACAGATGGAGAAGAGATCCTGGAAACCGCTGATCTCTGCCCTTATCATCCCCCTCCTCTAGAGTCAAGAAGGTGAAGGAGCTCCTCACCTTTGGTTCTCTGCAGGTCACCATCAAAAATAAATTTTTAGGACTGATAAAAGAGACATCATGCAAGGATAGAAAGTGTTCAAAGTATCTGTGATTCTCCACCTTCCACAAAACTGGCCTCAAGGATCTGGGCTTTGCTGCCAGCAAAAGAGAAGGATGAAGTATTTTGAATTCTTATCAAAATACATAAAGAGAAATTTCAGTATTCAGAAGCATGTTGATTCAGTACAGTAGCAATGTAGATGCTGGAGATGGGATTACCTCAGGTCCACTGCTGCTTTTAATAAGAAAATCATAATTATTTAACTATTCCTTAAGCAAACTTATGGACCAGCTCTGAATGAAATTGATAATTAAGCTGCATGTTCTTCTCACAGGTTCATAAAACACAGTCTCTTGCTGTGTCTTCCTCAAATTTGAGAATAATTTAGTTAGATATAATTGTCATTTTTGGCGTATTTGTTTAGTTAGGAAGATCTCGAGTCTGCAAAAAAATGAATCGATAGTCCTGTGAGAGACTAAAATCTATATAAGACCTACCACAAACAAATGTATTTTGGCCATGGAAAAGAAGCAGTGACTGAATGCTAGATGTTCATCCCCAAATTCAGGGACAGCTGCCTCCTGAGTTAAGTGCCATTACATCAGGAGAATGTTTTGCCTTGAGAGAGATGCTAGGACCAGTCATTTGTGGTAGATACCATCACATGTACTAAGTATCTGTATTACAGAACTTACTATTATAACCAGAGTGGAAGTTTAAGTCAAGCTGTGAGGATGTGAGCACAATACCTTCCTTCCCTTCTGTCATCTCAGGTAAATGGATTAATGATGCATTTGATAATGTGAGATGCTTTAGCCATTGTGCTTTCAAGCAGTGAAACATATGCTCCAACTAGAAGCATTCAAGGAACCAGCTCAGGGTATCTTCAGTGAGATAACCACCATTGACATAAAAACCTCTACCTTTATGTGTTGGGTTTTTTTTTTCTTGATCACTCTACGTCGGCCTTATAAAAAATACTTAAAGCTCATAGGAGTACTGCCAGGGAGATAAGTGCTATTTATACTAACATATTCCAGATGATTGAATAGAGGACTGGAATTTTAGTGACTTTCCAAAGGTGAACTGATTGGCAGAGCAGCCCCCTGAACCAGCAGCCATACCAAATTTCACAAGGTAAGATGGACAAAGTCTGGCTTATATTTGGGTGGCAAAATTTCAAGGAGGCATTGGTACTGAGGAGATCAAGCCACTGTCTTTCTAATGATTGTATGACAAAGGGAAGTTAGATGTGATCTTGAGAAGGATTTTTTTCCAAGAGAATCAGATCTAGAATCTTGGAATCATGACCATTTTTCATCCAAGAACTTGCCTATGACCCATCTACATTTTCCCACCTCCTTTCAGTGAAATGAATTTTCCCTTCTCCTGAATGTCCACATAATTGTGCTACATTACAATGAAATTCCACTTTATAGGCTGGAATATTGGTTTCCATAGGGAAGATCCACAGTAGGGAAGTAATCCAGAATGCTTTGTTCCACCAAAGCTGTACTGGTGATTAGCATTGTGGTGCATTCTCAGTAGTCCAAAAATCACTGTTGAAGAAGTGCATGCACTATAAAATTTAGAAGTTTTTCTGTAGTACATTTGTGTGGCGAAGTGCAAAGGTTTGCAGTTATTCACCTCAGCCTTGCCTTGAGCTTTTGCAGACTATCACATTAAACATTACAACTCTTAATTAATAAGACCAACAGTGTTATCTTTTATTTAACTGAAGTCCATAACATCCACAATTGTAGAAACATCAGCTGAAGTAAGGCATGACTTCATATTTAAAATAGTGTCTTGTTGCGCTGGTGCAATGGTGAAGTGATAGGTTGACAGACAGATACTGTGTCATCCATAGTCATTGGATCTGGGCAGGAAGCTCAAGACTTATAATATTATTTGGAGAAATATGATTGTATAGCAACAATATTGAGTAATATTGCTGCTGATTGATCAAAATATCAGCCTTCTTGTAGTGACTTTTAGCTAAATCTGGAATGATGGCATTTAGGATGCCCAACTAATTTCACCTTTAAGAGCTACAGACTGAGAAATCTGTTGATCTCTGATAAATATTTTATATAGTGTATGTAATTTGATAGTGAGAAGATGAGAGTAGATTATTCAAGAATATATTGATGGCCTATAAATTCTTTGACCTGTAATCTAATTAAAGAACTGTGGTCCTAAAGATTGCATCTGAAGATTATTTGATGGTTAATGATTTCAGTCCAATTTATCATGGACAAGTGTCCAAGAGAACATACACTGGTATTCTAAAGAGACAAGTCAAGGCTATAATAAAACATCATTAAGCCTTCAAAGTCATTTGTCCAGAATACACTTCTGTTTTCACAGGAAATTTCATCAATGAAAATTAAAAAGAAAAATAACTCCTTGAGGATTCCAAATTTACCATATATTAGCAATACCATACTACTTCTGATGGAATAACTTTCTCAGGGATGGCATCACGAGGTAAAGTAGTGACTGCCTACTGAAGGCGCAGAAGAGCATGTCTTAGTTGAGTCCGTGCAAAACAAGTTGAAAGAGTAACCAAGAGAAAGAAATAAAAATAGATCACCAAAAATTTTCCTGCTCATCCAGATACAGACACCGACTATTTTAAAAACCCAGGATCAAAGAGCCGTTACTAAATCCTGTCTCATTCTCACTCCTGACCCCTAGATAGCATCTCCATAGTAGGCCGGTACAGTGCAATACAACACCAAGTAGTAAAGCTAATTCCAAACAAGCCGATAATGTCGCCATAGCATGGAAACAATCACATCGGCATGCAATGGGCTTGGCCTAATTAGGCTTGCTGAGAAAGGGCAATTTGTTTCCCAAGTTAGCCTTGAATTGCTCAGCGTGGCATGTATTGCAAAGTGTCAGGATGCCTACATTTTCTTTTAGTCTGGGGAAAAGGAGGCTGAGGGGAGACCTTATCACTGTCTGCAATACCTGACAGGAGGTTGTAGCATGGAGGGTGTTGGTCTCTTCTCCTAAGTAACAGGTGATAGGACAAGAGGAAATGGCCTCAAGTTGCACCAGGAGAGGTTTAGATTGGATATTAGGAAACATTTCCTCATGGAGAGGGTTGTCAGGCATTGGAACAGGCTGCCCAGGGAAGTGGTGGAGTCACCATCCCTGGAGGTGTTTAAAAGGTGTCTAGACGAGGTTCTTAGGGACATGGTTTAGTACTAGAGTCAGGTTATGGTTGGATTTGATGATCTTAAGGGTCTTTTCCAACCAAAATGATTCTATGATTCTTTTGCTGTATGTCCAGTGTGTCAGATTCTGATATGGCTGAAAGCAAGTCCAATCTTTATGCTATGAGTGAGAAGTAGCAATAAACATTTATATTATGTTAATGCCCAAAAGAACAATCCTTGTTCTAAGCGGTTTGTAACTTAAAGACACAAAGTAATGGTAGGATCTCCAGATGTAGCACATGTGCTTTCTTCACCACAACAATACAAAGCTTGTGAAGGCTGAGAAATTTTATTTCAGAGCAGGAATTCCTTGTCTCTGAGAAGCCTGATACTTAGTTGAGACTGAAATCTCCAGAGAAGCCAAAGTAACTATGATACCTCTGTAGGCAACTACGAAAATCTCAGCCTGCGTGAAAAGAAAGGTGAATGAATATTTATCAAAACGTTTTCATTGTAATTAAATCTAGAAATTCATGCTGGTGGCTCAGTTGCTTTGTATTTAATTCCTGAGAAAATGAATACCATTACTTTTTGTTCTCAAGAGAATTTACAGAAAGAAAAAACAAACAAAAAACCCGCACACATACAAAAGCAGATTTGCAGGTATACACCATAAAACGATGTGCACAACAATCAGGAAAGCTGTTTGTGGTCTGGGACACAAGCAGCGAAATGCTAAAAACATTAAGTTGTGACTTTTTGTGATCATCAAACAGTATTAGAAGTTACGACTGTTTTGTAATAACCATTTCTATGATAGTATTGGCTGGTTTGTCATAATAAAACATCATAGAACTTTTGTCATAACAAACAAAAATATTACTAAAATATTTTATGCATGTCATCTATCAAATAATTTTAAATAATGAACACTTCCATAAGAATCTATCTAGCTGATTTTCAGAAATGCTCGGGACATGTAAATGTAATTAAAACCAACAGTTGCTTTGCTCAACTCAGAGAACTGTTACCTCCAAGGGTCCTTATGCTTGATGTAATTCTTGATTTGAAAAGAAACTAAGTCTGATAAGTAGATTGCTTAGAAAGAACAATTTAGCGGATGCTCAACATAATTTTTAATCTTTAATTTTGTACTTACATAACTTCAGATTTTTCTAATAAGAATATGTTATGTTGTTTTATTTGGGATGTTTGATAAAAGAGACATCCTTTTTTATGACTGTCTACATGCCCCTGCTAAGAAAACATAACAGTATTTGCCTGAGAAAAATTTCACCACATAATTTCTACAGTGATGACAAATAAAGTCTTGTACAGTTTGATGTTAGTATATAAACATGATTTTCTAAAAACTAAAGCACCGAGAAAGTCAGGCAGAATGTCAGACTCAATGTTATGATGCTTACAAACAATATATGATCCAATACATTGTATGATAGATGAACAACACTTAACCTTGAAAATTATAATTCCTTGCATGAAACGGTGACTCAGAAATACAGTTTCATAGGTGCTTGTTTCTAGTGATCTGTTTGATGCCTTGTTGTCATGATAGCATTTTGGTGTGCCAGTTTTTTGAGTTCTTATCAGGCAATATAATGCGGCAAAGGAAATTTGCAGGCTTTGCATAAATTAACACTTTGAAGGACACAGGCAGCCTTCGCCTCATCCTGCCGTGAGGTTCAATAATTGTATTGTCGCTATTCTAAAGAACTAGATAGAGTAGCATTTCTTTCAGAAGTAATCTGCAAATGGAGCTTGTATTCATGCTTCCAGTTTTTCAGTGTGTAGGTTGGTAGTATATACAGTATAATGATTTTGCACCATGTATAAATGGCTGGGTTTATTTATATTGGTAGATAATAATATCTATATATAAATAAAAATATGTGTCTATGTGTTTACAATTTACATATATATGTGTGTGATTTAAAAAGGGGCAGCTGCACAGGGGCTAAAAAATACCGTACAGATTCTCATTATTCTGTTTTTTCCTCAGTTATTTTCTCCTTAGATTATCTCCTCAAAGTAACTCATGCTGATACAGTGGCCATACAAGAAGGAACATATCTGTGAACAGAAGCAGCTTCTGAAGCCAAATTTGTAAAACTGTAGAAAATGAAGCAAACCGTAAATACTGTCCTATGTACCGTAGGTGGTATGGCCGCTGGGGTTAAACTTGCTTTTGGCCCTGTCAATCTGGAGAAAAATAGTTTAAACATACCAGCGTCGTACAACAGAAGTGAAAGTGAGCTTTCATTTCGGATTAAATTGTGAGAACTAGAAAATGAAGGCAAGTGATGCATATTTAAATCAGAAAACGTTCACTCAAACAGTGATTTTTTGGCTCACTACATAAGAGTGAGACTTTCATGCATTCTGTTCACAGTTTGAGATGTTAAATTAGCTTATGTGTGTATGGTGGTTTGCCTCATTTACTGAACAACTTTTCTGTTGCTCCTTTTACTTTTTCCCTGGATTTCCATTTTACTTTTATATTGTTCTTCTGTTGTTCAAAGCTGCATAATTAACCTTCAGTATTTAAAGGGCTGTAATATTGACAAAATCAGAGATACATTCATTTTGATGATACTACTGAAAAACTGAACATTTCCTTTTCATAGTTAAAGACATTTTTCGATTAAATGGCACTACTTGCCTTGTGTCAGGCTACTATGTGTGACCACACAACCTAGTATAGTCAGTCTTTGATTTTACTTAGCCTTTTCACAGCAGAAACAAAGTTGTCACACCATCCATTTGGCTGCAGTTTGTAATATTCTTTTGGTTGTGCTAGGAAAGCAGGGAAGCAAGGTAGCACCCCTGCTTCCGATGAGGGGAGAGGGAGAAGAACCTAAAAAACTGTTGCATGCTTAATTTTAGAGTATCATAGTAACTTCAATTAATATCAAAACACGGTGGTTTATTGGAAGCCACAAGGAAAGACGCACTGCTTGGAATGCTGAGCAATTAGTCCTTTATACAGTGACGCAAAGTCTAGATTGAGATCTACAGTGCAAGTGGGGCTACATTTAGATGCTTATCCCCAGAAGTTCTGAGCAGTCGCTCAACTTCTGCCCACAGTTTCAGCCTGTGAGTTACAGCCAAGTAATCCACAAAGGCAATTAAATGTGAAGATGTGTTGTCAGTCAAGAAAGGATAGAAATGGATTCTTTTTATGTTATTCTTTCTTAAGGATCAGGTGTTTAAGGGATCCTTTTTAAGGGATCAGATGGTTTTATTTGTTTTTATTTCATTTTTAAGAAGAAACCTTTACTGAGCAAGGCAATGGACTAAAATGTGTGTAATGGTACAATAAATGACCAAGCACTTCAGTGTATCAGTGTATGTAGGACATTACTCTGCTGTAGGGGGTAACACTCTACAGATATTTGTTGGTATGCTGAGGATTTGGGTTTTTTTTTTCCCTCCATGGTCAGCTCCATTCCTTGGGATTTTGCCATCATTTTAATTGTGTGATGACTCTTTCAGTGCAGATGAATTTGCAGTTTGCAGGACTACATAGGCAAAGATCACTGAGCCCACAGATGGTATGTAGGAGCAGATCAACAAATTAACTTCATGTGCAAGCCGAGCCTTACAGCTTTATTTCATGTGAATAACACTTAATCGTGGAAGTTGTCTTGGAAATGGCAGATTCAGGTTGTAAGATTTGAGAGGCCTGATCTTAAATATCCTGAAATCCTAGGATGCTAAAATGACACTAAGAGATTAATCAGTGGAGAATATTCAGATGCTTCTAATGATCAACCTGAATTTCCTTTACAGTTAGACACAAATAATTGATTCTTAACATTTAATTAACATTGTGAAGCCTAAAATACTAAATTAACATCTGTAAATCCTGCTCTCTGAGCATCTCAGGATGCAATTGATGTATCTATCAATCCATAAACCAAAGTGAAAGAATCTTACTGAATAAGTGTGGTGAAAATCTGATTCCACCAAGGCTTCTGGCAGATGTCTGTCACTTGAATAAGTCCAGAGTTACAGTCATGGTGTTTTAATTAGAGGTGGCCCAAAGCCCGGGCTCTGTAAAAAAAAGCTGAGATCTGATTTTACATTAAATATCTCAGTATAATTCCCAGTGTCACATCTGCCCTACATTTTGTGCCTATCCCTGCATCCTGCACCTCAGACAGATCCAAGCAAGTGTATTTTATTTAATCAACAGTGCTGTGGAGATTACTGTGCCTCACTTCCATAGAGGTTATGGGGCATTGACAAGGGGGTCCCTTGCATTAACCCTTGCACTTTGAGAACCATCTGTTTGTTGTTTTGCATACAACACATGTTTTGCAGCTCCTCTGTGAATGCTTAGTGCTTGATTTCAGTTGTATGAGTTAAAAAAGGAATCATGAAAGTCACGTGCATAGTGTAAAACTTTTCTAAATTATATGTTTGTAGCATTAAGACTTTTAGGGATGTGTTTGTTTGTTTGACAGGTTGGATTGTTTATGAACTTGAGTCTAAACACTGACAGAGTAAAAAGCCTCTTTTGCTGGGTCTCAGAGAAGCTGTGGATGCCCCATCCCTGGAAGTGTTTAAGGTCAGGTTGGATGGGGCTTTGAGCAACTTGATCTAGCAAAAGATGTCCCTGCCCATGGCAGGAAGGTTGGACTAGATGATCTTTAAAAGGTCCCTTCCAACTCAAAGCATTCTGTGATTGTGTGGGATAAGTCCCTAACATATTCTTTTCCTGAATTGTCCTTAAATATAATCTGAAATAACAGCTGTTGCTAGAAAGGAGCAACGCTTCCCCACCAGGGAAGTCACTGGCAATTAGTCTGTACTGTGGCACGCCAGTGTTTCAAGGCCGTGGCGTGATCTCATTTCTTCCAAAAATTTAAATTGTCTTCATAAAGTGCCAACTTTTACCATACTTTAACGGGACAGATTGGCGAGGCCAAGGATGGACTTTCTCACAAAAATTAGAGGAAGAGTGATCTGCCCCAGCATCAGGACAGCGACACAAGGTTTGAGGAGAGGATCCAGTTTCAGTACTCCACCCTAGGGAATATTTTACTTATTCATACAGAGTCGAGCAGTGTGAATCAGGGATCTGTGAGGATATTTGGGAAAGAGTACTTGGAGAAGTGGTAACTTGAATCTGGCTTCAGTCATATCAAAATTGCATGCTATAACAGTAGCCCTGTTAACTAGAGACAGGTGGATGTCTTGCTTTTAACCAGACAGGATTTTACTTTATTTTGGTGTAAAATGGGAAAGAAAAAAAAAAAATGAAATCTTGGTAAGTTTCACGAAGTAGGAAAACTCTTTCACATTCAGATTTACCCTTGGCTTCTATAGCAACACCCCGAGGGCATTTGTTCTTTTGTCCTTCTGGAACACCTCTCCCATCTCTATGTTTCCCCTGCACCATTTCTGGCTGTGTGCATGTACAGCACGCCATGTACAGCACGGTGTGTGACACACATTAATACATATAGATAGCCTTCTGCTTCTGACCTTACAAACTGTCCACTTCAGCACTGTCATTCTATAAAATGTCCAACTGCAGTCCAAGAAATGCATTTTAAATGTGAATGCAAACATTTCTATTACTGATAACACCAGCACAGCATTTTTGCTTTGCTGGGATTAGGACCTTGATAGTTAATGTTATATTGGAGTAATGACACTCCAAGGTCATGTCCTTTACTGACATGGCAAAGGAAGGAGAGGCCCTTGCTGTGTTTGTGCTGCTAAAATTAAGAAGGGTTATTCCTTGTGTTTGGTGACATATGGTAAAAGCAAAATAATATATTTGTGACCCATGAATATTTTAGGTCGTCAAAAACTGGGAGAAATTTACATGTTGCACTGCATGAATGTTGTATTTATTTCACACAGAAAGTTAGATTTTAGAAAATATTCTGAAATCTGATAATGATATAAATAAATGCCTCCCTCCCCAGTGAAGAGCCGTCTTCTCACGTGAACTGTAAAGCTGTTGCAGTTCAGCTAGGGACACCTTAAAAAACATAAAAGTACTGCTGGTCTGCAGAGAGAAACTCAAAGGCAATTCCAGCTTAGAAGGCTAACGCTCCAAATCACAACCTCTGCCGGAATATGCTCCATCGTGCTTCACTTCCATGGTCTGTAAAATGGGGGTAATAATCTGTATCGATCTGTCTACCTTTTAGAAGTGCATTAAGGAGAACTTAAATGATATCTTTACAGTGTTTTGAACAGTTTTGATATATGCAGCTCTTACAAGACAGCTGAGTAGGTGGGCCTGCATTCTATCAGGTCCTCCCACAGGAGAGCTCTCCTGCTTTTCTGTATGGCTTTCTGGTCTTCCCATCTAAACTTCTAACTGGGCAAGTTTGGCAAATTGATGATGAACCATCGGGCTGTGACATCTGCAGGAGCTGTCGCTCATTAGGACACCGTCATTGAGTGACGTCTTGGCTTAATAAGAGAAGGAAGAGGGTGATTCTCTGTTGAGAGCCTCTCGCCCCTCCAGCTATGCCTGCGTTAGTTGGAGATCACTGGATGATGCTTTCTTGAGGAAGGATTTTCTGGGGTTGTCGTGTATCACCACTGGTGATTTAAATATGCAGCAGTCTTCACAGATCCCCACTATTCCTCACAACCCAGTTCATACATGTATCCTTTTTATATCTTTAGCAAGAGATTCAGAGCTGTTTCTCTAGTTTTGCGCTCTTAGAAATTTAATTGTCTGTCCACAAAGCCACTGATGTTTTCACTAAGCAATCATTTTAGAACTAATTTTACACTATATTGTACATTTCCCATTGGTATAATATAAACTAATAGTTTAAATCAGTAGGAATATTATATATTTGGTTTGGAGACAAATTTGCCTTTGAGTTTCATTAGAAACACTTTAGTCTGTTTTGTCGAGGAAACAAATCTTATGGCTAGTGCTGTCTCTCCCTCTCTCCCTCTTTCCATCCATCCATCCATCCATCCATCCATCCATCCATCCATCTATCTCTCCATACCTACCCAAAGGTTTTGAAACAGCTGACCAATTTCAACAAAATTTATCAGAAATAAAGAGATTTTACACGATTATTAATGAGAATCAGCAGATAGACTGAGGAAAACTACCCTTTTACTATCCCTACTGAGCAAAAAGAGGGCCAACTCATAATCCACCCTATTTCTCAGCAACAAGGTAGGTCTACACTAGTAGTCCATTTATGTGATAATAGACACAGGGCAACTGTGGTCATACTGGAGGAAGACCAAAGGGACATTCAGTGTGGTGGATGTTAGGGATAAAGAGGAAGAAGCAGGGCTTCTGGAAGGGGAATACTGGAAGCCTTACAATGGGACAGATGTTTTTGGGGAGCTGTGATAAAGTCAGAGGAGAGATGGTGAAGGAAATAGAGAGGTGTTTTGCGTTTTGGTTTGGTTTGGTTTTTTTCACTTTTCCTGTTGCAATAATCCTATGACTCTAGCTTCATTTGGTTTTATTCAAAAGTTACATCAAAGTTTGTTTCCAATGCTCTACATGTAAAAGGAGTTTTCCAACAGAGTAACTTTCTTCAGTCAAGCAGCTTGTTGACTGACAAGCTTTCTTTCAGTATCTATTTGACATTTCATCCTAATATTAGTTTTACATGCACATTCACATTTAAGGAAATCACTGTATTCTCAAATCTGAGATGTCACAAGTGTCTCTTTCTGCTAGTATTTGTCCCAGAAATGTTAGCTAAAATGTTTTATCTAACAGCAGCCCTCCTGATGCGTTGTACTACTTAATTCTCATCCCAAAGCAGCTGCATTTTTATGAATGTATCTTAATAAGCCATGTTCTGAAAGGCACCAATTTCTCTTTGTTCCTCCTTGAGATTGCATGGGAGTCATAAGTGGTCATCTTGAGGGCACGGGGGCTGTTCAGCCTGAAGAAAAGGAGGCTGAGGGGAGACCTTATCGCTGTCTGCAACTACCTGAAAGGAGGTTGTAGCATGGAGGGGGTTGGTCTCTTCTCCCACGTAGCAAGTTATAGGATGAGAGGAAATGGCCTCAAGTTGCGACAGGGAAAGTTCAGATTGGATATTAGGAAATATTTATTCACTGAAAGGGTTGTGAAGCAGTGGGACAGGCTGCTCAGGGAAGCGGTGGAGTCACCATCCCTGGAGTTGTTTAAAAGGCATATAGATGGGGCTCTTAGGGACATGGTTTAGCACTAGAGTTAGGTTATAGTCGGCCTTGATGATCTTCAGGGTTTCTTCCAGCCAAAATGATTCTATGATCTAGAGTACTATGTATCAGTAAATCAAGGATAATTACTTAAGCACATCAGTTCACAGTTAATAACATTGTACAGATGAGTTGTAGAAACCAAGCCAAACAGGGCTGATATTTGCATGTGTTTCACTCTCTGTTAAAATGAGAGGTGGGAACAAAGCATCATCCAGGGGCCAGAGCATGGCTCAGCAATTGTTTCCTACACTCTCGCCACAGCAAATTTTTTGGGGATGACAGTAGATGGTGGTAAAATGTACAGGTGGTACATGACATGACAAATGAGTTTGAAAGTCCTCATCACCTCAGTAAAGGAGCACTTGTTTTCTACCCTCAGCCTGTTATGTTCATCTCTCTGTGCTTATTTCACCTAAGTTTGATTTAACATGCATAAAACAAGTAATTATGTGTGGCAAGTATATATGGCATGTGTACAGCTTCCCTTTCTGTGTTGCTTTTTGCAGATTATTGGAACAATTCCACTGATGCCTAACCCAGTCCCCTCCAGCCAGGCGGCAGGTGGAGCTCAGGGACTTCAGGTGCAGCCAATAACTCCACAGTTATTGACCAATGCCCAGGGTCAAATCATCGCTACCGTCATCGGCAACCAGATACTCCCAGTGATCAATACCCAGGGAATCACACTATCGCCGCTCAAGCCAGGCCAGCAGGTAAAGCGTCTGTAGCCTGAACGATTATCAAAACAGAGGCACAGAAATCTTCTCACAGATCTCTCCTGGTCTTTCTAAAAACTCCCACTTCTTTCCCATTTTTACTAAGCAAAATTGAATTCTGTTGTACATAGTATATTAATGCTTACCATATATGTTGTTATAATGTCATATTATATGATTTATTTATACATTCAGGGATTATCCAGTTATTCTTTTTTTCTTTTCATTTTAAAGGTCAAGATAGGGAAATTTTCTGCAGCAAAAGTGCAGTAGGAATATGAGACAGGGACGGCTCATCTGGCCTATAAAGTTCAGTTCCTTCCTTAGTGGTCACCCAGTAGACTGGGGTTTGAAATGTTTTGATATGTGCAGACAAAACAAAGAAAGATATAAAAACTTATTAGTCTTCTTCACTGGAAAATCAGATACAACTGTGCATATTTGCACAGACAAAATATTTTTAGGGAAATTTTCATTCACTCTAAGGCACTGAGTAGTTCACAGACTTCAGGATAGGAGCAGCAACTTCAGTGAGGTCCGAAAAGATTTCTGTAGTTATTTTTATAGTACTCGAAAGTAAAATTCATTAGTTTTGTGTACATCCGTAGAGCAAAGAATTGTAGGGGCAACTTTTTTCTCTGAAGGAGAGGAAATTGAGGATAGAAAAGACATCAAATGTGATTACCAAAAAGGTACTTATCAAAGTGTCACTCACTTAAATGTTCAGCTTAGCATTGCTACTGCTGGCAGTGCTTGTTTGCTAGTCCTGCCTACATCTCCAGTCGCAGGTAACAGCCTTCTATGTGTTTCTGAGAATCCCAGAGCCCCTGATCTCCAAACTGATGATTTTTTTTTTTTTTTTTCAAATTTAAAGGTAGAGCCAATTGATCTCTAGGGTGACTTTTTTGTTTGTTTTGAAAATGTGTCACATCCAAATGGTTACACTCTCCTTGTTCGATCCTGTTCTCTGTGGTATCTAGCAGAGGCATTTTCCAAAGCACTTGTCATTTATCTAACTCTATTTTATTTAATGGGAGCAGATTTAAAGTACCGGCAAGTGCTTTTGCAGTTGTTGCATGTACGTGGTTATAAACGAAGTGGGATAGATGGGAGGGCAGGCTCTGTGTTCTACAGCACTGGAAAGCCTGACAACGGAATAAGAAACTCAGACGTTTACATTTGGTTTCCTGGGGGTGTGTGAGGTGGGGTGTTTGGCTTTGGGTCGGTCCCCTGAAGAGATTAAGTCTTTCCCTCCTTTACGGGGGAAGCTCTCAAGAAGCATAGGAATTCTGAGATGTCTTGTGAAACGCATGAAATTTAGAAGCAAAGAGGAAGATAGACGTCTTGTATTATTCCCTGAGACCTTCTCAGCCACGGAGCAATGCACCTTCTGAGTCCTGCAGCAAAGCAACCTCTTCCAGGCATCATCTGCCAGTGGTATCTGTGGGCAAAAGTGTGATATTTCTCTTCAAGGCAAGTGGCACTGGGCTAACATAAAGGGGCAAACTGCTGCTGAAGGCTGCAGCTTGCTGAATGAGAGCAGGGGATCCAGGTGGAAAGTCACTTTTCAGCCCCATTGTGCCTTATTGTGCTGGTTCATCCAACCTGCGTGTCCACATGCGGTTCTCAGAACAATCGGCCAGCACAGACTGTCAGTCAGCAGAGCTCTGGTTGTGTTCACAGCCAGAGATGTTCCCCATGTTGTGCTGGTCTGCCAAGCAGTGCTGTGTGAGTAGAAAACATGATTTTGCAAGATCAGTTTTGGGGCATCCAGTCTGTGCCACTCACGCAGAGTCCTGAGGTCCCACAGCTTGCAGGAAGGGCCACCAAACAAGACAGAGCCTCCTTACTTGCACCTGATCAAGACAGTGTTTTTCATGGGGGAAAGGGGGCATAATATAAATACTATATGAAAAAATAGTACACATTTTCATTTTTATAGGGACTGCAGAAAATTATTTCTGTGTATTTGTGCTCCCTCTACTGGCTTTTCTGCTTTTACTGAAAGAAGTCAGGGGAAATTTTGCCATTGATTTCAATGGGAGCAGAAAAGAGGTATGAGAGCCAGATTCCTCATATGAATAATGCCAATGGAAAGTCAAAAGCGATTGAGCTAGTACTATACAAAATGCTGTATCATTTGAGTAGTGAATAAGGAAGCTATAAGGAATATAAGTGAATAAAGAAGCTATAAGGAAATTCTGAATTTACCATATTGCCTGGATAGAGACTTTGCCAAACTGTAGTGTTTGGCTAGTGATAGCATATTTAATTATAAGTTTAAAACCTTGTTTTCAGAAGAACCAAGCGCTCAAACTCAGAGGGCTCAGCAGGAATTCAAAATATTTTTGAAAATAGTGTCACACTGCATTTGGTGTCTCGTAAATTGATGACAGAAGCTTCAGAAGAGGGAAATAAAAGTACAAGACAAGTTTGGGAAAAGTTTTGAGAATGTCACAGAGAAATAAATGAGGAAATAAATAATGTAATAAAATGTTCCTGTTGTAGTGATCCTAGTTTAACTTTCAACTTGTCACTTTCTTGGAAACGAAGTATTGCAGGAGAAAGAGAAGTGATTGCAAGCGATGATAGTAAGCTGCTGCTTGTTAGCTGAGTCACAATAATTGAACCTGTGTAGCCTGTTCCAGTCACTAAGTAATGCAAGCTAGTGCTTCCTTTTTGCCTGAAGCCTGAAGGCTTAAATGCCTCAGATATAGTTTTTAGTCAGCTTTACTTACGCAGACTACATGAGTTATTTATTCATACAACTTTTTCAAACTTGACAGACTAAAACCTCAATGTCTCCTCATGGAAACGAGTTCACAGATTACTTCCATGGAGTGTAAAGCAGTGCTGCTTCTTCTGTGTGGTAAATAGGTTACTTTTTAATGTACACAAGTAATTCCATTATAATCCTATTCCTCTAGTTTTTAAGAGTAAATAGATGTTACCCACAGTAGGATTTGCTCCTCTTTAAATTACACCAGGTAGTTAAAGCTCTGGTGTTTTCACTGTTGCCCAAGGTTTTGCTAATCTAAGCAGCAGCATCTATGCACATGCCAAGAATTCTCCTAAAAATTGTAATGGCTTTCTAAAGCAGGCAGCTGATTGCACTCCTGTTGCAGTCTGTGTCCTTTTTATCTCTGTTCCTAAGTTTTTCTTTGCCTTTAATAATTTTTAATGCCCGTCTCCAAGCCATTTCAATTTCCACACTAATCTCTTTGAGATTTTGTGATCAGAACTGAATGCCATGACCACAGTGTGGACGCCTCACTGTTTCACATAATAACATTATAATATTTTCAGCATTATTTTCTGTCTTTATCTCAATACAGCCTAACATACCGTTTTTTTTCTAACAATCTCTGCTCATTGAGCAGGTTTTTCAATAAGCAGATGTATCCACCATGATATATCTTTGCTTCCCTGATTGTTACCATGTAAGTCACTAAAATGGTTCCTTTTAGTGTGAATGACTTTCTACCTATCTACTCTGTATTTCTTTTGTCATAATGCTCCCCCGGTGTGTTGTAAACAGGATCTCTAAGTTGTTCATGGTATTCTCTACTCACTTAAGAAATTCTCATGTTCCTCCTGCTGATTCAGCTTCACCATTGTTCAACGTCTTTTCTTGCTGCCTGCTAAAATCATTAAAAAAATTTCATATAAATCCCTTGATCTCTACTTGTAATCTCCCTTCTTGAAAAAGGAAGATTTATTCCCTAATTGTATGTTTCTTGCTTTTTTAAGATGTTTATATCTCATAATAGAAGAGTACTTTGTAACTGCAACTTCTGCACTTCCTCCATGACGCTTGGAAGGATTTTGTCAGGTCGCATGGCTGAATGCACTGGTTGTTTTTTGGTTTTTGTTTCTTTTTAAGAACAGATGAGGTTGTTGTGACAACTTGTTAGCATTGGTATTTGCTATCAGATATGAAAACCTTGTTATTTCATATCAAAGGTGTTCTTTCACATCTTTAACAACATGTGTTAACACCAACACAACTGACAGAAGAACTTGAACCATGAATTGGAGTCTTAGGAAATTTAGGAAAGGATTCACCTTGCTTAACAGAGCAGTTAGGTATCTGGTGGAAGCTCATTCACTAGATTTCCTGTAGAGATAAAGATTCATAGGCAAGGAGACATATCCATGTCTAATGGGCAACTCAAGCTGTCAAAATAGAATAATGTTTAGGTAGGTTGAATATCTAATAGGTATCTTAAGGTATCTATTGTCTCCATTGATGTGAGAGGTAGCTAGGGCAGCTATTTTAGGATAGACTTAGATGAGTGAAATTAGGTAAGAAGAATGCAGCTACCCATGATCACTGGGGTTCAAAACACATTATTCTTTATGAATTCCTGAAACAGCTTTCCTAATAATTGATGTTTTCATAACTATTTGCTTCCCCACACAGAAGCAACTTCTACACATTATATTGTTCTCCAGTGTACCTCATCAAGCAGCTTCTCTTCTTGCAGCTGTCTGGCTCTTTCCTTCTACCTGCTAGATTCATTAAATCAGGCCCGTAGTGCCAGTTGTCCTCAGTCTTGTTTTATCTACACTGCCTGCCAGAACTTTTCATAATTCATCGTGTCTTGTAGTAGTACCAGCTTTGGGCTCCTGCCAACTCCGACACAATAAAACAAGCTACCAGGCAGCATTTTCTTACGTAGTCAGTTCCCCATCATCGTTGTCATTGGCTGTCATGCTCCAGATTCACTGTTGAAAAGACACAGACACCTCTCTGATGGTCATTCTTGTACATCTGCTTTCCAAATTTCATGCCAGACATTTTCTTTTCTGCAATCTCGACTTACCACATACACCCTACCATCTCATTATCACAATTCCATGCAAGCTCTTGGTATCCTCTCCCATTAAATTCTAACCATCTCACAATCATTTTCTCTCTGCAATGATTTTATTGCTTTGATGCTGTCTTATTTAATGAGAAATGCACTTTTCCTTCTCTGTGTTTGAATATAACAACTAAACTGTGTTGTTTCAATCCAACTTTGTTTTTCTTTTGCCTTTTATATGACTTTCAATGATGATGGTGACATTTTTTCTCATTTCTTTCTCCTTTCCTTTACCATCAGTGTGGCATAATTACATTTCATCCATGGATAAAATTACTAGATTTTTGGTAGTCAAGATTACCAGACTTTTTACCAGTACAAGGGCCTACATCAGAATTTCCTTGCCACAGCATGAATGCTTGACTTGTGACTTACGTCTATTCCTGAGCAGGCTTTTTTTGTGGCATCTCCACTTGCAGGAATAGGGCATCTCAAAAAAAGCCAATATAACTGCAGCACACCACTGGGAATAGGAAAATATCACTACACTACCTGTGTAATTCTAAGGAAGTGAGGCATAGAGAGAGTAAAGCACTGTTCACTGTTACTGTTACATTTGAGTTATGCACTTACCTACACCTTTAAGTCTTACAGTAATATTGACATTATATCATTCTATTGACATTATATCATTCCTGATGGAGGTCAGAAAGATGACTGATGCAGTTGACTTGCATATAAAATTATATCTTCTATAGAAGCCTGGTGGTGTCCTCGACCTCGTTTAGTGAGCTGAGAGACCTTCAATCATAGCGTGTGCTTTGAAAGTAGTTCTGATCCCACAGAAAGGCTTTGGAAGAACTTCAGCAGTTGCTGTCAAAGTCCTACCCACAGTTACGTCCGCAGCACACCAGCACTACTTTGCTGTTGTCTTCATTTTGAGCTGAGTGCGTGCACAGCCTGTGTGAAGCCAAAGAGCTTTTCTATGCTAGATTTCAAATGTACCTATTCTGTCAGTCTAAGCGTGTAACGAGGTCCTTTATATTATATATACTATGCTATATTAGACTTCACTGAGAAGATACTTAATAAGCATCAAATAGCTTTCAGATTCACATAATCACTTACTTGAATTTAGTTGAGTAAGCTAAATTAGGGTGATGGGAGTAAGATATTTGGGAAATATCCTGGCAGAGTTGACTGTGAAAGCAATTTGCCATGAAGCATGTGGATATGCATAATAACTTGTTCTCTCTATGTGCTGGAAGATGTAAGAAAACATTTTTGAAGCCCACGTCTGGCCATGCAGTATGAGTCAGTTTGACAACAAACATCCTCTGCCATGGTGCTCCCAAACCATGGAGGGGCCATAGCAAACCACCGCTCTTTCTCAAAAATAAATGTAATGCACATTTTAGGAAATGGAGGTGGAGCAGAGAACTGCATTTACAGGAAAAATGGAAGCACAGAACACTTAAACTACTGCTTCTGCAAGGCATTATCATGGCATTTCAAAGTGTTTGGCAATGTCTTTTTATGTCAAGGTGTTTATTTTTCAGCGCCTTCGATGGACTTTAGGCTTTACTAGATCTAAGTCCATATTTTCCAGGAAGACCTGAGTGATATCAGAAAAAACTGAAAATCTTTATTTGTATCATAAAGGGAATTGTTTAATCTTCCTCTCTATGCCACTCCTCTGAGTTTCATCTCTTCTGCCCTTTTTGTTATATTTGTCTTTTTCACCTCTGTCATCTCTAATTTGTTGTGTTTCCTCATCTCTCAGATTTCCTTTTCACTGAATTATAGAAAAATGGGACTGGAAAGGACCCGAAGAGGTCATGTAGTCCATCCCCCCTGCCCCAGGCAGGATCAACTGTCCCTGTATCATTCTTGACAGATGTTTGTCTAACCTGTTCTTAAAAACCTTCCGTGATGGAGGTTCCCTGACATCCCCAGGCAACCTAGGCCACTCTCCTTGGCATTAGAAAGGTCTCCCTGATGTCTGACCCTACCCTCCCTTACTGCAATTTAAACCCATTACTTTCTTCTCCCTTCCATTAGGGCCATATTTTGCCCTTGCTATTTGTCCAGACTCTCTGTAGAACCAGTAGCAGTTCTGTCATGATACAGGGTAATAGTCTCTCAAAAGTTTTTATTTATTTCCACTTAGTTTCTTTGTCTTGCCTCAGCATATGCAAAATATCTTGTTACTCTACCACTATCATGTAACTTTCTGGATGCAGGCAACAACATCCCTGATCTCTTAATGAGACCTTAATACAAGACTCCAGTCAACCACCCCAAGGGCGGAATATCCTGCACACATAATTTAAGAACATAATTTAGCTAATTCATTCTTCACCTCTGCAGTTATCAATAAGTACTACCTTCACCATGTAACACTGATGTAAAAGAAGTAAGAATCAGGCCTTCGCATTTTTCAGTTTATTCTTATAAAGTATTAAGCTGCACTTTATGCTTCTCATATTCCTCTAGCCGTAGTGTGCATACATATATTCCTGCCAGATACTGATCTGTGTTGCATACGGTCATCATTCTCGGCGTGTCTACTATATCCACCTACACGGAATGGCACTTAGAGCAACTGCTTCTGTAATTTCTGTGCCTCCTTCTGTCTTTGGATGGAAAATGCACAACAGTCATAAATATAATTCATATCATATGTACATGTCCAAAATGGGGAAAAGTCAGCTATTGCAAGTTTGAATGGATTCTGTCATCTAGAATCTAATTCATAATCTAATCGTCGCCTCTCCTTAAGGCTATTTCTGGAGTGGAAATTATAGTGGATGAAAAGAGATAGAGTATTTTAATGCAATTTCATGACATAGATAACTATCATTGTTCTTTAAGCAGGACATTTACAGCTTAACTGTCACGTCTATAAAACTGGGGGTGTGCTGGAAATTATGTGGGGAGGTAAAGATGGAATCCTCCCTCAGCCCCTGGTCAGGCCTTAAGGTGACTCTTCTCTTTCCAACCCCACTGCTCCCTTTTTCCTCACAAGCAGTGAGTTAGAAACCAACAATCTGTAAATATCCCTTACGTACTGTTGTTACACCTAATGTCACTGTGCATCCGGACTTCACGAGCCATATTCTTTTTTTGCCCAGCTAAATTCTGAAAATTTCTTACACTTGTCCAAAGATTTATGGATGTCAGACAAGAAAACTGCCAAGCTTCTGGGCATCACAGGTATTTCAAAAATACACTTGCAAATGCATTTTGCAATACATGTACAGAGAATTACACATTTCCTAGACTTAACTAGCATATGGTGTATGTGCCACATAGTGGCTGCACCTGTGTACGTACTTTGTACGCACAGCTGAAAAATGCAGAATCCCCTCTCATTCTGGTGCTTCCTGGAAGCATCAAGTTTATTGTGTACATGTTCAACAGTCGAAGTGTTCATGGGTAGCATGACTGGAAAATGTTGGATTTGCCATCTGTGTCTTGCATTACCATGTATTTCTCCCTGAGAAACATTGATGGGAAATAGCATCGAATCATAAAGTTTGAGGCTGGAAGGTCAAGGTTCAAGAGATTATCCAGTCCCCTCTGTTGTTCTCAGGCAGATCAGCCATTCCAGTATTTGTCTAACTTGCTCCTAAGCACTCTCATAGGAACTCCACAGGTTCCCCCAGCAATTTATGCCAGTGCTTCATGGCCATGTTAGACAGCTTTTAGCAGCACCTAATTTGAATCTTCCAGGTTATTTTGCCTCATTCTACTATTAAATGTAAGAGAGTTGTAGAATCATATAATAGTTTGGGTTGGAAGGGACCTTCAAAGGTCATCTAGTCCAACTGCCATGCAATAAGCAGGGACATCTTCAACTAGATCAGGTTGCTCAGAGCCTCATCCAGCCTGGCCTGGAATGTTTCCAGGGATGGGGCATCTACCACCTCTCTGGGCAACCTGGGCCAGTGTTTTACCTGTTCCAGTATTTTACCACCCTCATTGTAAAAAAAAATTCTTCCTTGTATCTAAATTGAATCTCCCCTCTTTTAGTTTAAAACCACGACCTCTTGTCCTGTCATAACGGGCCCTGCTAAAAAGTCTGTCCCCATCTTTCTTATAGGCCCCTTTTAAGTACTGAAAGGCCACAATAAGGTCTCCCTGGAGACTTCTTTTCTGCAGGCTGAACAGCCCCAGCTCTCTCAGCCTGTCCTCACAGCAGAGATGTTCAAGCCCTCTGATCATCTTGGTGGCCTCCTCTGGCCCCTCTCCAACAGGTCCGTGTCTTTCCTATACTGAGGACTCCATGTGGGGTCTCACCAGAGCACAGCAGAGGGGCAGAATCATCTCCCTCGACCTGCTGGCTGGCCACGCTCCTTTTGATGCAGCCCAAGATACAATCAGCCTTCTGGGCTGCAAGTGTACGTTGCTGGCTCATGTCCAATCTTCCACCCACCAGTACCCCCATGTCCTTCTCTGCAGGGCTGCTCTCAATCCCTGCATCCCCCAGCCTGTATTGATACTGGGGGTTGCCCCAACCCAGCTGCAGGACCTTGCACTTGGTCTTGTTGAACCTCATGAGATTCGCATGGGCCCACTACTCCAGCTTGTTCAGGTCCCTCTGGATGGTGTCCCATCCCTCAGGTGTGTCAGCTGCTCCACTCAGCTTGGTGTCATTTGCAGTCTTGCTGAGGGTGCACTCGATCCCACTGTCTGTGTCATTGATGAAGATATTAAACTGTACTGTCCCAGTACAGACCCCTGAGGAACACCACTTGTCACTGATGTCCATCCAGACATTGTGCCATTGACTGTTACTCTCTGGGTGTGACCACGCAGCCAATTCCTCATCCACCAAACAGTCAACCCATCAAATTCAAACCTCTCCAAATTAAAGAGAAGGATGTTGTGGGCACCGTGCCAAAGGCTTTACAGAATTTCATATAAACAACATCCATAGCCCTTACTTTGTCCACTGATAGTTACTTCATTTAGAAGGCCACTAGGTTGGTCAGGCAGGATTTGCCCTTGTCAAAGCCATGCTGGCTGCCTTGAAACCCCTCCCTGAGAATCATTCTCTCCTCTTTTCATTAGCTCTGCCTGTATTTGAGGCAGGCATCGTATCCCCCTCAGTTTCCCCTTTTTTAGATTAAAGATGACTAGTTTATTCCAGGTGTCTTCATACACCTCAGTTAACTCCCAGGCCTTCAGCCACTCTAATTATTCTCCTCCAGTTGGTGCAGATCTTTTCTGAAGTGCGGCATCTAGCTGTGCCCCCTCTGGAGAGGTCTTTCCAGTGCTTTTTAGAAAAGGAGATTCTTCACATGCACTGCAGACATCACTCCCACTCACGCAGCTTGGTATGGGAGTTGCCTTTTCTTCGCTTTTGCACCACCCCAGCATTGCTGGTGGTATGTTCAAAGTGAAAGGATAATTTTGAATCCTAGTCCTGTATTCTAACCTATCAAAAGTCCCTCCCAGCATATAAATCGGCATGTAAATTTAGTAAGCATGTTCTCTTCTCCATCATCTAGGTCATTAAAAAAATATTGAGAAGTGCAGAAGAAGGACAGGCTTCTGTGAATCACCATACATGCACGCTTGCGTTTCCACAGATAGATATCTATCCTCTTGGTTTTGTTTTCCAACTGCTTTTGCATTCACTCTGCAGCAATTTCACCTAAACTATGTTTCCCTAGGTTATAAAGAATGTCACACAAGGGGGTGTTGAGAGACTTGTAAAGTCAAACCACCTACTGCTTTTTCCCTGTCCGCAAGGCCAATTACCCTGTCTGAGAGGGAGATCAGATTGGTTTGACACAGTTTGTTCCTAACAATCCATGTTGTCTGTTGCTACCTTGTTTTCTTGCGGGTGCTTACAGATTGTTTGATTATTTTCTTCAGCACTTTTCCACAGGTTGAAATTTAGTTGACTGGACTATAATTTTGCAGATCTTTCTTTTTAAAGACCGCTACCACATTTGCTCCTCCATCCTTGCAGATAAGCACTGACATCTTTAAGACCGTTCCAGATAGTGCGAAAGCATCTAACTCATCTGAATACAACACTTTTCTAGGCTGAAATCTTTAGTTTTGCCAGAGGTTCCCTTGGACAACAGACCCAGAGCCCAAACACCTGCCTGTTTCTGAAAGCTGCAAACTGGAGTGATGTGAGTGTAATGAACAGGCAGCCTATTTCTGCAGCATTTGGAGGAGGCCGGCCCTCCTAGTGAACTGCTTCCCTAGGATCAGATATTAGAAAAGTAGACATTATGGGTTGGAAGCTCTCTATTAGTTAAAATCCAGCCCTTAGTGACATTTTTTAAAGATGCCCAGTGCTTGCATGAGTCTGAAATCTGGAAACCTTTCAATCAGTTTCTCAACTATTATCCCTTTGATAAAGGGACAGTTTTCTTTTTTTAAAAAAACGTGCTTGATCACAAAAAACCTCCTCGAGATAATAAAATTGTTTTGTTTCTTGATCCCTAGGGAAGTTAGAATAGGCTCAAACTGGACAGATAAATAATTTTTATTATTATTAAAGGGTAACTCAAGTTTTTTTACCTCGTTTTGTGGTATATCATTCCATGTGGGAGGTAGAAAAAAGAATTGTAATTTTTTTCCATTCTTAAACAGACACATAATGGGAATAATGTCATTAAAATTGTATTACACAGAAAAGTGTCGTCTTGAATGTGATCAGATACCTTTATCTACTATGCCATATAAATTGCTGTCTGCTTAGCATCAGTAATTTCTATGTGCTCTGGGAGCATATTATATATAATTTGAGTATTAGTAATCAATTCAGTTGCTTTTCTGAAGTTATTTGTTCAGTTAAATATCAAAAGAGAAAAATTCATACTCCTTAGAATTCAAGAAACAGATTTAAATTACTGACTTCAAGCAAGGCCAAATAGGCTTTTATCTTTCCTCCTTTCTGAGAACGCAGATAACAGCTATCACTTAAAAGTGGAGCCTTTTAGTAAATTTTTGCAATATTTCTTGATCAATATCAAGAATCAACATAAAATAAAGGTACGAGAAGTAGCTGTCACCTGAGTGTATCAGGACTATGTTACTGTATATTAGGCTCTGAAAGGGCTGTATTGGACCACTGGAAGCCAAATCAAAACTGTGAGGTCTGTTTTGTACCTTCATTCTGTAGAGAGCCTGCCCTTCGCATCTGCTGGGAGTTTTATGTGAAAATCAGTACCCGAGAGTTTTCCTAATTTTCAATCCCACTTAAAAGCTTATTCTAGGCAGAAGGGATTAATGGCTTTTTCCTTTTCCCTAGTGAACAACCAAAGTCTGCACTGTGGTAAAATCTGTAAAAAAAAATATTGTAAAGCCAGTTTCATGTATCACAGTGTATCATTTGCATCTACTGTACTTGCTGGACTTTCAGATATGTCTGACTCGACACAGTCCTGATGTGAATGGGGCTCAGAAGGTTTACTACATGTTTTAGACAAGGACAATTTATCAATTGAGAAATAAGATGTCAATATTTTGGTTTGTTTTCTAGATATAATGTCATAAAACAAATTATTGCTTTCTGCAGGAAAGGGATTTTCCCCCACTTTATCTTCTTTTCCCCATTCCTGCTCTTCTTGGCCCTGGTCCTGCAGTATGAAAGGACCTCTCTGAAACAGTGCTGATTTATATGAAAATCTATGTAGGAAATAAAAGTCTGACTTCGTGAGTCAGAAAACAGGTAAGGACATGTATTCATTAAATCAGAATGCTGCTGGGAATGTCATAGGTCTCTTGTCACCCATTTCAAACAAGTATTTAGTTTCTAAATAGATTGTCTCTGATTAAACTGGGAAAAAATGGTAGATCAGAATTCGAAGGAGCTCCTGCTGTAACACTGTCACCTGAACTAAGTCCATTGTATTTAATGCTTCTATGGGATTTCTTCCCCAGAAGTAGATGAGTGAGATGGTGCAATTAAAGTTTCCTGTTACTGCTTCGTTTTCTAAATACCTATTTTTACATTTTTTTAACATATAGCTCCATCAGCCCTCCCAGACGCAAGTGGGACAAGCAGCCTCACAACCCAATCTCCTGCATTTGGCTCACAGTCAAGCATCTATGTCTCAAAGCCCAGTGCGTCAGGCTTCCTCTTCTTCCTCCTCATCCTCCTCCTCTTCAGCTTTGAGTGTTGGCCAGTTAGTCAGCAGTAAGTATTGCTTCTTGGCTCTCCTTAATTCTTCCCTCTGTTTGTCCTCCTCACTACTGAGTTTCCTGATCTGCTTCCCCCACCCTCTTTTTTTTTTTACTATATAGTAGATTGTATATTGCAAAGTAGAGAGTGACTCTTACCAGTAAGAACTGCTAAGTGCTGTCATGGATGGGGCTTAAGGTAAACATGACTTGAGAAATTGTAATCAGTGCTAAAAATGGTCATTAAAATGGTAGCAGTCATTAATTGACTTATGAGGGCAATTCTTATAAATAAAATGCAGTTTATGTTCTTCAGAAATTAGACATTTTTGAATCAGTCAGTATGATGAATAACATTGCTCAGAATTTGGTGGGCAGACACATCTTCCTACTTTTGGTTAGGCTGCTTGTTTGTTACTGTTTGCTTAGTTAGTATAGCAAACCATTTTACAAACTCTAGCACTACACAAATCTGGAGTAAGAGACCTTTCTTGCCAGGGAAAGGTGCAGAATATAAAGAGGAAAGAAGTATAACACATGGGAGAGGAGAGAGAAGCACGTTGCAGTGAAATAACTGAGTTTCAGTGTTAGGGTTGTAACAGCTCACCTCCTGAGCAGCAGTTCAGAGTCCTCACTATTATCTTATCAGCATTAACTTTCACCTTTACATAGCAAAACCAACAGGTTAAAAGTATAGTTAAGAAGCATCAACAGTTTTTGCACATCTGCAAAAATCTGAGTGTACTGAATGACCTTGTTCAAAGATACTCCATGCACATATTTCAAGTAAACAAACGCTTCAGCTCACACTGTATTGGTAATGTAAAATATATGACTGATGTAAGCTTATGAAGGACCTGGAGAAACTGTCATGCAAGGGAAGATGTGAAAAAATCTTGGTTAGATTATTTCAGAGATTGTTTACATGGGGAAAATACTAGCAGAGCTATAGCGGCAAGATTATGCTGGTATAACTCCCAGTGTGAATACTTTTATTCTGGAATAAAAATATCTGCATTGGTATCTGTAAGTACATAAAACATATAGATACAGAGATAATTATAGTGATATAAATATACTGCTATTGCTCTGTCAGTAAATTTTTTCATGTAGGCAAGCTTGTAGGAAGAACACAAATAAGAGACTTCATGTTAAAAATACATAGTTACCCCTTGTCTGTGTGGGAAAATTTACTAAAATAGCTTGTGCAGAATAAATTAGTTTTCAGTGGCTAGTCCAGAATAGCCTCTCTTGTGGACATTCTTATTAAAAAATATTCTAGAATAACTGTTGAGGGGTACTCTACCCCACAATAGTTACTCCAGTCAATTTCCCCATGTGGATAAGCCCACTACACAATAAAAGCAAAATGGAAGAAGCTCTTTTAAGTTCACAGGATAAATCCATCAAAAGTTAGGAGATGCTAGAAAAATAGTTGCTTGTTCAACTGCGTGCAATTCCTCTTAGAATATGTATTTTCTGATAAAGATATATGTTGTGATTAAAATTTTCTCAACCTGCTTTCAGTGCATTCCCAATGGAATTGTTCTAGGGATGCATCAAAATTATTAATGCAACGGGCGGGCTGCTGTCCCAGGGTTTGCTCCCTACCTGATTTACTAAACTGTTCCCCAGATTGTGTAACAATTGAGGCAGGGAACTGTAAAAGGGTGAAGGATGATCTTGCTTCAGGCAGTAGAGGGCTGTGGAGCTGAAGCTTTCTGTCTGCCACGAAATTCCAGTGCAATGGCAGACAAGTCACTTAAAACCGATTTTTCACAAGTACTCCTTCAATATCCAGCTTGAGACTCTGGGCTTTAATTTACAGAAGAACCTGGTACTCACAGTTACAATTTTAAGTGCACTTTCAATGTGGAACTGTATAAAGAACCATTTAAACACACAGTCTAAAAAATCATCTCCTACTTGACCTAGACTGGGTACCCAAAAATCCTTTTTCCCTCAATATCTGTCCACTTCTCTCTGAATGGGAAGGGGAAGACCTTCATCTTGCAGAAACACAAGAAAATAAATTAAGATTTAAAAAAAAAACAAACAGAAGAGCTCAAGAGGAGATGAAGAACTATGTCTTTGCTGAAGAGTTCTAATAGAGGTCTGGGGCTGCACACTGAGCATGTAAAAAGGCAATGCATCAATCAGGTCCTCCGTAACGAAGCACAATTTGTCCTCTGCGCTGGACAAGACAGGGGTCTGCGGAAAAAGAACTTGTAATCTGGGGCTCAAATACTATACTACACTGTATTGTAGACTACTGCAACTCCAGCATCTTGTAGCTTCCGAGTGTTTATTTGTGCCACTCTAAGGATGTTCTTTTAGTTTCATTTTTTCCTTGGATAATTTTCAAGGTTGTTCCAAAAGCAGAATAGTAATATAAGTCAGTCATATGGTGAGATAATGCTTATATTCATAGTTAGAAATATGCGGTCTTCTGTCAGTTGAATGGATGGAGAAGCTGATAGCTTGTGTTATCATCTTGTTGGTCCTGCTGTAAAGGAACAAGGCACATGCTATGCTTATGGATTTGGCTGAGATCAGAGAAGTATAAGACACAGAAACATCAGTTTGGGGAAGAGGTGGAGATACACTAATGAACATAGACTTGCTACTTGTTCCTCTCAGGCTTGTCTCTTTCCACCATTCGTCCTGTTCCAGTCCCATTGCTTCCTTACACCGTTGTTCACACAACCTGTGTTCCCTTTACCTCCATGCTTTTTTAACTCTTGCCTTCTCCCTGCAGTTGTTTCCTCACAGTCCATTGTTCCTCAACTGCTCTTCCCGTGTCACTTCCCCTCCAGCTTCCAGTCAGTCTCTGTCCCCAGACCATGTCTGTGACCCTTTTACCAGCCTTTTTATTAAGTAGCTTCTGTCCTTTTCTACCTTGTTTTATCACTAGTGACACCTCTTTTTCCCTGTTTCCTTTCCTCTATCGCAGTGATTACTGCTCTCTGCAGAATCAGGCTTTCTATCCCTCCACTCCAAACTCAAAACCTAGCTCTTTAGTTGTCTTCAGGTTTTTTCCCCCCTTCTATCATTTATTTTTCTTCAGACTCAAAGTTACTTTTTTTCCCCTCTGCATCCAAATCATGCAGATACCACTTCCACCCTGCCTGGAAGCCATGAGAGGAGTGTGGAAAATGATCACCAAGAAGAGAGGCGAGTCAGTCTCTCTGGTCTCTCTGTCTTCACTGCTGTCCTGGCCCAAAGCAGACCAGAGCCACAACCATAGGAGGGGAGATTCTTCTCCATCTGCTTCAGCCTTAGACTCAACCATCCTCAGTACAGAGAAAATCTTAAAGAAAACTCCACATAGAGGTCTAGCAAATCCCTGCTGAGTAGATATGAGCTTTAGAGGCTCACCTGCTTGGACTTGTTGGAGACAGATTTATACTTGGGATGGCAAGAAGCCCGTTATGGACTTAACAGCTGTCTCCCTGAGACCTGTCAAGGCCACGCTTCAAGTTGTAGGAAAACTGAAATTTCCTAAAGAAGAGAAGGGAATTATAATTATTATTTCTTTTTAACCTGGACAGAACAATGTGTTTTGTTAGCCTCATTCTCAGAAGTAGTTTACCTGAAATTTGTCTTACGATGGCAAATGCCAGGCAAATTTAGCCATAGTCAATACCCTACCTGATATAATGAATGGCACAAAGAAGATAGTTGGGGTGCTTGTCCCTTGCTCAAAAAAAAGAAGAAAGTTCAATTGCATCAAGTGGGCAGCTCTGAGTAAATAAACTTTTTTTCATACAGTCAGACTGAGGAAGGCATTGGTGCTTGGGAATTAATTGCCTGGGGCCCAGATCTTAAGAGTACTCCAAAGGAAGAGGCTATTGATAGGGATCTCCTGTAAAAAAGCCCAATAATGATAACACATAAATAAAATGTTGTGGTATTGTAAATTTATGTTTCCAGCTTCATCCAGTCCCTAGCTATTCAAGACCAACAGGCTGAGTAGCGTAAGGGGCAAACCAACTCATTTCTGCCATTTACATAGTGTTATCACACAGACAGAAGTAAAATAGTCATCTCGATGGTCCTTGATGGATATCCAGCATAATCTCAAGAGCCTGTAGCCAACCACTACCCGGAGGTAACACTGCATGCATAACCCTGCTTGAGCTGCCGTGTGAGTGACAATGTTCCAGGGCAGACGAGAGCTACCTGCTGGTTTCTAGTAATGTGGAAAAAGCTTACAAGAAAGAAGAAAATATGGTCAGTTCAGTAGGGAAAGACCAAAACATCTGTGTAATGAAATATGAAAAGACAGACAGAATCCTTTATAGCTTTTTGTTGTCATGAGTAATACTATCTTTTAACACAAATAGACTTAATTGATCTTCACAAAACGGAAAATGGTTTCATGTGGCTAAAAACCCATTTGCATACAATTTTGAGCGCACACAGGGAAATAAATAGGCTGTTTTGCTCCTTTGCAGAATCCATTCAGCGTCTGGGCGCAGATCTCTGAAAGGCAGGAGCATCGCTTTGTCAGGCCTATGGCCCATAATTGAATAAAACCTCCTTAGTGTCCCAGTTCCCACACTGGCTGACAGAGCTTTGTAGAACAGGCCTACCATGGAAATCTTGTGTCTGCCAAAGTCCATTCAAAGTCTTTTAGAGGGATGAGGCCTGCAATGGGTCAGTGGTCCTAAAAGAAACCCATTGGCATGAGGGCAGCAAGAAACAACTTGTGGCCTCCTGATCAGGAATATCGTTGTTTCTTTTTCCTCTTTTGTTCCAAAGCTGCAGGCCAGTCCTCCAGCAGAGGCCCAAGAGTCGAGCAGAGATTTGCCATATTCCAGAAATTGTTGCTGAGTATAGCAAAGTTCATGTAAAACTGGGCATATTCAGCTGCCTTATTCTGTTAATTGAATTGCTTAGCACAACATAACTTCAGTATATAATTATTTGGGCTTACTGTAAAAAGATTATCTCTATTTACAAGCGGCTGCCTCACATCAGTGAAATTACTGGAGTGCTATGAGAAAGGGATCAGAATTGGACTTCACTAACTTTTGTGTTCCATGTTTCTTGTTTTTATTCCTTTTACTTTTCATTCTAGTCATATTTTCTGTATAATTTTACATTGTTACTTTAATGTTTCCTAATAATTAAAAAAGTGCATTTCCTTCTTTTTTTATTTCCTGTCTTTTTTTTTCCTGTAGATTTTTGTGTTCTTTATAGCTTCTCCCTTTTATCTCATCATCACCAGTTCATCACTCACCAGCAACAAGTGTCTTATAAAGACAATTATGGTTGTTTGTGAAGGACATTTAAATAGAAGCTCTGCCTAAGCAAGGACTGCAAGATTCATCTCTACCCTTCTTGTACCTTCTGTATGATTTCTTCATGTTGTCTCATCCTATCTCTGTTCTCTTTTCTTTGTTTCCTCTTCATTAAATTCTACGTCATAATTCCTTCTTTTTTCCCATTTCATTTTCCTCTTCTCAGATGCATCACTCTGCTAATTTCTTTAACTTTTCTACCGTATGTTCTCTTTGTGGAAGTCACTGGTTTCTCCTCATCATCTGAGACTTGTGTTTCCATGAAGTTCCTTTCTGCCTTCCAAATTCATTTTACTGTCATCTGTTACTATAAAATTAAAATGCCTCCCACAAACAAATTATTCGTCTTCCTTTCCCCTGAGCTCAGTTCTATTTTTCATTAACAATGTTTTGTCCTGCCTCTCTTATCCAATTTACTTTCCCTTCGACTTCCTCTGCCAGCTATTTCTCCTCCTGTCTGACTGGGGAAATCATCCCCTGTAATCCCTCCCATGGTACAACTCTGCACAACAGAAATTCACTTTCTCCTTCAGGGTGCACTGATTTCTCTGTAGCAACTCCTTCCCCTAACTAATAATATTAAAATCACAGCAAATTTGTACTCACCAACAAACTTATATGGGATTTTGTGAAGAATTCAAAGGTGGGAGTAGTATTCCCTTCAGCAGGAAAAAGGGGGTTTCAGTGCAGAAGGGAGAGCCTTTGGATTTTATTTCTTCCACTCTGCTTGCTCACCTTCACCATCCATCAGGACATCTGGGGGAATTTTAGCTGGCTTCCTTTTTGTTAGGGGATGTGCACACATATCCCCTAAAATGCTTCCAAACAACTCTCTCACCTTTCTCCAGCGCACAGGAGCTTCATAGACACAACAGCCATTGTTTTATCAAGCCGTAATGTACACGGGGCGTCTTTAAATGCCATTACTGTAGATCCCAACCACTCAGTGAGACTGGTATTCTTGATTTTCTTGTTGGCACTGTGCTGCCTTCTCTAGGATATCCACTTAAAAGCACCATTTTATTTACAGTCTTCAATAAGCTGCTCTTCCTACAATGTGAAGTACATAATACAGTTAACTGCTCTGAGAGCTCAGAACTTATTAAAACAGAGTTCATTATCTATTTGTATATGTTAATATATGTGTATGTATTAGTCCACAGAGTCAAAGATCATGTATTGATGGCATTTTAATGGCAATAGAGTAAAACAGACCAGCAATGTTATATGATGATGTTAACAGAGTGGTCTTCATAGTACTATTTGAGTTTTATGGAGCTGACAGAAATCAAGGAACTACTTCTGTGGATCTCAAAGGGCTTTGAATCACACCTGAAGTAGAAGTGGTTCTGATTTGATACAAACATTATTTTTCCTAGAGTTCAGGGATAAAAGGCTTTAGTGTTTTGATCCATCTCTGTTAGTACTTTCTTCCTCCCAAAGATACTAGGTAAGAATGAAGATTCTTTCTCAACAGATACTCCACCATATATTATAACATACTCCCATATTCCTGAAGTGCATCAAAGATCTTTTTTTTCTCATCTCAAGGAGAGCTCAGCCTAATTATTTCCACATCCAAGCCCCCAAGAAGGGAAGAACTTTCCATGATATTCCCTGTTCCAACAATGGCATACTAGAAGGATCCATCAGAACTTGGAAGAATTTCTCTATAATCATATGAAAGCAAATAATCCCTTAGCTTTCTTACCTTCCTTTTTATTCCTAAGAGGAGCTGGGGTAGTTTACAGATACCAGTTGCCATAGTGTTTGCTACTTTGAAAGTTCTCTGAATTGTCCTTTGTCACATCCCAAATAGCCTTAGTCAGAGGCCTTAGAGTGGAGGAAGGAAAGAGGTGGTGAAGGTCACTATCTTAGCAGACTTTACTCAAGGGAATCTTTGAGGCCATTATCATTTATGATGTTTTGTACATTTATCAGTTGCTCTTCAGAGACCAAAAGGGCAGATAAGCATCCAGATCCATTCTGTGTGTCTGAAAATCAGAACTGGTATGCTAGGTACACTGTGTATGGGGTGAGTAGGAAAATTGCACACCTCTAAAGGCAATTACTTTACAAGCCTGAGTGGCCCCTGTCACAAGGCTGATGGCTTAAAACCAAATACTATGCACCCTAGCTTTATACTGAATGAGTGCATGCCTGTGTGCACAGGTGAGCTCAAGGACTGCACTGACAACAGGGGGGATGATGTTGAGTGTGGAGCATTGTCAAAACTAGGTTCAGCCTACATGCATGTTTACCTGTATGCATAGTGCATGTGGTCCCCAGGTATTTTTAAAATACTATTGCTATGTGTGCTTCTTACACTCAAGCTGCAAATTGATATAGGCTACACTTATATAGCAGAAAAACCTCTTCCTTCTGTTATTGGACTAACAGATTTTTTATAGGACATCTCCATCATAAGAGAATTTTACATCAGGTTTATAAAACCCTGAAAATAAAAGCTTTGTTACTATAATGCTGACAATCCCTTAGCTATAGTAGTACTAGCAGGAGCCACTCTCCTATAGGGTTCAGAATAGTAATGTAGTCTAGTACCGTCCGTGGACAACTGCTTGCATTTACAGAAATTGATGGGTTATTGTGCTGCAAACTTTTCACCTAAGAAGTCTGAGGAATGAGGTGAAGAACAATAGAGATGTCTCGCTGGGAGAATGACTTCACTACACGCAGGATTGCACAACACTTTGAAATCTTCCACCATCCCAGTCCCATGCTGTCTCCGATTTGGCAAACGCTTTCATTTAGCCAGGGATCAGTAGCTTGGGGGAAAAAAAAAGTTCCATTCTCCAGCTGTTGTGTCATTTCCCTTGATAAGTCCTAAATTGACCGAGTTATCCAGCACCAAAGGAGCTTTCCTGTGGTAGACATGCTTTATTATGTGCCCTTTCAGGGACAAAGGCTTCTGTGTCAGTAAACCGCTATGGAGAGGAAGGACAGATTTATTCTCACAGCATCATAAAGCATTATCTTCTGAGGGGCTAATGTAAAAGTAAAAAATTGTGCAGCATTACCATCCAATGCCTAATGGCTGATGTTGCTACTCCTTGATTATTCACCTGATAGGAGGCAAAATGAAAAGCTTGAAAGGCTGCTTCTCAGAAGGGCATATTTCAAAAGATTATTTTTAAATTAAGGAGTTTTTAAAGGCAGCATGTTGTTTGGGCTTGTTCATTTGCTGAGTTATTTTGGACATTTGGCTGATGGCTTGAGTTGGGTATTGTGCAAAAGGGAAGGAAGATTTTTGAATCTCCTTATTAGGCATTAATTTTAGATGAAGCACAAAGTCTTGATGTCAAATTAAAAACGCAGGCAGCTCGTGCATATATTTAGCCCTCCCCATAGACTGCAAACAAATATATTAACACCAGCCTTCCTTCTGTATGTGATAAGAATGGGAAATGGGGAACACGATTTGTCAACCTGGGGGACATTTTACAAGGGACAAATGGCAGTGAGGAGCCCAAGCATCCCCTCACTCGGAGCATTTTCAGGAGTTCAGCAACAAACTATGTCTTTGAAAATATTTCGCCAGCACCTGGAAGCACTGCAGCCTGGTTAGCCTTTCAGCAATCTGAATATGCTTCGTAACACACTTGACGAAGCAAGCCTGCTTCTCTTTGGGGAAGAAGAGAAAAGGATAAGTATTATTTTAAAAAAACCCAACACATGAACGTCTTGACAGTAAAAGCTGGTGTAAGCCTAGTCCACCCATATGTGTGACACGAAGAACTGACGTGATTAAAACAATATTTCAACAGATCCTCAAACAGCCACTGGAGAGGTGGATGGGGTGAATCTGGAAGAAATCCGAGAATTTGCCAAAGCTTTTAAAATCCGGCGCCTGTCCCTTGGCCTGACACAGACTCAAGTTGGCCAAGCCCTGAGCGCCACGGAAGGCCCAGCCTATAGCCAGTCTGCCATCTGCAGGTAACCAGTTACATCATAAACTCTTTGTTCTTATAATTATCCAGATTATTGCGAGGAGCATTCTTGTGTTCGAGTCTCATGTCTTTAGAATGTATTATTTAATCTAGGTCTTAAATTAACCAATAATGTTAATATCTGGCAGATAAAATGTTCTTATTGTGTACCTCTATAGTAACTTTAGTCTTTCATTTTTTCCTCCTTCTTTTTTAAACAAGTGGAAACAATGTTCCTGGCATTGAGACTTAATTCAGTAGATGAGCCGGAGACCCTGCTGATGCTGGATAAGCACCAGCTGACCCTCTTCATACTGTGCCATTTTCTACAGATAGGGTTACTGAACAAATATTTCATGGCTGCATCCCTGCTAAGTTAAAACCTGTATTACTGTGGTTAGCACTTCACATACAGGATGTTAATGATGATTTACCTAGGCAACACAGAAGGGAGAAAATTATCCTTCCTGCTATCTTTCAAACCAGCAGCTATTCAGCTTTTATCACCCAAATGTTTACTTAAAAAAAACACCCAAAACAAACAGACAACCCATGTATGCAAAGCAAAAATAGAAATCTGCCCTAATCATAAGAAATTATAATACAGTCTTGCCAGAGTTAAAGTAGTTAGAAGCAAACACCGTATACGCATGTATGTGTTACAGTAATTCCATGTTTATGCATGAGGTAACAAACACGCTTAGGTAACAGCTTTTTCCTCTTGGGCAATGCCTTATAGTCCTCCTCCATCAGTGAAAGCCAAGAAACCAACTCTAAGCTCATTTAAGTGGATTTTGTTCTTGGTGATCCATGAAATGCTCTGTCTTTTTATCTGCTCTTTATACTTTTAATGTATTCCCCATAGAACGGAAGTGTACTTTTCCTGCAGTTTAAGACTAAGGTTATAAATAACATCAGTATGGGGTAGTGAGCTTGCAGCTCACATTTTGCTCAATGATTTTCCATAAAAACCATTGATTGTTGTTAAATACAAAAAGCTCCATAGGATCCTCTCACTTCTATGGTATCCCCTACTGTTTTTTCTTATAAGATACCTCCCTGTAGAAAATAACCTTTATTCAGTCTATACAAGGATACTACTGCTGGGAAATTTGTTTCAAGACTTGTATATCGTTATACCAAACAACATGTACTGCAGTATCAACACTAACAAGAAATGCCGATGATACGAATGCTATTGCTCCCTGTTGCTAAGGATTAATTTTATTTTTTTTTCTACCTGTGATCAATTGGTAAAGAATGCCTAAAACGGGTGGAGTTTTTAGCAATTGCCAATTTGTTGTAGCCTTAAGTTGCTGTTTAATATGTTATAAAGTGATACGTTGCAGTTTCCTTTGCTTTTGTCTAGTTTACTGTCTTCTCATTCCCTCCATCTACCTTACACCTGAGAAAACCACTGGGGATGGTTTGAATTTTACTAAGAGAAGGGGTTCTCCACTAACCAATTATCATCAAAACCCCAAAACTGATGAAGCTGGAGCACAGATGTGGCTAGCAAAAGACCAGAACGAGGAGGCCTTTTACAGGGGGCTCCTTAGAGGGACAGATTGCTCAGAACATGAGTACTGGGTGCAGAAACTGGTCCCAAATACTTGCAGAGCTCTAGGGTTTTTTTACTCCCTTTGACTCCCCAGATGGATATTACTTTGGGGTGTAATAACGTGCTGTGACTGTGCATTTCTTGTTAAGCACCAAGACAAGCTGCTTCAGTGGCAGTATGCCGTTCCTCAGAAATAGTAGGTTTGACTTTTCTTTTAATGGTAACAAAGGAGTTTCAGTGTGAACTCCAGGGTAATGGAAAGGGCAGTATGGTAAGCAAGTTGAATGGCCAGCTCAGACATAGATGTAGAGTCTCCCAGTGCCCTGTGCAGGTCACATCAGCAATACACCACCTTCCTGATGTGTCCTGAATGCAAACAATGGCATTTTTGTGAGACCATGTGTTCTAAAACATACGCTTCAGCCTGAAATATTACTGGACACCAAGGAAGGACACCTTGCAGTCAATACCACACTAGGAACCCAGGCACCAGTTACAAATTCCTTGGAGTGTTATTATCTGAAATTATTACTTGTCTTATACTTTGTTTGTGAGAAATGCTTTGTTTCATGCTGGAATATTTTCTGCAGCCACCGCGTGCTGAATAGAGACACTAAAAATTGCCAACGGCAGCCACTGAGCTGCCTTGCACTGAGGCACTGATTTGCTCGGTCCCATCTCCAGACCACCTCGTGATCAGTGGTGGTGCCTCAGCAGCACCACAGCACAGTAATTGTTGTCTTTCCACAGCATTAAGTAACCTCAATGTGCAAGGTGGACATAGGCAAAGTGGAGAAATGCAAATGGGTGGCATCAGAGGACTTGGGTTAAGACTTCTTTAATGCATAGTAAGAGAGGATGAACTTGGTAAATGAGAGAAACAAGTACTTATAATATAAGACTCGAAATGTGAACTCAGCTCTTCTGCTTGTTTTTGAAAGGATTAAAGCTTTGTGTGGCTGCTTTTCCAGATGTTTTATAATACTTGTAAAATCTGGTTTGGCAAAAGACTTTTGATGGCAAAATGATATATAGAAGACCTCATTTACAGGAAATGATATCATTCTGGTACAGTCTGCAGAAATCCCACAATAAACCCAGCTTGGTGCCACAGCATATTAGTAGACTATTATGCTGGGTTTCATCTGGAAAACATGAGTCTGTCTTTGCACATTATGGGGGCAGTCAAGATAATTGCAAAGTGTCCAGCTGTTTCAGCTGAACACCACTGTAGCTATGGGAATCTTTTTCCGACCCAGAAAAGGGATATAGCGTTAACTTGCAAACAGTGAAAATAGCTGAAAAATGAAAGGAGAGGAAACCTGATATTGAGAGGCTAGTAACTGCCATTGGTTTGTATTATTAAAGCTGTGGTGTTTGGACAACATGGCATGGGAGGGGAAACAAAAGGATTAATCACAAAGACGAGATGATAAAGAGTGATTACCTTTGATGTCATTTCCTGTAATTTAGACTTAGCCTTAAGGGTTTTGAAGATTGTCAGAAATACAAAAACGTGACTCATAACATGTATTATTTAGTGTACTTAGAATTTTGTTGTAGTGTTCGTTTTGTGTTAGCTTAAATATCTAGCTCTCTCTAGATATATATATTTATAGCTATACCTATCTGGTAGTTTTTGTAATCCATTGTCAATTACCTCTGCCAGTCAATTAGTCAGGCAGGCAGGAAGTCCCACCCTGGCAGAGCATCAGTGTAAGACTCTTCTTTCTCAATTTTCCCTCAGACACACCATCCTGAGAAGCCACTTTTTCCTACCACAGGAAGCCCAAGAGAACACTATAGCTAGCAGTCTGACAGCCAAACTGAACCCTGGCCTTTTGTATCCTGCCAGGTTTGAAAAGCTGGACATCACCCCTAAAAGTGCCCAGAAGATAAAGCCGGTGCTTGAGCGGTGGATGGCTGAGGCTGAGGCCCGCCATCGAGCAGGTATGCAGAACCTTACCGAGTTTATCGGAAGCGAACCATCCAAAAAGCGCAAGAGGCGTACCTCATTCACGCCACAAGCCCTTGAGATCTTGAATGCCCACTTTGAGAAGAACACGCACCCCTCTGGGCAAGAAATGACAGAGATTGCAGAGAAACTGAACTATGACCGGGAAGTAGTTAGAGTTTGGTTCTGCAATAAGAGGCAAGCACTGAAGAACACAATTAAACGTTTGAAACAACACGAGCCCGCGACGGCAGTTCCTATGGAGCCTTTAACAGACTCTCTGGAAGAAAACTCCTAAGAACAAAACCAAACCAAACCACACACAAAAGTCCCTGCACCAACAGAACCCTAACCATTCGAACTCTGTGAAAATACCTGTTCATCACCCTTGTAAGTAAAAGACTGAGAAAACCACAAGAAGGACAGAACAGTTTATAAATGTCCGTGAGTTTTCCTATTTAAAAAAAAGTACACAACACTTAGCGTGTGTGTCGTAGAATTAGTTCCCAAAACAAAAAAAATAAAAAAAAGAAAAAGCCAGTTTTTTTAAATGGACATAAAGTAAACCAAATAACTGCTTACTTTTTTCTGTATATTATGAAAATGTGAACACATTTTAAGGAAAAACAAAACGAAACAAAAAGTACAAAAAAAGAAAAAAAAAGAAAAAAGAAAAAAAAACCTTTTATCTGTTTAAAAGAGAATACAAGCCTGCCACCTGGAGGAGTGATTGTAGCCTTTCAGGTATCAAGTGCTGATTCACTATGAAAACTATTAACCAAAGTCAGAAACATGGCATTGCAAGCTAGATTGTTAGTCTACTCTTTTATGAGTGTAAAATGGTGTTACAAATTTTTACATTTGTATTTTGCAAAGAGGAAAGCAACAGGATTAATTTCTCTCATCTTTGTTCACATCCCCTGCCGGTGTGTACAAACAGGTGTTAAAGCCATTCCATTGTGGTCACCTCCTTTGCTTTTGGTCAACATTTTTGCAATCTCAAAGTGTTTGGGGCCAAAAATAATTTATTTTTATTGTGATTTGTGAGGTTTGGTGTTTCTCTTCTAAGGTCTATGTCTTGGTTTGCATTTCTATTTTTCTTTTTTTTCTAATTCTTTTTTGCTGCCTCCCCTCTTCCAGCTCATTCTCCACCCTTTCCCCAAACCCACATAACCCAGTACTGTTTGAAGATTTTTAAAAAGAAAAGTGAAATCTGAACACTTTTATATTGATATGCTGAAATGAAGTAGAGGACAAAGAAATATTAGGATTATATCTCATGAACTGTCAGCCCACAATGCTTATTGTCAACTATAGCCTGTGGGATTTCTCTGTCCTCTGGCTGTGAACCTGGAGAGGTTACCAAAACTCACTTTGTGGTATAAATATAAACTGCACACTGGGTTCAGTACTGCATCTGTACTATGGTTCTGTTTGAAACAATTCCTCTCCAAAGTCTGCTAGCCAAAGAAATTTCTTGAGATTCTGATGAAAACGAACAGACAGGCCGAGAAGCGATGAGGATGTTTTGATGGTTGCATCACTATGGACTGTTTCAGTGGTAGTGCTTTGTTCCTTCTGCCTTTTTTATGTCATCCCAATATTAATGCTCGCCCTGGTGACCTCTTCAGTAGGAGGATGTGTTTCCACGGGTGTTTGCTGTGACCGCTGGCTACACTAAACGATCAGGATCTAGGGAAGCCCACTGAATATCCTTTGGGATTAGTAAGGCTGGCCACCTGCAACATGGTTCAGGTGAACTGATTTTCCTTTAAAGACAACTTATCTCTGTGGCTTCCTTTTTGATAGGACAAGCACCTTCTAAAATACTCTGGCCATTTGACCCACAAGTATACCAAGGCTCAGAGGGAGAGAAAGGTGTTGCAGGTTCTCCTTGGGGTATGGGCTGACCTGCTGAAGGTCACTTACGATTTTCATATTCTTCTGAGATCTGCTCCAGCCTTTGGTGTTCAGCCCACCGTAAGGGTAGAAGCTGAATCTTGATCAGGACTTTCCAAAAGAAAACACTGGGGATTTGGTTCAGCTCACTGTAGAGGTGGTAGGGTAAAATTCTGCTGGCGTAACTCCTGATTGCATTCACTGACCTCAGGATGGTTGTACTGGATGTTTGCTGGTCCACCCAGGATGTTGAAGGAGGTTCCTGAAGTGCTGAAGTCTTCAAATAACACCTCTGTTACAGAGTTTTCAAGAACTCGAGACTATGTCCAAAGCTTAGTGAAAGAAAGGGGCTTCCATTGATTTCACTAGGCTTTGAATCTGGCCCTCGCTATTTTATTAATGGGATTTGCCTTGCAGAATGGGGTATTTACTGCATGGCTGGTGGAGTTTTAAGGCTTCAGAGACCATCATCTGTGCCAGAAACTGCCTCTAAATGAGAGCACTCTCAAAGGTCAGGGTTGGAGAGCACTGAGGATCCAGTACTCCAGGCTGGGCTCACGTCCAGCAAATGCATTTTAGGCTTTAAGCTTCAGCAGGGTATGTTTAAGGATATTTTCAGTATCGCTTTTACGTGGAGGAGAGTGAGAATTGTTATTGACTCTTTTCCAACTGTTGATATATAAATATCTGCTGGGGGAAAAAAAACCTCAGTAAACACAGGCAAATTGTGCGGGACAAAAAAGATGCTTTGCCCACACTGAGCATGTGAAGTAAAGAGTCTCACAGCAACATCTGCCCCTCTGGGTTTTCTTTTTCCCTCTCTGTCCATGGATACCTATAATATATCCACAGATGTATCTGTGTTATCTATACCCACAGCCCTAAACTTGTGGCCACAATTCAGTTTACATAATGATCGGGAGACCACCCAGAAGCCAAGAGGGAAGCAGGGAAGAACACATCGTACTTGGAAGTGGACGGTCCTGAAGTCCTACTCGTGTCTCCAGTACGCTGCTAATTGTCCACTCATTAATGCCACATACACGATGACCTGTTCAGCCACCCCTGAGACCCTACAACACCCCACCACCACCATCCCATCATCAACAACCTGGGAACAAAACCATCAACCATTCTTTGCCAAAAAACTAAATTTCCAGTTCTCCCAGGGACTGCTCCAAATTCTGTGAAGAAAAATCCCCCAAGAAGCGAAGTTAACAAAACAGTGTATGAAAGATACTAAATGTTTAAAAATACGCTGGCAGCAGTTATATAAGCTCTTTTTTGTTCCAAAGTACATATCGGAAGGATATAACTAGGACAGTGAAAATGTAAAATAAATATAAATCGCCAGCTTGGAAGAAAAAAATGGTGTTCATCCCGCAGTCTTAAAATCATTCATGTGCAGTGATTTTTTTTACAGTTTTCTAATTTTATATTATGTTTTGTAAATTATTTATAAAGTGTTGTAATGCTTCTTATATTAATTTTTTTATAAACAAATTTTTGCTATGAGGCATAAAAGGTGCCTGAACAGATTCTTAGGAAGATAAATTACGTGTGAATCATACATCTGGGGCGGGGGGCATAAATATTTTGTTCTATTTTGTTACTGGCAAACTTTCTGGTTTCCATTTGTAAACAGTCTTCATGTATTTATTACTTTAGAATACCTTTTAATTTTGCATGTGACTAAAAGATAGATTGCTACCAGCAAATGAAACAAAAGTCTCTTCAGTCATATGTGAAGGTTGAATGGTTTTCCAATTTATTGATCATTGATTTTTTTAATATATATATATATATATAATTATTTGAATAATGAACTAAGGATTCACGTATGGTTCTGATTTTGTCTTTTTATGTTTTTCACTAAAAAGCTATTTTGGACAGTTGAAGAAATCAAATGCATTCAAAAGTTTCAAGTTTATGTTATTACTGAAAAAAAAAGAAAAAAAGAAAAAAAAAGAAAAAAGAACAAGAAAGCAAAAAGGAGCTAGGAAGGAACAAGTAGAGGCGTATCAAAGAACTCAAGCTATAACCAAAAAGAAATATGTAAAATGCCTTTGCTCGTCTTCTCAATGCTGGACCAAAGCTCAATGTATGTAGGTATATGCACATTGTATAGATATGGCTAAATGTTGCTGACAATCTCGCAATACTAAACTGTTACTATTTAAAAAAAAAAAAAAAAAAAGAAAAAAATACAAAAATAAAACTGTTCATCAGTGTTTTACCTCAGCACTCTACTTGTACCCAGTTATTGACCAACATTCAAATATGAAGATAAGAGAGGAAATTGATTTCCATGTCAATGTTTGACTGTAAAATCTGTTTGGAAGACATTTTGTAATGAGCTTTTTGTCATGTGGTTTGCTTGTTTCCAACTTGAGATTATGTGGGGCACATTTGTTTATTTATTGTTTAAAAGTGATATTATTATTATTATTATTAAGTATTATTATTACTATTATTATTATTTTTGTCCTATGTGCTATAATCTACAGAATGGTCACCAGGGTCACTTAAGAAGCACTGCAGAGAGATCTGTTTTTCCATGCATGGAGCATGCAGCGGGAAAGATGGCAGTACAAAATGGACTGTATTGTGTTGTTAAAAAATACAAAGCATTACAAAAGGAGTTGATGTGGTGGACTTGTGACCAAGAAACCAAACTGAATATTCAAAAGCTCCTTACTACTCTGACTTTGAAACCAAAGCTGATTTATCTGCACAGGTTGCTTAACATGAAAAAAAAAAAAATAAAAAAAATAAAAAAAACTGACAAAAACTGTACTTAATCTAGAGCAATATCTGTATGGTCAGTAAAGCTGCACTTTGTGTATTTCTTAACAGCTTCAGATCTGTCACTTTTAATTTGTACCATAAAAAATAAAGAATTGTTTGACATGAAAAATAAGCTCCTTTCATGTGTTTGTCTTAAATCTCATGCATTATTCACATGATCAGAGCTCATGTAATTTCACATCAGTTCAATAAAAAAACAGGGGAAAGAAAGGAAGAACGAAAATCCGCTTGCACTGTGGAGCATCGCTTTACCTGCAAAACTAAACGCTGTTTCTGTACCAAAAGTGGGCATGCACATTGGTGATGTCTTATTTTCTCTACAGATATGCAGAGTAGAGGATCTGCCTCAGGAATATCCTGGAATCGCTCAGGTGAGTGTGTGTTATCCCCCAGGCCGAGTGGAGCAAAACACAGCTGGACATGGAGGCCAGAAAAGGTGAATCTTCCACAGCTCCCAGAACAAAAGCCCCGGTAAGTGATGGGAAGGGAGTGTGGCAGCGAGCTCGGGTCGGCCTTTCCAATGATTTCTCTTGCATTTTTGCAGGGCTCGCGAGGTTCATTCCTCGTATCTTCCCGTGATTATGATATTAGGCAACAGAAATGCCTGTTTTTCAGGCCATTTGCATTGAGTCATGTTGAGTTCTGCCTAAATACGTTATTCTGAAGAATCGACGCATTTTGAGAAATGAATGAATCGCATGATAAAGTTGTTCTGGAAAAAAAGAGCCTAGAAGGAAGCTCTGACAATAATAGAGCGTTGTGTTTGAGACTTGGGAACAAAACTTTTGCAAAGCCTTTTCCCTTTGATTTTGTTAACTATTGTTTTACATATTCAATACCACATGTTAAATAATCAAAACCAAACCTGAAATATTTATTTGTATAGAAAATATAGGGAGTACCTGAGATATTTATTTATCCTGATTTTTCCCAGATTGGAATTTCCCTTTTCCATGCATTTTTTTACTGCATTTTATGGGATTTATAAGAAAGGTAAAGGAAAAGGCAACTTCCTTGTAGACATGGTGATGCAGGCATCATGAGCTGGGCAAAGATGATAGAGGTATAGCCTATTGTTAGACCAGATAGTACGTGTGGAAAAAAAGTAGATAAGCTTTTAAGTGCCCAAATCCTCCTTTGGTGTGAAACAAAAGCAGCTGAATCCAAAGGTAAACAGAAGCTGGGAATGAAAAAAAAACAAGACACTGGGGTACCATGGTGACCTGAAGTCATATCTTGGTACAACCTACACTGCCATTTCTTCATATCATGGGCTAAACCTTCGTGTGCCAGCTTCAAAAGTAGTGACTACAGGTTTCCACACACTACCTACACCCAGGGAGTGCCAACACGGTTAATCCCCATGACGGGTGTCTTGGAACTGAGTCGTATTTACTGTTACCCACTGGTAAATACCTGATCCGCAGTGTGCGGTAGGGATAAGGAGAGCCTGGCATACTACAGACCTAGGCGGGTATGAAAATTACACCCGTTCCTCTAGGCATCATGTCTCCACACCATGGTCTAACAGCCATACTTCAAACCCACATAATTTATATATCATACAAGGATGTGGAGAATTACCCTTTATGCTTTCATACCAGATGCTAAAATCTGAACTCGTATCTATTCATTTAATAGTGATAAAGCAACAAGCAAACATTGGGTAGCGGCTTTTTCCCCCTACTCTTTTTAAAAATGCAAAATTTTCTCTTTGGATCGTACTGTAGATATTTTAGCTGCCTCATAGGCACATGACACTACTTAGCCATTGCTTAAATAACCTGGATCTATTTTGTCACAAGAAATGGTGACTCTGCAAATTCAATCAATTATGTCCCCATTGATCACTGAATGCTCAAAATAAATCCTACCTTCAAGCCACTGAAAACCAACTATAAGACTTTGCACCCCTTACTGACTGCTTAATAATCAAATTTCTAGAGCTTGGCTGTGACAGTACTTCAAAGCTCCCTAAGAGCAACATTAATAACAAAGAGCTTTAGAAGCACAGTTCTTTCCAGGGCCTCTCTTTTGTACTTCTTGCAAAAAATAACGTATTTTCAATACTCTCAATAAACAATAAACTCTGTTTGTGCCCTGCCCTTCCCTTCAGACAGGTGTGAGGGGAGGAAAGCTGGCACTAAGATCAGAGAACCATGCAGGCATGACATGTTTTTATATGGCCTGTTCCCCTGTACAGCTGCTTTACGACCAGCCACAGTCTAATTCTGTATCTGGGAGAAAAGCTTTGAGTATTAGCAGGGCTTTGGTAATCAAAGATTCTCTTCTACTGAGTTAAACTTCAATTAAACAAGCTCTCAGGAAACAAAACAGACCAATCAAGAGGGAAGGTTCTCTTGGGGTTTGTTTTTTAATCTGAGAATTCAGATTTAATATGAATCACTCCCATATGAGATCGCGATGCTCTTGAAAATAATTGAGAATTAGAGAGTTAGAAGGGTTTTTTTCCTTCTCTCTCCCTCTGCTGTACAGACCTGGAGGTTTGAGTTTTTCCCTGTTCACAGTCATTTACTGTTGCATTTTGCCACATTATGGACATCAGTGGTCAGGAATGAGCAGAGAGTCACCATGTATCTCATGAGCAATGACCATGTTTTTTAATTCAGAAGCCAATTGCCCTGCATTCTTCTAAAATGCCTGCAGCAGCCTTGTCTAATCCACCAAAGCGGCTGCAGGGAGGTCAGGTAGAAGCTCGTGTAATAACAAGTCTTTCATGTTATTGTGTCCATACGGACACGGAACATTGCATGATCACCGGCCTCATGTCAAAACACCAGCTGACTTCTCAGCCCAAGAGCTGTACTGGAGGGAGTCCAGCGGCAGGCTACAAAGATGATTCAGGGCCTGGAGCATCTTTCTTATGAGGAGAGACTGAGAGAGCTGGGTCTGTTCAGCCTGGAGAAGAGAAGGCTGAGAGGGGATCTCATCAATGTTCATAAATATCTCAAGGGTGGGTGTCAAGAGGATGGGACCAGAATCCTTTCAGTGATGCCCAGTGACAGGGTGAGGGGCAACAGGCACAGGCTGAAGCACAGGAGGTTCCACCTAAACATGAGGAGAAACTACTTTGAGGGTGCCAGAGCACTGGAACAGGCTGCCCAGGGAGGTTGTGGAGTTTCCTTCTCTGGAGACATTCAAAACCCGCCTGAACACATTCCTGTGTGATCTGCTCTAGGTGAAGCTGCTGTAGCAGGTGGGTCGGACTAGATGATCTCCAGAGGTCCCTTCCAACCCAAACCATTCTGTAATTCTATGATTCTGTGATCACATGCATGCTTGGTGTGGGTAGGTCTTGGTTCCTGCCACAAACACACGTACAAGCTCAAGGGGCAGCAAAAAATGGCTTTGCCAGTACTAAAACTGCGCTAGAGACCACATGCGTGGGCCAGTCCTGAAAGAACATGAGAAGTTCTGTTTTTGTGGAGCAGTATCTTGAAATTGTGACATGGCCTCCACCAGCACAGCATCAACAAGCTTGTCAGATCTGGACTCACTTTGTTTTTTTTCAGATACCACATACTGCTGGTGTTCAGCTACAGCTAATGAGCTCCTGGCTTTCAATTAACAACAGTCCATGCCCAGTCAGTCTATCTATCAATACCATCAACAGGAAGATCTCCCATCTTGTATGCTTTCTCTAAGTGATAGTCCCAGAATAGTCCCTTAAATAGTCCCAGAATGCTGAAGGCCTTAGAGGACAGTGAGTAAGATGGTGACAATGCACACATCTGAATTGTGTGGCCACTTGTAAATGTTTTGGGGAAGCCAGGATTGCCCGAGCAGCTGCGGACTCCCTGGCTGCCTGCCCACCCCTTTTTATAAATTGTATGAAGCCCGTGTTCTGACATTCAGTCATTCCTGCTAGTTTTTGATGCTATTAATTTTAAATATCTCATGTTGTCATGAACCACTTATGCCTCTTCTTTAAGACATAGAAACTTGTCTATCGACTGAGATTAAAAAAAGACAAAGCTATGAAAATCCTTTAATTTCTTTTTGCAAAGAAGGCACTCTGGTGGTTTTTACCCTCTTGCCTCTGTCCTTCTGACATTTTCAGTTCAATTATATGTTCTTAAACAGAGGAGTATGAATCTGCCACCAAAATTACCCCTCAAAATCCACCCAGGTTAAGCTACCTGAAGAGAGGTGGTTATTTCTTAAATAAAGAGCTATTTTCAGTTACTAGTTGTGGAAAGTAAAGGGAACTGATCTTTCAAGTGTATCATGTAGATAACTTTATTTGCCCAACTAGTGTTATTGATGTTTTGATGTTACCTTCATAGATACATTAAGTGACATGTGTAAGTTTTCACAGGATTGGACCTACCCTAGGCATTTGTGAATCGATACTCATATTTATCACTCTAGCTCATCCATCAGTAAATCTTGATATGTCTTTTATTATTTTTGAAGCACAAACAGCTCAGAGGGGACTGTATCCCAGCAAGAAAGGTGTGTGCATATTCCTTCTAAAGTCAATACAACTATTGTTCTGGCTTGGCAGACAGCTGCCAGAAACATTTTCTTTTGAAGATAATCTCAAGGGGGTAAACACTGGGGAAACAGGATGAATGCAAGAGCATGAGCCATTAAATATTTTTAAAATACTCTCTGTTGTTCCACAGCATTTAACATCCTTCCTTCACACATTGACCACTGATAAGGAGAACTGAAGCAGCACCATTTTGTGCCTGTGCTGTACCTAATCCCAAGCATGTGCATCAGTAATCTGAGTCTAAGACTTACCGGCCAGTGTGGGGATCGAAACTCATCAGGTGGTCTATACATCCAGAGTAAGGAACACAAAGAGCAAGGATCAAAAATCCACACTGGCATGTGCACTTTACAGGTCACGGTATCTTCAAAGAAGTTACTCAAGAGGTAATATGTAATAAAGACTAATAAAGGGAAAAAACAAAACTCACAGGCATTTGGTAAAGGAAAAAGGGCACAACTGACAGAGTATGTTTCTTCTGAAGGCGTGTTAGAACAGACAAACACAGTAATAAAAACCTATCAATCGCTTGGTATCAGCTGAGCGTACACGCACGGTACATCAAGCCTGTGAGGAGTCTGTATTATTTATAACATACTTTCGTCTGCTGTGGTTAAAGGTGTGATAACAAAAGCAGGTCCTGTGGCCCTAGACATCAACTGAAGATGAGAACATGACAAGTTACATTTATGTTTGAAAATGGCTTGAATTTCATGTTAAAATTGAAACCTGACCGATCTATAACAAGTTAATATTTTTTAAAGATCATTGTTAAGTCTAAGACTATTCTACTGAAGCAACAGAAATAATTTTCCCAGAACAATTTTAAATCATCTTTCATATGTAATCATTCATAGTTTTTAGAGGGCAGGAAGGTAATGTCCGTTTTCAAATAATCACATGGCATTTTTATTTATGTTTCGATTGTGCACAGCTTGAATTTTTCTATTTTAATTATATAAACATATTGTAATTCTGTAATATTTAAAAGCGAATGTGCCTATATACAAAGTCGGCATCTCCAGCCTACTCAAATCATGTCTCGAGTAAGCAGTCAGTTCTGTGAGTATTTAAATGTTTATGTAGCCATGTTAGCTTGCTATCATAAGGAAACAATCCACTACATGCTTGCTTTCCTTATCTACTTAGAGTTCATATGATTTTAACCTCGATGCTTTAAAACATTGGCCAGTTTCAAACTAACCTGACAGAAGGGAAGAAACCTCACAGATATATAAGTGTCTATCAGTTTAATGAAAATAACCTAGAGAACAAGAGGCAGATTAGAGTCCCAGGTGAGAAAAAGCCTGCAGTGAGCTCAATCCTTACTCAGCACCAGAGAATCAACATGGGAAGAGGAGAAAGCAAGTCCTTCTAATATCCCCACTTGCATGAAAAAATATCACACTGAGCTCAAAAGCCATCAGGAAATGCTCATCCTAAGAAACCAGATTTCATTAGTTCTGGTGCCCAACAGTTTTTTGTATTCTTCATGTGGTTTACAAGCCCAGCCACCAATGCTTCAGAGCAGGCATAACCAGCAAGGCCTTGGCTTCCTTTAAAACTGTTCCTTACTGTGGAGAGGTACTGTCTTTGAAAGCAAGCAGTCTGTCACTTCCATTTCCAATACAGCAGTTATATTGTAATTTAGGATGAAACAAATGTCTAGTTGAAAAAAAAAAAAGAAAAAAGAAAAAAACATTCCATTCCTATTGCACTGGGAAGGTGATTAAAAAGAAAGGAGAGAGGAAAATAGCCTCCCAGTAGAAACTGTTTATGAGGTACTGTATTAGAAAGTCTATTTTCCTAGCTCAGGGTTTAAATCAGAAAAATAGGTTACTTGTGAACACAGGAGAGAAATAAACACAACTTTTCATTCATTAATTTAACAAAATACGCAGCAAGTTTGAGCCTCTTTTTGTTTGCTACTGTCAGCAAAATTTTGCACACTGGAAGCAGCCTATTTGAACTGGGTGGAGATGTTCAACTGTACAAAGTTACAGGTTTACCTTAAGTAGCTTTGTTGCTTAGCTGCTTGAGTGTTGGTTCCAAAACTGGGAAGGATTTGGTCATTTCTTTTCAATGCTTCCCTCTTCTTTTAACACTCTTCTGCTTCCAAAGAAGTTCTAAAGCTCCCTGCCTTCAGCACCTGTGCAGTAAATTGGGTTAGAGGAGGCCAGCAAAGCCTATATCCAGTTCAGTTTATCAGAAAAAAAGGTCGATCATGCTTGGCACCACCCATACAAAGAGGAAAACATGTGTCCCACCACGGAACACTGTGCAAGCCAAACATACTGCAAGACTAAGCGAAGTCCACACCAGCCTTTAGAGGCAGCTGTCTGCACTGGAGGTGCATCTTCACCAGCTGTCTGGTAATAAATCCTGTGGCTGGAGTAGAAACCCCAGCTCATGGTTTCTTGCTCCTAAAGTGAAAGGATGCTTCAGTATGTCAGTATGGGAGATATGAATAAGAAGCCAAACTCATTGCTCAGGCACAGACACTGAGGAGCCACAAAGCAGTGCAGAGCTGACCTTCCAGTCTCCAAAACATAAAATCTGATGAAACAGCAGGTTTAGCTAAGGAATATAGCTAATTGGGCTAAAATCCAGTCCTGAAGACCTTTTCTTTCATGAGCTGGTAAAGTAATTTTAAAGTATAGTCCAGATAATCAACATGCATTTTTTCCCCTTTGCTTGGTCAGTCCTAGAGATTTTCCTCCAGGCCTTTCCATGCCATTTCAAGCCATTGCTTTCCTGTGCCTTTGACATTTACAGTGCAACCTGAACAGAATCAAAGACTATGAATATAGTTGGCAGAGGCAATTTACAGCCTCCCCCAACACCCCAATATCCAGATCGACTAGGCAACAAGTTGCAGAAGATGATGACCCATAATGTTCTCATGGTGAAGGCAAATGTGCTCTGCAAACATGTGCAACAGTAGAACTGGCTCCTAAGCCCCTTTCCCATCCCTATCTGCAGCTGCCACTTCAGCCCTTCCAGCAGATACTCTTCTTCTCATTCACTAATTCATTTCAGTTGGGACAACATCAACAAACACTCTCTGTGAAAGTTTTTTAAGCTAACCCGCTCCTCTATGACCGAAACATGTTGCAGAGCAATCACACAAGCTGCTTCAATGGCAAAGGTGCGAAAGAAAGGAAGGAGCAAAAGGCTGAGTGCAGAAATGACACCCACGAGCACAGCTGGATCCAAAACCTCACCCCTCCCAACCGCCACAAAAAGCAGATGACTATTCACTGCTTCAGAGTTTCAGCATATCCTTTAGGGAGATTCACACTGCCTGTGATTGTGCTTTTGAATTTTCTGCTCTCTTACATCCTCTCAGTAATATTTATTTTTTTTTTCCTTTGGCAACATGACAAATATGCTGTATCTGTCCTGAAGAAGGAGAATTATTTCTTTGAGGATTGACTTGCCAGAAATACCTGTATTTTTGTTACTGAACCTCAGAGACTTTCCTCTAAACACGGAATTCTGTGAGGAAAAAAAAAGAACTGAAATGTGCTCTTGTTTTTCATATCAATATTGAAGCAGTTCGCCCTTTTTCCTTATTAATTTTTTACCATTATGATGTGACCAAATCACTTCTTTGTCTCTCTAATATCATAAAGTCTAACTTAAGCCGCCATTCTGGCAAATAAGAAAAATTAAAATTCATTATTTTTATTTCGTAATGTAAGGTGGTCCTTTGACTTGAGACTCCTGACAGCGTGCAAGCTACTACCAATGTAACAACAGTTTTCCTGTTACAGATACCAGTCTGCTTTGAGCCTGATTTGTCATCCACAATTCACCTCGCATAGGACACCAAATGGTGTCCCTCATGTGAAAACAACTTGTAAACTAATAAATAAGAGGAATAGATATTTAATAATTGATAATGAAATGGAGTAAAACCAGTGACCTTGGCAGGAAACATTCTGTGTCTGATTAGCAATTGCCAGAGCCAGTCATCCATCCTACTTAAATCCATTTTCTGAATGTGTTGCATCTCTTGAATTTATACTGCTCTGGCATCAAACTATTTCTGATGTTCACTGTCTTGCAGTCTGAATCAAGCAGACTTTGCTCCTCCTACCAACAACGGTCTCTTTGTCTATTTTTCCTACATACAGATATATATGTGTCTCTAAATTTTCCGCAAAAGTCTAGCTGTAGAAATATTTGTGGGTTCAATAATTTTATTGATCTTGGTAGCCTCAGGTTGCATAGTGCCTGAGCACAACTGCAGTTTATGGACTGCTGGCATGAGGTATATATTTTAGAGTTCTCCTTAGAAGCTAGAGGAAAAATGAGGGCCATATTATTCCATCTACAGGTTTTATGGTGGAAAAAACTGCATTGTAGACAATGATTACTCAGTACATTGTGCAAAAATCATTGCCAGGGACCAAAAAAATCATCTCCTATACAGTGTTGTTGGCAGTACAACAAACATTCTACACCAGGCTTTTTATAAGTAATATTAATCTTTCCTGCTGGAGTTGGCCACTGTTAATGTATTGTCACGGCAAGGCTGTATATTTAAGCCATCCAGAAGTCCTCCCATTTAAAATAAACTGTTTGTCAAGTATATTCCTACCAAAACAATTGCAACTGCATTTCTATTCTACATCTTCCAGAGACTTAACAGGACCGTTCAGCCTTTTGGAAGATATACAAGATTGATCACATTTACCATACATATATATGTGAATATATATTCACACAAATGCAAATGAGCATATGCATGTTTATGTGAAGATATATGTTTGTGTATTTTTATTTTTATATATACACACACAAATATGCCATAGATGCAGATATACTTCTCAGTTGTGGTGATTGTAGCCACATTTGAATCCATTGCTGAATGAATGGTTGACCCACTTAATCTTTTTCTAAAGAAATGCCTTACTATGTTATTTTTGGCTTCAGTTGTGTTTTAAAGCACTCACCCCTAAATTAGAGCTGGGGAGGTTCCAGGTTTCAGAAAAAGGCTAGCATTCACAAGGGCCCAGAACAAGGGCAGCGTGTTCCCTTAAATAAACCATCCGAAACACTTTTCTTAATGTTTGTGCATTTTAAGGACTCAGCAGCAGCAGCAGCAGAGGAACAGGTCAAGTATTTTTGATTATTTCATTCCTTACACCACGCAGCTAATTATTTGGAAGTTGGGGGGTTTATTTCATCTTTTCATTCCTCTCAAATGTGGATTGATTTTTTTCCTGCCATTGCCTGCAGCAAAATGAAACGCACACATAAAATAACCATATTAAAGTCTAACAACTTTTTTCAAAGTGTTTTCTTGCACATCCTCCTGGAAGAAAATTCACAGATGTTTGTTTTTTGGGGTATGAGGAACGTTGAAAGGTGAGGGGGGATACACCTGCCTAGATTTGGAACAGTTTTGAAATAATAACATTTCTTATGAGCAACTGCAAGGAAGGGAGGGAGCATGAGAGAATTTGGATTCTGTGAGATTAGACTATAAGCAGTGTCAATGATACTAAATGATAAATGAGACTTGAATGAAAACTGGAAAAAAATATTTCTCCACAGATATGTTGAAACTCATTGGTGAATTTTGATTTTGATCTTCACTAGCTAGTTTGAGGGATGTTACACAAAGCACAAATAAGATAATTAGCAGAAGCATCTCTCGGAGGTGTAAAAGCAGCCAGCTGCACACTCAGACTTCAAAATCAGGAGGGGTCTGATTTCTTCTCAGATGTGGTGGAAGAGTCCAGTTCAGTGGTGAACAGCAAGTTATGTTGTGAACTGGATGAAATTCAAACATAAATTGTCCTGTCAAGATAGCCTGTCACTACTGGAAATTACCTGAAGAAATCTGCACTAGGGCTGAATGATACAGGCTGCTGGCTATTTTCCACTACAATACAATCTAAAGTAATAGGGCTATTTACATGAAAGTACATAAATTACTTTATTTAGCTCTAGGAACACTGACATTTTCCACTGGAAAACCACTTGGAAGGTTGTACAGACATATCCACAGCCTCCGAAGCGTTTAAACTCTTTGTGTTTGCATTTTGGCAGGGCACCCCTGGAGAAGAGCCCTATGGACTCTGCTCCCTCTTTGCCTCCCAGAAGGGCAGATTGCCCTGTTATCTTTCTCCAAAAGCCTTTGCAGCAGCTTCCTTGCCACCTCCACACTCAGGCGAGTACCAGGCTCACCCCTGCAGCACTCACGCAGAGCACCAGTGACTGCAGCCCCCTCAGATCATCTCGAGGCATTTATGGTTTCTCCCGTCTTCCCAAGGGCAGAAGTCACTATAATCTTGGGCCAGACTGCTCCTCTTGACACCACGAACACGACGTTCGGATGAGCACAAAGCGAGCTGGAACAGGTCTTCAGGGGCTGAACGTCTGACAAACTAAAGCATGCATCTACTGATTGCCTTTGTCAGCTCTTAGTAGACAATGTTTTAACATTTACAGGTAACTGAACGCTGCCATTTCCAATACATTTACAGTAAGAATCTCTCTCATCATTAATTCTACAGGCTTCCATAGATGTTAAAATGGTGTTGACATTTAAGGAATGCCAACTCTAATACTTGCAACCAACACAGATGTCTGCATATTTGAAAATAAAGTTCCACACTGCTGACAATTATTCCTGTTTCTAGCAATCAGGATTTGTCTTGGTAGGTAACGTGTATATGTGTATTAGCAAATACATGGAAAACTGAAGAGGCAATTTTAAGGGCCATGCCCTGCAATTTCTGATTAGCAAGAGAGAGTTTTGAAAACCAGTAGCTGTCTCAGGAGGCAGAGGTAGAGCAAGGATCAGCCATCCTGGAGAAGATCTGCAGGACTAAGATGGCAGATGGGCTCAGGAGTCACTGGCCTTTCTCCCTTTGAGGGAGAAAAATTCTGGCTGCATTTTCAGGCTTTATCAGTTTGATTAGGGTTTATTTTCTCAAGGATGTGAACTTGTGCAAAGATTGGTGTTAAGGTTCTACGGGCACTAACAGACCTTACTGTCCCTGGCCTGTCCCCACAAGGCTCCCCCATCCCTGACTATAGCCAAGACCTCATTTCAGCCCAGCCTGGGACCATCAGTCCCTGTCACAGGAGTGCTGACCTCCAGCTCCCCACAGCCCTGCCCTGAAACTTCACCCCACTGAGCCAGCCCAACTCACTGGCTAATGTCCGTGATGTGGGCCCAAACCTGCCTTATCACCACAAACTTGCCTGACAACCTGGGCTGAGCTCAACTTCCCATCTTTCCTAAGCCTGCCCTGCTCACCTCTCTCAGAGATGGTGGGACCAGTTCCTGGCCAGCAAGTCCTGCTGGATGGATCATGCCCCTTCCAGCCAACAGTGTTGGCTTTGCTTTGGCAGAAAGGTTCCCTCGGAGAGGAGCAGTCTGCAAATGATTTGCCTGGATTATGCTGGAGACTGGAGCCACCTGAAGAGCAGGCACTCAGAGGTGAGGGAAAAATTTGTTAGGACTTTCTAAGCTATTGATGGTATGGAGGATGAGGATTTATTACCAGTGTACCCCTGAGAACCAGAAGACTTTGATTCTGATATCACCTCTGCTTGTAGCTGCAACATCCCTTCTCTGTCAGGGACATAGAGCCTTGTACAGTTGCTCCTGAGTAAATGTGAAGAAGAATTCATCTACATGGAAGCATCATACACTATTAATACTGTAGTATGGCCCTAGTGAGGAAGTTATATCAGGGGCTCATGTGAAACATGTTACCCTGTGGAGACTCCAAGCACTGTTTCCACCCTTGTCAGGCAGAGGAAGACAATAATTTGTGTATGCTGGTACCTCGTGGCTGGAATCCTGACACAAGCCTCTAGGCAAATGGTAAATACAAATAAGTAACAGTGGACAGGCGGCTTCTGAAAAAGAAGTCTCAACCTTTAAGGGACAAGAAGCCTATAGAAATCAGGAGTTCAAGTCCTGGACAAATATTTAAAATCCTATTAGTATTTTGATGGTTGCGGATGTGACTGATTTTTGCTTTTACTTGTCCCCTTTCCATTAGCTTTTTAATCAAAATGAAATCTAATCACAGTCAGTTACTAGAGCTCTGCTGACAGATGGTAACTTGTTAAGCCATGGTTGTGTGACTGTGTTCATCATCTGCCCATACTCTGTGCCAGACCCAGTAGCCCTCATCTGGTCTCAAAAGCTTTATTAATGTAACTCGGTTTGGCTCAGAAATCACTCCGGCCACTTCTTTACCCCTACTGTGAGACATTATCTTATTTCAGGTTAAGTTAATAACTGACCAACTAAATATAAGACACTCCTTAAGCCATTTAAGTTTTGTCTTGAAGGCTGGAAGATAAATTAGTTTAGAAGTAGTTTTGTTACACTGACACTAAATAAATCACTACACTTTTCTGTGTATATAAAGTTTAAGTACACTTGAAGAAATGTCAAGTTACAGTGGTTCAAAATCATATTGTCCTTCAGTCATGCCACAGCAACAGGCTGAGTGCATGCTCCTCTAAAGTACATCACAGCAGCTTAAACCTCCCTTTGCTAGTTAACCTACAGATTAATGTATTTCATTAAAATGTAATCCACTCTCTATTACCTGGAAGTCAGACTGACCTAAGACAGTGTCTGTGGTCAGTTGGCATGTTTCAGCTGATCGGTATAATTGGTTAAACCATTCACTGTTTCCTGGTGGCCTCACATGCTAAGTGCATTAACCATTTCCATATTTTAACCACTTGAAGGCTGAAAGGCATTTCAATTTGAAAATTTCTCATAGCTCTAATGAGCTTGATTCTTTTACAGTCTGCCTAAAAGCAGTGGAATTCACCTTTTGGAACAGATGCACAAATGGATGTGTCTTTGATGTATTTAAAGCTACAAAAGTTTGATGTTTTCAATTAAAACAAGTGCTATTTACTTCTGTACTTACAGGTAATAGAGCACTTTTGACTTCTACAAAGTGTGTGTTATTAAAGCACTTTGCTAATGTACAAAGGCACTTTCATAAAACAAGGAAGAAAAGAAGCAGTCCTCTTTCAAACTGTCTCTGGAAAATGAGATGAAAGTAGAAAAAAACTTGTGAGAAAAGAGTTCTTTAACAGTATGAGAGCTGTCTTCAACTGTTCCAACGTATGATTTCAGTCATCATCTTTATGCCTAGAAGCACTTTTATAAACATTTGTAACAATTTAAACATATTCTATCACTCAAAACTTTTCACACAAGGGCTCTTCACCCTAACCTTTTTGATGAGGCCAGAAAACACTTATCTTGCGGTTTCCAAGGTATTCCTAAAATAGTACAATGGAAATATAATATGGTATTGTTAGTGTTCTGGAGTAACTATTACTGATTTATTACTTAATATCATTATTGAAACTCTTTGTGGACCTCTTATTTCTGTGTATCTCGGTTTATTTATTTTCAGCAAATATTTCCTATATTACACTCTGGAATTGCAGTTTTCAGGAATTTAGGTGCTGATTCAGCCAGGCACAGGATGAGTTTAAGTCTCTTTTGAAACCATGTTCCTCTTCTTTAGTTCTTCTTGTCCTCTCTTGAATTTAGCATTGACAATGACAGAGTTCCATCACTCAGAAATTTGCAGTCAGATCTACAACTCAAAACTATCTGGTATGATATGCCTTAAAACATAACTATTATATTAGGTTTGTGGTGGCCAAGCTGAAGGAAGGACTGGAGTATTTTTCTCCAAACCTTTTCCTGTTAGGCCATGAAAGGCTTTTTTATTTCTTCTGTTCCAAGTAAAGCTGAAAGGCTGCTTTAAAAAGGGGGAAAAAATTATTTCCAACAAAATGCCTCTCAAATTGTGAGTGTCTCTAAAATGACAGAGGAAAAAAAGTATTATTCTTCAGGTCATAAAGCAATGTTTCCAGTAATGTGGCGTTTCTAATGGAGAAATCATCAGCAGAGATGTTTTTATTTTTCTGCAAAGACCTTTGTGCAAGATGCTTAAAACCTCTTCCATTTCAGTTTCAGAATAAGGCAAAAGAATGGGCAGTTTGCCCACTATCTGTTAAATATATGTATTGCTTCTCATCTCTAAGAAAGGAGTTTTTAACGTGGGAATGATGATTACACTGCATTATTTTGCTTCTGTAGTGGTACCTTCAAAAACAAAAATGCCCCATCTGAGTTTTCTATTAAAAACCAACTTCTGATGGCTTCTTCTTTACGTCTTGTACCATCAGTCTTCCTGTCTGTAAAGGATTTCTAGCTTTTCATTCTGCTGTGGTTTATTGTGTTATAATGATATATTTTTCATCTCTTCTCATTGGTGTAAGTAGTCAAATAAATAGAACAAACAACTACGACAGATGTTTAGTACAGGGCAGGTAGAGAAGCAGATACAGAGGAGTTTGTCTTGCAGGAGAATCCAAAAGCAAAGTGTAGCTTTTGGTGCCTGGGCTTCTGAGGCCAGAGTGAAAAAACACCTTCTTGGGAAAGGATGGATTTTTATGCTCCTATGTGCGCAAGCATTTATTTATTTATTTACTTACTTATTGTAGAGTAAAATGTCATCTCATAAAAGCATCAGCTGCAAACAGAGATGCTATTACAGGTTTTGTATTATTAGCATCCAAGAGTGCTGGGGGTGAGCAAAAGGTGCAGGAGCAGCAGGGGACTGTTGCCATAAACAGGATTTCACAGAGTCATGGGTCTTTCAGAGACATCTCCAGCTTACATTACTTCTAAAGTTAGCATTATTTCTCCATTCCAAATAATCAGAAATAAAACATCAGACAGTAAACACTCCCTCAGTGACTAACTGTGTTGTTTGGGTCTTTTCTTCCCCCCACTCCCCACCCCCCCACACTACTTTGCAGAAAGAAAAGACACTAAAAGTTCCTTCTGTGAGTTGCCAAGGTGCTCCCAGCCCATTGTGCAGAATCATTGTCAGGTTAAATTAGGGAGTACAGACTCCATGAGTGTAAAAAAATCAATACTTGATGGAAGATTGCTCCCCGGAAAATCTGTTTTGATTCCAGGATTAATTCGCGACCAAAGGCTTCTGCAAAATGACATGCCATTAGTCAGAAAATGAACACATTCTACCCTTGAAATTGGATGGAAATATGTCAGGTGATTGACCTATTCATTCTCTTCGCTCTCTGGGCAGAAAGAGTAGGTGTGGTAGCTGTGAATTAGGCCCGCGAACCAGGTCCATTTTCCAAGCAGTGAAAAAAAAAAGAGAAAAAAAAGTCCAATGTGAATTGCAAGTATTCTCTAGGCCATTGTTGTAAAGCTATTGCAAATGCATTCCGTCAAGGTAAATGCATTTGTCTGGAAGGCCTGACTCTCTTGTGTTTTCTAAATCTCAGAATAAACCATACTAAAAATCTTAAAATAAAGCAGGGATTTTTTTTCTTCTGCAAAAAAGGCTTGCAATATTAATGAGAATGTAATTTGTTTGCCATAGATAAAGTAACATTCCACCCCCTGCCTCTCTTTGCTCGCCAGTTTCTTCCACAAAAACTTTCTCGAGACAAACCCAGGGCTGGAGCTGCTCTGGCTGGTCTGTGTTCAGGTGTCTCTGAAGGGTCCCTGTGACCATGCCAGTGGCCAGTCAGGAGCTGTGCAAGTGGCCTCCAGGCTGGCATCCGAGCGCTCTGCAGCCAATGTGCTTCCCTGCCTTGCAAGGTGCCAAACTCTAGGACAAAAGGGCATTTTAATCTTTGTGTTTATATATTCTGAGCTTGAACTGTGTCTGCTTATGCTGTTGAAACGTGCTGAATATGTGGAACAGAAAGGTCGCGACATGAGATATTTGTATTTATTTATCTGGTGTGGAATTGCCAAGGTGAAGCTAACCTCTTGGTAGATAGACTTTTCCAGTAGAGGAAGAAGTTATGGGTAACAGCATTAGACCTTGTATCTGTAGAGTGGGGAAGCTCTGTGTCACTCACAGTGACCTGACTGGAGTGCACTGAGATGGGAGAAGTTGCTCCCGCATATATTCATGAATGCAAAATTGCTATGTAGACTTTGCTCTTTCAAAAACAAGTCACCAACAGGGTTTCCTTTTTGCAACCTCTCTGAAGAACATTTCTAGCAGGTACATCACACTAGGATGCAAGCCACCTGGAGCTTTGCTTAAAAAAACCTCATGGAAAACCATTTATTGGGAGAAAATGCATGCACAAGTAGAATGGAAGCAACAAACACCATCACCAAAAGCTATGATGGCACTGACTGAATACTCAATAGCACACTAATCCATCAAACTACTAGGAACTGCCATATCAAGGGACTGATACTCTAAAAATTGGACCCTCTTCTGTCTGTAATCACAGAATCACACAGAATGGTTGATGTTTGAAGGAACCTCCTGGAGATCATCTAGCCCAACGCACCTGCTACAGCAGGTTCACCTAGAGTAGATCACACAGGAATGTGTCCAGGGTGGCTGGACACATTGAATGTCTCCAGAGGAGACTCCGCAGCCTCTCTTGCCAGCCTGTTCCAGTGCTCTGTCATCCTCAAAGTAAAGAAGTTTTTCCTCATGTTTAGATGGAACCTCCTGTGCTTCAGTCTGTGCCCATTGCCCCTCATCCTATTGTTGGGCAACACTGAAAGGAGTCTGGTCACATCCTCTTGACATCCACCCTTGAGATATTTATAAACATTGATGAGATTCCCTCTCAGCCTTGTCTTCTCCAGGCTGAACAGACCCTGCTCTCTCAGTCTCTCCTCATAGGAAAGGTGCTCTAGACCCCTAATCATCCTCATAGCCTGCCACTGGACTCCCTCCAGTAATTTCTTGTCCTTATTAAACGGAGGAGCCCAGAACTGGATGCAGTACTCCAGATGCAGCCTCACCAGGGCAGAGTAGGGGGGAGGAGAACCTCTCTAGACCTGCTGGCCACAGTTTTCTTAATGCGCCCCAGGATACTGTTGGCTTTCTTAGTCACATGACACATAGTTGACTCATGGTCAACCTGTTGTCAACCAGAACTCCCAGGTCCTTCTCTGCTGCTTTCCAGCAGGTCTGTCCCTAACCTGTACTGGTGCCTGGGGTTATTCATCCCTAGGTGCAGGACCCTACACTTGCCCTTGTTGAACATCATCAGGTTCTTCCCTGCCTAGTCCTCCAGCCTGTCCAGGTCTCGCTGAAAGGCAGCACAGCCTTCTGGTGTGTCAGCCCTTCCTCCCAGTTTGGTATCATCAGCAAACTTGGTGAGGGTACACTCAGTCTTTTCATCCAGGTCATTGATGAACATGTTGAGCAAGACTGGACCTAACACTGACACCTGGAAAACCCCACGAACCACAGACCTCCAAGCAGACTTGACACCGTTCATCACAACCCTCTGAGCGCCCTCTAAAAATGGCTCTAAAGTAACTTCGGAGAATTTTGGACTTGAAATTCTTCAGTTATTATCTTCCATTTTAATTGTGATACAGTATCTGCTGGCTTCCTCATAAGGCCCACAATTCCCATAATAAAGGCTGAATTTACAAAAAGTTGTAATTTCTACGGCCAGTACTGGTGATGCTTTCATTCAAATTTTGAAAGTGACAAATTGTGTAATGAGTAAGTCATTAAAGGTGATGATCCATGTGTGATTACCAAGGCTGGAGTGTTAATGTCTCAGTAGATTGGTTCTTCTACATGAGGCCAGACTAAGCTTTTCAACATGGCCATCAATACCTATGGAGGAAAAAAGCTGTTTCCTAGCAGTACCACAAGAGTGGCTTGTGATGGTGATACTGGCATGCCCAATTAATCTTTGTTTCTCTGATGATTTCATGGACTAAGTGTCCTCCAAGAAAACCATTTAAAATTACAACACTGAGCTTAAAATCAGCAGGAGAAATTTCTCTCCCCCAGATCACAGTGATCCTCACTGACAACCTACTGCAGCATTTCTATTATAAATGTGCACCAGACTAATATTGCAACTTTCTCGTCAAGCATAGAGCATCCTGTCAGGCATGTTACACAGAATTAATAGTTATTTCTACTTGATGGGAACCCTGGAGATGTGAAACTGAAAAAAAGCAGCAAAAGAGAGTAACATCCCATGTTAATATTATAGAACAGGACCAATTGTTCCCCCTAATGTCCATATCCCAACCACACTAGCAGAGTGTTATCTTCAGTCCAAAAATCCATACAGTCACTGCTTCATTTGAAGAAATAATCACTGAATAGAATTTGTCTCTTCTGCCCTTTTCTGATCTAAAAGCAGGAAGTCAAATTTCTTTGTCTTGGAGAGATTGTAACCTCACAGAGAGGGAGTCATCCCACCCTGACAGGAAGAGTGAACTGTCCTCCAAAGTTTCCTTCCTCCTTCCTATTAACTTCAAGAGGGATCTTACAAGATTAACTTAGACTGGATACCAAAGTGCTGACATTAGATAAAATTAATCCCATTCTTCATGCCCACATCCTCACACCTGCAGAAGAACTGTAAAAATGACTGTCTCTCAGAAGCACCAAGAGAGTTCCTGAATTAAAGCCCATGTACTGTTCTCAGCGGCAAAACTCCCACTGCTTTCAGTGGAAACAGGAGCAATACATGGGGTGTTGAGCCCGGTGGATGCTAAATGTGATGCAGGTTAAAAATGCCTTGGAGACAATTTGGTTTTGACAGAAAGAAAAGCAACAGGCTTAAACTGCAGCAAAACATGTTAGATTGGACATTAAGGGAAAAAAAGTTTCTTAGGACAAGGCAGGTGGTAGCTCTGCTTAAGAGCCTATCTAAGCAGTCAAAAATTATTTAAATGCATAAGATTCTGTTTCCAAACAGGATGTTATTTTTTATAATTCTGTAGCAGTTTTGATTTTCTCCTTCATTATTGGGGGTTCATATAGAAATTTATCATTGCAGAAGATACACATGCATAGAAGGTGTGTGAGAGGTTTCCAAGTTTCAGAAGCACAAGCTGTCAGTGGTTATGAAGGTATGATAACTTCTGGGCTGGAACTACATTGTGGATTTCTTTTTCTTATGAGAAGGCTACTGTGACTGGGTTGTACATGAAAAAAAAAAAAAGGAAAATAAAGACTGGCATGTGCAGTTGTGCATGCACTTGTGTGCATCTCCTGTGGTGATGTGTCAGTAGAGCAGCTCCTCCTGTTTCCAATAGTAGCTAGCCAAGCTTCACTCTTAATGGATCTAGGACTTGAAATAAGTCAGCAAATTATTCTAAGAGTGTTGGTGGAGGTTGTCCTTCAAAGAAAAAAATAATTGATCCCAAGAGCATGGAAAGAATTATGAGCCTAAAATGGTCTTGATTGGTTCTTTAATTAGTACAACAAATTATGTAAATGAAACTCCTGACCATGGAGTCTCCTAGAACTACAAATTTGAAGTGCCTACTTTGAAGAACTCTGTACTACCTCATTTTCCTGTACACACTAAATATTAGTAATGGTTTCTGGTCCACCTTTTGATCATTCCTACACTTCGTCACAGCTATATATTCGTAAGTGTGGTCATCAACACAAATTTTGTTGTGTAAAATTCAAAGGAACACTCCAGTGCTTCCACTGTCAATACCTTTTCATAGAACCATAGAATCATTTTGGTTGGAAAAGACCTTTAAGATCATTGAGTCCAGCCATTAACCTAACACTGCTAAGTCCACCTCTAAACCTGTTGTCATCTGAATCTCTCATCTCTTCCATAGCACAGAACTTACCTTTCCCTAGGACAATTCCTGTCCATACCATAGATACAGTAACCACCTAAATCCAAACTCATCTCCACCAGTCACCGTGAGTAGACCTTCCCTCTTCCTTCACCTGTAGCTGTGGGCTATGTGTCTGCCTCCTGCCTGGTCATGAACTCTTGAGCTCTCTGGACATCCACATCTCTATCTGTGACACTTGAAATTTAAGGAAAACAAACAAACAAACAAACAAACAAAACTTTCCTGATGAATATGCCTTAAAAAACAGGTAAAGTTAAAGTGAGCCTGAAGTCTAGGTATCATTTTATTAAAATGCTATTAAAGATGCAGACATTTATGTCACAGGGCTGAAAATATACCTTGAAATCAATGAAGAGCAAAAATCCTGTAAAGCCACAAAATTGTATGGTAGAATCAAGTTTCTTTTTGAAGTTCTAAATGCTTTCTTAGAAAAAAATCCCTATAAGTTAGTGAGTCTACAAGAAAATCTAAAGGAAGGTGAACTCTTGGCATAGCTTCCAATCACAGTTTGCACATATAGTTCATAAGACTTAATGACATTTTTCTTCTCTTCAATTTCACATAAAAAGGTAAAAAGGAAAACTGCAAGAATTTGTCTATAGCATGATGACTGTGGTCAATATCTTGCTATTTGCTCTGTCAATGCCATCAAAATATTGTTTAATAATTTAGAAGCAACCATGTAATTTTCTTCCCCAGTAGTAGCAAATTAGGCACTTACTAAATAATTGACAAAAATACTTAATTCTAGGGATGCCTTGAGGAACGTACTATTAACTGACAGTTTTTAAAACTTTTCCTTGCATTACTGATTACATTTTTAAATTATTGTCATGCCAATTCTCAGCAGTGTAGGAAACTGCACTGCTTGATACTTCAACCTTCTCATTTCAGTAATTAAGCACCTTCTCTCACAAAACTAGAGTGAATCATGCAGAGGATTCATGAAAAAGTAGATATATGGGGTGATGAATTCACATAGGCAGGGGTACACACTTTCAGGTTCCATATCATAACTCATTAAGTTTACACGCCTATTTCTATGAAGACACTGCAAAAATTCTAATTTCAAGGGGAAATGTCAACAGTTTAAAAGAACTGTGAATACATTTTTACAAGCAACTTGAAAAAAAAAGAAGTGTTAAATAATGCAGCAAACTATAGCCTTAAAAACTTTTCTAAGAAAAGCATGCCTATAGTTTCATGCAGCTACCTTCTTCAGACAGAGAAGCTGAAATACTGATATCAAAATGCATCAAAAACACTGGTAACCTGGAAGTGTAAGTTCCACATTCTCACAAAAAAAAAAAAAATAATAAAAGGAGGAATTTCATTGTGAGATCATGTCTGATGATGAAGTGATAGTTGTACATGTGGGATTCTTCCTTCAGGAAGGAAAAATATAACATTTAGATGAATTCAGTTGTGTCCCACCCATGATACTGAGGGAGAGCCACCTTTCTTGTTTGAAGATTATTTCTGAGCAAGCAGAGCCAGTGCAATAGGCATTTCAGTTAAAAGATTTGTATAGATGCGCTAGGTAGAGTTGCTCAGCAGTAGAAGGCTCAGCAGTTATGTTGGAATAATGTTTGATATTTTGGCCTCACTTATTTTTGCCAAAACCTCTAGGTATAGAATTGGATTAGATCCTATGAGCACTGTAACCAAGATCTTTATAGTTTCATGTATTATTTCCAGTAAATCCATTCTTTTTCTCTTAGAAAACAGATGTCGCTGAAGTATTTGTTATATGGGTTGCAAGAACAAATCATTATGAAATATAATTAAACTATTCACTTGGAGTTTATTCATTTTCATTCTCATGATTCCATACCTTCTGTTTCACTTTGGTTTGTACACACAGAATAATTTAATTTTTTTTCCTAGTCAATGAATCTGTTTTTCTAGTAGCTGGTCAGTACATGACAAGTTAGTGTTATAGCTAGGGACTCCAAGTCTTGAGCTTCAAGTTCAAGCACTGCAAGATCCTTTAGGCAACTTGCACCCTAAAAATTGGCATCCACGTGCCTTTGAGAGTCTTGATTGTATACACTAATTGTTTGTCCAAATGATTATTTCTAAGCAATCTCTGAAAACAGCTGGTTATCTACTCTGCAGAGACACTAATAGGGGATTCAGAGAATTAGTACTTGCTTAGATGGTAGGAGAGAGTGGAACAGAGAAAGAACCCAGTTCCTTCCTGCTCTCAATTTCAGCAGATTTTTTTCCAGTGTCATGTGGTTGATTTTAATTCCACAGTAATGAAATTACTTTTTTGCCCATGTCACAGAGCTCAGAGTCCTGCCCTACATACTGTATGAAACCCATGAAACCTATGAGGCTCTATTGTTGAAAGCTCAGATATTTGTATTTCTTCTGTTCATGGCTTTAGCTGTTCTGACCAGCTATCACAAAAGTGAAGTTGTGTTTTAGCTGTTACTTTGTTTTTTACAAAGAAATAAATTCCCTATGCTTAAAAACGTTACTATCTAAGTGGTATAAATTACAAGCCTTGCCATTCACACCTTACTAAGGTAATGAAGTGGAACAGGGGTAAGTTGCCATCTGCTGCTGTTTGGCTGCAGACAGTTTTCTGCAAGACTAAGTTAACTGGTCAGCAGCACATCTGTTTTTCTTGTGATCTGTGATGCCTGTAATTGCCCACTGCAAAAATATAAAAGCATTATTTTAAGATGAAAATTGAGAATTCACAGCAGATTGTTGGAGGCAGCAAAAGCCAGCAGGGTGTCTCTGAGACAGCAATTTCCAGAGCTCTCTAACATCCCACCTCAGGTGGGTATCTTGGAGGAACTGAGTGCTCATGTTCCAATAAGACATTGTGGTGTCTGCCTTGTAGGCTGGAGAAAGAAAATTTGTAGTGATTCTACAGGTTCACAGGTATAGGACAGAGTCAATATTTCTTATTTTTGTGGTTTTTTGATAGGCTAATTAAAGTGCTAACATTTGTCACAGCAGAGTTCAGTTTTAGTAGATCACTAAGAGCAACTCATTATCACAAAACACTTCCAGAGAGTAGTCAGAAGTATTACTAAGATCTGGAAATCTAAGCAGAGTCAGAAGTAATTTTTTGTTGGCTTGTAATGCTCTTTTTAAGAAAAAGCTCTGCCTTATTAATAAGGCATGTTTCATGTAATAGTTCAAAAGCTGTCCTTGCTGGACGTCTGCTAAAAATCCTATGGTTATAATAGGAAATCCAGTTTGATTTGAGATTGCATTTGGGGAGAGTGTTTGCTTCTGTTTGTTTGTTTTCCCAATATGGATGCTGGGGGGGAATATATATATATATAAAATATATATCTATATGAGGGTTTTAAAGCAGTGAATCTGCAGAGGTTTATGAGATCTTCCTGGAGGGGAGGTATTACCTTTCACACTTACAGAGTCTTGTTCCAAAGATAAGAAACGAGCTTTGTTTTTAAAGACAACATATATCTCCAAGAATTTCAGGGAATGGTCTGATTTGAGCAGCTAAAGCTGAATCCATGAGAAAATTCATCCACATTAACAACATAACTTCACTTTTGTCATCTACATAAATAATGCATCCACCTTTAGCAGCAAAAGAGCTGGACAAAACCTGAGAAGGAATGAATCCAGTACAACTATGTTCATAAAGAAAACATCATACAATAAATAAAATACTTGGACTTAGTCACTGTAAAAAGTAACTGCTGTGTTATACAGCTGTCAGTGACTAACCTATCTCTCTCAGACAAAGATATAGGCAAGATTTGTCTTATTCACTATAACAACTGAGAATCAAGTAGGCTTAAAACCAGAAATAACTACAACCATTCCTTTAGATGTGTTTCTTGTAGGAAAGAAACGTGTAGCACATAGATTTGACTTTTATGTGCATGTATGAAAATTGCTAAGGGAAGTTAAACTGAAGAGATTAAACCATAGCCATTTTTATGTCTGCTTTAAAGCAGTTTTCACAGGATAGGTCCAGCTGAGGTGTAAATTTCACCTCTCATAACTGGTGGAAATCACATTGTCAGCCTGGAAAGCAGTGGATCTGCAAGGAAGCCTTACTGGGGACACTGGGTTGAATAAGAAGGTAAAGCATGTGCTAAACAACAATCGTCTCCATCAAATAAATAATTTAAGAATTTAGTAAAACCATTTAAGAGGCTTTAAATGGAAACACCAGTAAAAATATATATATATTTTTTTTTTTTAATTAGTTTCTTTTGGCTCTTTAGAACAATAGCGTAACTTTGGAAGGAGCTCATCTGGTTCAGGCAAGCTGCACACCCTCAAAGCAGGGACAGCTTCAAACTTCAAGCAGAAAAGTATACAGCTGATTGGTGAAATTTTTGAAAGTACATACATTTGGGGGAATAATTTTTGTCTGTAATTTACTATTACACTGTTCTGTACTCTTTTTGTCTCCATTCTCCTGACTTCAGTAATGAAAAAAAAAAAAAAAAAAAGAATAAAGTGGAAAAGGAAAATCGAAGGCTGTTCTTGTTATGGTAACTGTGAAATGACACTTTGACGATTCTAGCACTTGTTTTCTACATCATAATGATGTCTAGTTTTGTTTGTTTTCTTCTGACTTTCTCTATCCCAAGGTTTCCTGGATAACTGAGGTCCTGGTGGTTTCAGCTGCTACAGCACATGGGGTGTGGGTCCAATTATATTGACTATATTGCCACTCCTTGTTTCCCTCTCCATACTCATTCTGTCACTCCCCAAAATGAAAACAAACAAGTTAGAAAAATTAAGTCTCTAACCTTTCGGGAATATAAGCATACAGTCTGTTAATTGCAGTGAAATTATTTCAGCACAGAGGGCTGGGAGCTCTCAGATGTTCTTGTGAATAGATCCAGGGAGAGACGAGGCCAGTGGTAAAACCTTCAGGGACACTTGTGACAGATAAGAGATGGATATAGCAGACAGTGAGGGAGACCTTACAAATATGGAGGAAATACTTAGAGGAAAATCAAGAGCAGTAGAAAAGAAACAGATTACGAAAGGGCAGACATCGGTAGTTCCAAAAGCAGCCAGAAGTTTAAAGAGTCAAAAATAGACAAGAAGTTCTGGGATTTGCCTGGGAAGAAGACTTGGGTGACCTTTAAAAAGAGTGAACTCCTGTTGAGTGCTGGGTTCACAATTAAAAAGACATAGATCAGATGGAAAGTAGGAAAAGTATCAAGGAGTTAAGTGACTGGCTAAAGCAAAAGGGTTGTCTGAACAAGGCTTGCAAAAGCACTGTATATACTTAGGAAGGTAAAAATATGCATTTGTGAGATAGCAGCCCAGAGTTGCTAGCTGTCTTATTTTCCAGCTCTAGCTTCTATGGCTCAGTGAAAAGTATAGCGAGTAGGACAGGAATTGAATAGGAACCACTAGTTAAGGCAAATGCTAAATGACAAGGCAACAAAAAACTTCTGAGCAACATTTAAAACATGTATGTAGAACACACACTGTATCATGTGTTTGGCAAATGGGCTTGCATGAATACCACAGCTGAATTTGTGTTTGGCCATGAAAAGGAGAAATAGCACACCTAATTTCTGAGCAGACACTGGTAACATTAGAAACCATACAGAGTACATCATCTTGTTACAATATAAATCTTTGTCCTCCACCCACTGATGCTCCTTGTTCCAGTAATCATTTGTAGTGAAATTCCAGGGAGAACAACTAATAGAGTCACAGCAGTACACCTACATTTTAACAGGAGGGGACTGTGATTACCAGAGGAGAATTTAAACAACTCAGGATTAAGTGATGCCCTAGCTGTTCTAGTCCACACGAAGACCTCAAAGGACTTAGGCAATTCTGTTTTCAAAATCACCTACTGCCCATGGGATTTTCGCAGTTCTCTGTGTAGAATAACGCGCTATTGGCTCATGAAAAAAAAAAAAAAAAGGAAAATGACTGATACTGTCCCAATCAGAGGGTCTTACTGTCAGTTTTGCCATTCCCTGATATCCAGTATGACAAAAATATCAACATGACCTCAATTGAACTATCATACCATGTGTCTGGGCAGATTAAGCAGTAATAAGCAACGCAGGGGAAAGCATCAGGTAAGGCTTGTTCTGCCTGTGCTTTGGAGTACTGGAAGGTGGCACCTGTTCAATCAATACATGTTCTTTGCAGAATCCATTGCTGGGGAAAGTTGCAAGGGTCATTTTATAGATGTAATATGTAGGGGTAGGAGGGTCTATGCTTGCTACTTTCAGTGACCTGTTATCTATAGTTAAAGTTGGACTATTATCACTGCATATAAATGGGTGCTTCCTCCTCTTCTCATGAATGAAAACAAACTATTATCTCAGTAGCCTAGAACTAAAAATTCCCCTTTTTACCTCTCACAAAAAAAGACCTCATTGGAATAAAAAATGAATAGACTAGTGTACCTGACATGAACCTAGATATTAATAAGAAACATTCTTAGTACACTTCCCACTTTTTTGGTGAAAAACAGAAAAATGAAACTACACTGTAGATATCCTTTTGAGCTAAAACACCATCAACTGCTAATGCGAGGTAAAATTGTCATATTTATACTCTCGGTTGATTCTATATTTCAACTTTATCCTTGAGTTCTTCAGTGTATATTCATGGAAAGATCATGACCTAATGCTGATCAATATATATAAAAATTGATTCATGTCTAATGTAACTCTAGTGTAGTTGATGTGCTACATCCATTTGTGGTGTAACTACAATGACATCAGTATAGATATTTCCAGAATTTGTCTCGCCTTATTTCAGTATGAAGTCTGGGAAAATGCAGAAGAGAGAAGAATTCGTCACTTATCAGTGTTTCCTGGCCACATCACAGAAGTTAGCACTTCAATTTTTTCATTTCTTTAGACAATCAGCAAGTTCAGCTACTACGCAAATGTTCTAAAACTCAAAGCTGGAGGGCAAAGAGGTTTGTTTTAGGGGCAGCATGCAGAAGTTTAAATTTGTCATAAAGAGAGCAGAGTTGTTTGAAAATGCATCTATAAAGCAATGTGGGCAGAACCATGGCAATCAGAGGTAGAATTCAGAACAGTAAGACAATACAAGCATGCCTTTATTTTTCCTTTAAATTTTATATTGAAATGAACGTACAGAATAATATGTAAATTCTTGTCATGTCTAACAAGATACACAACTGTGTCGTGCAGATTTTCCTACCAAGTTCTTATCATGAGTAAGGCAGAGCTGGATTTCTGATTACTCATTTGGTAGCCATGAAATGCCTTGACAGATTACAGTTCCTTCTGATACAGTTTTCTGCCAGTATGAAGAAAGCTGACAAAGAAAACAAAAGCCAACTGACCCTTGGCCATGCCCGATAATTTCTCCATACATGTAAAACTTTACAACTCAATGACTCTACAGTTTCTACCATGTCAAAAGACATATCAGAATGCTGTCTGTACCCTTACAGTTTCTCCTCCCCCAGTAGTCTATCAAGAGCTACTGAAAGATCATGAAGCATTTCTGTATTAGGCTAGGAATGAAACATTTACATAGAGGTACCGTGGCTTTCCAGATTCTCCGATCTTTCTGTCAGGCTGTCAGATGAAAGAGGATTTGAAAGCATGCCCATTAAAACCCTTTTCAAAAAATATTTGCTATTATTACTGAACTCTTTGAGATTTCCTGCCATTGCCACAACAGAACATTGCAGTTCCTTAAGCAATACTGACTGTCTTCAGCAGAGATTTGAACCCAAAGACAACCAGAAGCTAAAATAATACCAATGTTTTTTCCAGGTCAGTCTCCTCTGAGCTGATCAAAGGAAACTATTATGTGGTAAACATAGCAGGCAAGTCACCATGCAAGCAGAGACTATTTGGCAGCTCAGGACTGAACTGTATGTTTATAGTTTAAAATGGAGGTTGACAAAAACCATCCTGGAGCTGGTCCCTAGCCATTTTTCTAGCCTTTCTCCTCTACTGTTTCTGTTTATAAAGTTACATGATAGCAATCCACATCTTAAATGTGCTTTAGTCTTCCTCTAATGTGGTGACAACTGTCAAAAAGACATCAGAGCTGCATTAGAGAGCCTAGGTGTTGATTGCAGATGTTCACACAAGTAGACTGAGAGCTCTTCTCTGATTAGCAAGCTAGGGTAGGAGCTCACTCACATGGCTGCTGTGTGCTGAAAGTCATAATCTCATCTTGCAGGAACTACTTCTGAGCTGCTGCTGTCTTCATTTTTTCAACCCCTTATTAGGGCTTTATGTGCATCTTGCAGATTAGAGGCAATTCTCTCTACATAATTCAGCATTTCAAGGAATCTTTGTACCTTCTTATTTATATATCAGAGCTATGTTAGTGATACCTTCAACTTTATTGTGATCTACATGTGTATCTCTTCCAGGTATGTTACTTACATCATACAGGATTTAAGTTTTTTTTTCAGTTATGGGTCTCTCCGTAGTTGCTCTGTGCCTCCAGCCATGCTCAGCTAGTCTTTTTCCCCAGATCAAAACGTCATTCCATTAAACCTTCATGCCTTCCATCCCATCAAAATATTGATGAATTTCCCCATAAAACACCCTGGGAGCTGAATACATGCCAGTTTCACTTGCTGTTTTTGCTGGACTGAAACTTTGAGCTCTGCGTGGCTTTCTGCCTCAGGTGGCTCATAGCGGTTTAGATTTTCTTATGTCTTCAAGTTCAGAGCACTGACCATCCTCCACAGTATTACTGTGGGCTGGTTGATTTTCTTTGCCTGGTGAACTCAAAATGTTTCACGAGGGGTTAATTCTGATTTTCTCTGTAGTAGCCCCCAGAATTTTTTTATTCTGCTTGCAGACTGATCTCCTGCTGGGAACATATCTAGCTCTTAAAAATTGCTCTTCAGCCTCAGTTCTGCCACAGACCATTCTCTGGTTTCACCTTCAGTTTGTGTTTTTCATTGTTTACAGTTCTGTGGTGCCATACTCTTCAAATTTCCTTATAACAGTCGTAGCATTACTTTACTTTTGTTTGAGTTACATGGAAATTATTAGGCACATAAAGCACTTTAAAGACAGCTATTCTAGAAATAGGACAACCTTCTAACTGACTTCTTCTGTTGCTGGCATTCTAATACAGATGCTTGCAAGTGTGGAGTGACATGCTATTTAAAACTTCCTGTGAGTTTTCCAAATCTCCAAAGAGTTTTGGTTCCAATGGAGCTTTTAGTTGCTCCATTCTTTCACTCCAGCTCTTTTCTTGTTCCATTTTACAAAGACCAGGAGGTGATCAGCAATCATTCAGAGCTTACCATTCCCACTGGAGTTCTGCTTTATTTGATTGTTTTTGCCAGATGCTCTGTGCGCAGCCAGAGGGAGCAAAGCAGCAAGGACTCCTGCCATGTGCCGGGAAGGAACACACAACTGCTACCATGAAGGGAGAGGTGACAAAAGTCACTGAGAGCTCTGAAAGGAACGAAGTAGGGAACAGCAGCTCCCAATGGGTGATGGAGAGCATAGGTGATCAGCCCTTGGCTCTGACACGTACCCTCAAATCGGTAAAGCATGCAGCCCTTGGTGCCTGTTGTTTCATATGTATCAGCTCATTTCTTAGCTGAAGAACACTTTTTGCAGCTCATGCTCTTGTCAATCACCAAAAAAGCATTCAGCTGCTACCATCAGATCCCTGTGGGCTCCAATAGCCCTGACCAGCCTCACCTGGAGCCTCCTCACACCCTCTGCCCATTGGCTCAGTAGCCCTATTTCAGCTCAACCCAGCACACCTGCTTCTTGCTTAGATTGAATCACAAGAGTGCTTGTCTTGAGTCTGGCCTTGTTTCCTGGGTGGAGCTGGGGTGTGTGTTGTAGGTAACTGGTCTCTAGCATTGTCTCTGGCTGGACCCTGGATGTGGCTTGTTTCCTCACCATATCAGAGGCTGTTGATGGACCCTGTTTCGGATCTCCAGCTCTGCTCACCCAGTTTGGGCCCTGTGGGATGGTACCCTGTCAGTGAGGGGCTGGCCTGCTCTGGGGTCACCTGTGGCTCCTGGTTTGGCACCTGTCACAGCATAACCCTGCTCATGTTGCTCCTGGACAAGTACAACCTCTTTTCTCCCTGCAGAGAAGAGCAACCTTACACCATGGCAGCTCCTGATAAAAGGCAGACCTAAGTTGTACAGGTAAGTACAAGAAGTTTGGTCTCCTGATGTGTGACCTTTACTTACATGGGATATATACAGGGGCTATAAAATGCAGATTTTCATTTGTGCTTTTTCCATGAAAAGATTTTTATTTGTCATGTTAGATGACCCAGAGTCAGATTGGCTGGTGTGTACTTTCCCCACCCTTATATCAGAGGGGATTATGGCCTAAATGTGTTTAGCTCAAGCACTTCCCAGGTGACTTGTGTTGAGCTGAGATATAACAAGATTAAAACTAGCAAAGGGTATAGCTGAGGGAATCAGGAAGGCTGGAGAAGTTCTATGACAGCTTTCTCAAATGCAAAACTTTAGTCTGAAGTCCCTTGGGAAGACTGTCAAATCTTACTCCACAAGCACAGAAAGGGAGAGAAGAAAGCTAGCTGCTGCCCTTAATGTAATTGCATCTGGAGAAGCCATTTGAACAGCTGAGAATAGTTGAGGGGAAAAGTACATAATATGCAACAGGTTTTTCCAAATGTAGTTGGGAATGATGTGGCAGTATAGAGACCTCACATATAATGGAGTCTGAAACAAGGCTCCTGCTGGGATGGGTGTTTGCCCAGCAGGGAGAAGTCACAAGGAGTTAAACAGCCATCTGAGATGGGAAGAAAATCACACTTCTCATTTCAAATACTACATCTGAACATTCAGTTGCAGAGCTACCAGAAATAAGAGCACACATACTAGCAGTGGAATTTAAACACATAATTTTCTGCTAATAGGGGTCTACAAGTAAGTTTCTTCTGACATGTAATTAAAGGCAGTCAGCCAGAGACGCTGCTATTCCAGTTAAGAAATTTTTACATGATGTTTCCTCTGCCGTGTGAAATGCTTCAATGAATGCCAAAGGAATTCATAAAGATTTTTCAGTTTGTTTCTGATGTAGGAGTGTATTTCACTGGTTCCCCATAACATTGTTGCATAAAAATAGCACACAGGAACTTCCATGTGATGATAAAACCTGTTAATATTTCTCTGAAGCATTTGTTGATTCAAACTTTCATCATAAGAATAAAACTTGTGAAGGAAGAGTGGTATTGGTAACTTTTATTTGTAGGATTTGTGTCTATTCTCAAATTGAAAACTATATGAAACTCAAACTTTTCTGTTTTCTCTCTAATTCTTATCTGGAAGAAACTTTTAATTCTGGGTTTCTAAAATAGGCATTTAATTTTCTGGAGTTTTTTATTTAAGAACAGAATTCTAAACAGTTCTGTCCTTGAGTGAAAACAGTGAAAATGTCACTGTACCTCTGTGTCAAAAGTCTAATAAAACAACAATAGCAAAAAAAATTCCTGTGAATTACTTTCCTGAAGTCTACAAATAAAAAAATAACTGTCATCTATTAACACTGTGTCTGTGTTTTATAGTCCTGTCCCTACAGGAAAATAAATAGAAGACAAAGCAGTATAACTGTTGAACTGAATGCAAGTTTTTGTGCCTTTCCTTGTCACTTCCTGTGTTGAGTTTGCTATGGGAGCTCTTGGGTACTAATAACCCCAAATGGGAAAACTAAATTGACTTTAATTTATTATGTCACTGTGAAATAGCATTAGATTGTGGGGGTGTTCTCCCACCTCCCTTTGTCTTTGTAAAGACTCTTATCCTAATGTTTTGAATGTGGATACAACAATTTTGGTACATAAAACCATTTTTTATGCATGTCTACATGGTATTAGGGCTTTGATAGGACTTTGATATCAAAGCCCTGAAAACTGGACTTCTTACTGAAGCTTTTCAAAGCTGTAGTCCACAGAAACAATCTGTACGAAAGGCACAAGCCTCTTAAAATGTAAAACAACATTATTCTATGCTCTGTAAAGGCTGAAGGCTGGCTTCATTCCATAGGAACTAGTGAAAAGCTTGATATAAGCTCCTCTGAGGAGCTAGTAGAACTTCGTTTTTAATATGGTGACACAAATTAAAAATCATATGTTTTCATTGTTTTGTGAAACTGAGTGAAGTGTAAAACTACATTTTATGTTACAGTGGGATCAGGTGCCTGAAGAGACATCAAATAGGGACTGTACTAATAGTGGTGAAACTGTTTTGTTTGGGGTTTTTTTTGATGATGGATTTGTTATCCTCTTATCTACCATCAATATAAATACAAATAGAACCTAAGAGTTAGGGCAGGTGAGGTGGAAATCAAAATTCCCATTTATTTGCCACTGCAGTTCAAGGCAAGTATCCTCTACTTGTTTATACTTTATGTTTCCATTTCTTGAGTAGAGTTCAGAGACTTTTTTTTCCTTTTGACAGGCCAAAATTCACGCTGAGACTGAGGTTCTAGCCCTAGAATATGTCCCAGATGAAACTTTAACAGAAGCCCAAAATCAGGGAACAAAGTGACTTCTCTGATTTGAGCTCACCCTGTTAGCATGGTTTTCCAGAATATTAAGTGGTCACATAAATTACTGGTATAAAAGGGTTTAATATATATTTTTGTTTCCAAGTGCAACCGTCTTAGTCATGGTATCTGCATAATCTCTAACTATAGACCTCTCTTATCTGTACAAGAGGAAAACCTCAGCATGCTTTCCTCACACTTCAGTGCCAACTGTAGAGCTGGAATCAGGAGAGTGCCTAATCCCAAGTCTTATACCACCACCTGCTGTTCACTGCTGAGGTTTTCAGTCATTTTTAAATCTATCTGTACAGGAACTAGTTAAAATATGTAAATTAAAAAAATAAAATATGTTTACGCTGGGGGGTGAAGTCCATACCCAAGACCTTTCTGGGATCATTCTGTCCATAAAGTAGTAGTATTCATTGGGACAAGCACTAGCCTAAATAAAAGTCTTGGGGTGGGTTCTATTTGCTGTGGCTGACTGTTCTTATGACCTAGATGAAAGTCTTTGTTTCTTTTTATCTTAATTTCCTCCTATGGAAAATGTAAACTAGGTAGTGTTCAAAGGGCATCACACTGGGCTAGGACTTGGAAGATCAGCAGCTCACCAGCTGGTTGGTTTGGGGTACTGTCTGGTTCTCCAGTTTCCCTACCTGTAAGACATGACCAACAGTTCCTAGTTTGCTAAGAATGATGCAGCTATGTGTTGGTCCTCTGCTAACTCTCTGGAAGATACGAGAATGTATGCCAAAGATTGAGATTCTCAGCTAGCTAGGCCCTGCAGAAATCTACCTGCGCTTGATAGAAAGAAGACAGAAAGCTGAACACACTTCAACTCTGTTGCTGAAGAGGGCCCTCCCTATACCCAACACACATGAAAGACCTCAGATCTCATTGTGTTCAGTGGCAGTCAAGGACAATAAACCCACAAAATGGGTGAGGAAGATCTGACCTAATGAACACAGTTTCATGTCACTACAGAGATTCTGTGAAAAATCTTAAATGCGATGGTTCTTATAATGTAATGAATTTATATATGTACTTCAGTGATTTTGTTTTTAAAAGAGAAATGAGGGATAGATTTAGACAAATAAGAAATGTTATTTTTCTGCTTATGAACACTTCATGTTATATAGTTTTATTTTTTTAGCTTCCATTTTTTCATGGCATATCATCAATGAGATCTTCCCATTAGTATCCCCTGCTCAGCATTTTACATAAAGAAAATAAGGGTCTTTGGGTGTGGGTTTTTTTGGTTTTTTTGTTGGTTGGTTGGTTGGTTTGTGGTTTTTTTTGTTTTTTTGTTTTTTTTTTTTTTTTTTGCTGCTCTTGTGCCGTTAACTAGTGGTTAAGCTACAAAATGAAATATTCTTGCTGGATCATGCAAGTTAGTATCAAAAATCTTATGTGTTTTCAGTCTGTAAGTGCTACCTGATGTCAGTACTCTATAGTAAATGCCCTTGAACACAAAAAATTTTATACAGAATCAAAGTGATGTGATCTTCCAATTAACTGCAGTAAAAGCTGCTGCAAGGATGTCTATGTAAGAAAGAAACTGAGGTCAGTCAATATACTGCGTATTTTCATGCTATGACAATGATGAAGGTCAGATAAGTGGTGGCAGAGCAATACGCTGCATTACTGATTTGAGGAGGTGGGACCAAGACACAGTTAACCTAAGCAAACAAACAGCTGGCCTCTCTGGAGTGCTAGTGGAAAGAATAGAAACTAACAATGGAATCAAGCATCTTAGTTATGTTGGCAATCTTCTGTTTTCCTGAAGCAGTGATATGCTTCCCTAAACACTGAAGAAATCAAACAAGACTATTTCTTTAGTCATGGCATCTTTAGACAAAGGGCATTCATTCACTTGAAAATCTTCCTCACATTGTGGTTTCTCAGGGCCAGCTTATTGGATCCTGTTGCTGGTTTCTTTTGCTGACCCCTTAAATTCTCACCTTAATATTGTGGTTGCAGTCACCCAAATAAAATTATGCAAATCTTTTCTTGGGCCTCCTAAGATATGCTTGCATTGCCAAATGGCTTGGCTCTGTCATTGTCCTGAGTCTTTGCTCCTTCCTTACACCTAGGGTACCTGCATTGCATTGTTACAACACAGTGTCATTACTTCAGGTATTTTGAAGGGGTGGGAAAAAATGAAAACTTTAAAAAAAAAATTCTTATGGTCATTATATTGGGGCTTCTGTCAAACACTACTTATTAGGGCTGTTCTCCTGCAAAAAGGGACTAGCCCCTTGAGCAATGTATATTCTGCCCACTCTCTTTTGCATGGCTGATGGACCAGGGATAGCCCCCTGAGGCCAGTGCCCTGGGCAATGGAAAGCTGCTAAGCTGGAGGCCCCTCTAGGCTACACAGATGAGCACTATTTAGATCCTTTGGGGTGGTGGAGCTCCTGCCATTTTGGTGACTTGCAACCAGAGGGCAGCCATTGCCTCAATATTAATCCAAGCCCATTTTAGTGAGATTAAACCCGAGCCATGAAAGCACACTTCATTTCTTGCAGCTTCAAAGGCTCCTCAGCATGTGTCCACATGCCTGTTACTATTTTGTAAGTCATAAAGATGATCTTTGTTTCCTAAATGACAGCAGAAGAGTTTTGATTCTTTCCTTCCGTCTGTGCATGTAAGAGGATACAAAAGAGGAATGATTTTCCCCCTCAACTGAAAATCATTCTCTCTTCAGTCATTTGCCCACTCTTAATACAGCACTTGTCTATATAATTTGGCACCTGATCCCCAGCAGTATAGGATGCAATTTTATATTCCATACAGCTCTCTTCCACTCTGCAAGTATGTATGCAGTGCACACACACGGTTCAGTGATGTTTTCACATCAGGAACCTTCTCCTTTCAGCAGTAATGGGTCCAACTCAACCCTTACATCCAAGTAACATAGTATTCCTTTTCTCTCCATGAATTTCACCTAGTGTGTTGTTGCTTTGAACTTGAATAAACCAGTAGGAAAAACAGAGCCCTATACTGCCGTACTTAAAACAGGTGTGTCCTTTTGCACCTAAAGCAACATAACTTTATTAGGCAGCTGTCAGATATAGACAGACAGATTCAGGAGATTACAGCCACACAGGTCAGCGGGAGAGAGCAGCAGTAATAAAGAAGACAGATGATCTGCGGTACTCCCGATTATCACTGCTATACCAACAGAGGTGCAAGTGCTTCTACCACACCCGGAAAGGCTGATACCTTTGTCCTGGAGGTACTGCCTGAATGTGGAGTTATGCTGCCCTAGACAATGCTCTATGGGGTGTAGGTGGGGACAAATGTGCCCCTTAAAGTCCCTCTATCATGCAGTGCTTCCTCAGCCTTTGTGGTGCAGCAGGGACCTTTTTGCTGCTATAACCCTACATGTGAAAAAATAAAAAATATAGGAAACATTATGCAGTCACTTATTGCCGAGATTGACCTCTTTCATGCTCAGTTAGAACACTTTTGCTTTCCCAAAAGTTCTGAGAGATACACTGTAATCAAAGACTATTGCAGGAAACTTCTCCTTTAATAATGATCTTGCTTCCTTTTTTTTCGGCTCTACTAACATGAGAGAAGTGACATTTTTACTTAATAAGGACTGGAAGGGCTAAACCAAACCAGTTCCCAGCATCGTAGCATGCTGCTGCTGCTGTTTCAGTGGAAGCTTTGTCTCATTGACAGCTCCTGTCACTAGCATCAATAATTTAAAGCCACAGACACTGTGAAGCTGTAAATAATTTAAAAAATATAATTCATGTCTGTTCTTATTGCTGCAGCTCAGTCAGGATCCAAACTTTTTTATACCTGTATTTATACTAAGGAGCACACACAATAGCCAGCCTGAAGCAGTTCCTTCAAAATAGCTCTTATTCTTTTTATTTAGTTAACATTTCAACATTATGTTCTTGAGAGCAGAGCCTCTGCCATACTGTAGCACATTGAAACAGCAGTTTTTTTTCTGTGAAAAGGTTTCCTGAGAATGGGAGCATCATTAAGTCATAGAAAACTCTTAAATAATGATTCATCAAAACAAACAAACAAAGTTCTTGCTGCTTGCTAGAATGTTAAACAAAAACATATTGAGTCAAAGAATGATTGAGATGTGCTGCACCTAATAATTCTTCCTCCAGAAGCATTAAAAACAAATAATAAAAAACAACAACAACAAAAACCCTTCATTCTGAAGTTACCTGCAACTTAGAAGAGCTCTTCATAGAATCAGAAATAATACTGGTTGCAAGGATATCTTGTAAAGTTTTCCTTAAGGACAACTTTCTGACAAGGACCCTTTCCAATAACTTCAGGTTTCTTTCCTGATATGAAACATTCATAAATGAGATGCTAATTAGTTATCTGAGCTTAAAAGATATGGGACCAGGTAAGACTCTCAAGTGACAGGTGCCTTTGAAACACAATCATTCCAGTATTATTGAGATATATTGCAGGATTAGTTCTTGTTTTGTAAAAGGAAACTTCAAGAATCAGTGCAGTTGTTGTTCATGAGATTATTGCTGTCATCAATGTTATTTACATGCATTAGTATTTTTTGCCTATACGGATAAGGTTGCTTTACTGAGTAAGGCTGTTGAACTCGGTTACTAATATGCTGGGTTTTTTCTGAGGAAGATCATGAAAGTCTTCTGATATGTGCCTCATATAAGGTTCAGGAAAAGCTTTTCTTGTTTACTTTTTTGCTTATTGTTTTCTATTTCTTTTAAAAAAGGAAGAAAAAGTTATGTTTTTTTCTAAGTATTGATGCTATTGGTTTGATGAACTATCCTGTGGAGGGGAAAAAAAACAACCAACCAAAAAAAACCCAAAACATAAAAACAAACAAACATACCAAAAACTTGTCTCTGGCAGGAAGTCTTTGCTGTATCTCTTTTCAGTTGCAACAGTAAGTTTCAGAGCCTGCAGGAGAATGAGTGGCTTGTGTGCTGACTAGTTACAAGAACAGTAAACTAAAAATAGTTGCAAGAGCACAAGAAATCCCCAGATACAGAAAGAAAGAAAAAAAATATTCAAGGTTTCTAAAGAAGATTCAGTCTTTATTTTCTATGCACTTTTTCCAAACTCTTTTAATTCTACTTGCTCCCCCAGCAGCCTATGTAGAAAGCTTTCCCTTTTCACCAGTAACATCTCAATCCTAAAGCAGGGCTGACCAAGGCCCTACTTAGTGGGATCAGATTAGATACTGGGGCGTGGTTTTATTCAACTTGACATAACTTATTTGGTTTGTTGTTTTTTTTTAATCTGTGTTCTTGGTTGCTCTTACTGCAATTTAATCCATCGTGTGGCCTACTGTAACTAGGCTGTGGTAACTCATGCAGAATTCAGCTATAGTTTAGGTCCAAAAATGTCCAATAAGACTTGTATCATCCAGCCTTTCAATATATTTTTTTTTACATATTTAGACTTCCCTGAAGTAACTGGAAATCTTCCTGCTTATTTCATTGTATTGGATCAGGCTTTTTTAGTTGGTTTATGTGAGCAAATGCAGGTTTACTTCTGAGCTAACAGTCTCGAGCAACTTCAAAGTCAATGGAGGAAAAATGAAAACTTTCAGGTAACAATTAGCTGTGTCAAAAATCATGTGTTTAGATTGTCTGTTTCTACCCAGTAGCCACAAGGTGAGCCAAGGATGACTTCTTCAGATGTGTAAATATCTATGCATAAGAAACATAAAGTCATTTGAAGTGTGTCATATTATGTCCCTGTCATTCTGAAAGACATGCACATCTTCCAAGGGACAGACCAAAAAGCATGCTTCAAACATAGGTAGAGCACAGTACGATTCCTAGTGTCACTCATGCTTCTAGTTTAGCCAGAGCAAAACTCTGCATAACAAAGTTAAACACACTTCAACAGCAGATGGACAGGCAGGACCTCTTCATTCAGCCAGTACTGGTCTGAGTAGTATGAAAAATAAAACTCTCTACAAATCTCAGACCTCTGTGTATCAGAATGATTAGACAACTTAGTGGGTGCACCCAGAACTGAACCTAGATCTTCAAAACTTAACCTTAATATGCTTTCTACTGGAAATCGTGGGTAGTATCCTCATGTCTTGCCTTTTTAGAAATAAAGAGCTGATTCTGAGCACCTTTTACTTCCTTTGTCTTAAATAGCAATTCAAGCTTGGTGCCAGCTCCCCGATAACACAATAAGTTTTGGGCACCACTTTCTTACCCATCAACAGATTGAAATAAGAGACCACAAGGCAAACCCCACCCAGCTTTGTCTAATAGCACAGAATGTCTGGCAGACATACGCTAGTAGCTGAGAGGAGGGCATCTGAGAAAATGGACAAAACTGTCATAATCTCGTAATGCATGTCACTCTGCATGTTACAGCTGACAAGGGGTTAACAGCCTGGAGTAAATGCACGGGGAAGTGTTTCACTATGTAATGTGATCAGCAATAAGATTGTTATAGAGCACAAACTTCAGAGCTTCATTTAGAATACTTTAAGAAGGTTTTTAAATATTTGGATCAGAACAGAAGCATGCAGGTATTGAAACTGGATTTCAAAATCTAATGTAGTGCTTCCAAACTCAGTCTTTAGCTTCTCCTAGCTACAGAAATGCTTATTCCTTTATTCCAGGTGGTAGGGATTATTAAATAATGTTGAGCTAAAGAAGCCATACATCTGCAAGAAAAACTGAGTGGGTTCTCTAGTTGCATCCTAAAATTCGTGCACAAGGATTGTATTGTTATCTGGAAATACAGAGTAAATTAATATATAGAACCATGTGTCACAGAAATGTCAAGGTCTAGGGTTCTCGGTAAGTATTTGATGGGCCTTTCTTATTCAGAATTACTAAATCCTGGTTTCGTGCTGCAGTAATTAGAAATTCTTAAATTAGATCTTTTTATAAATAAATACCTGCAGGAATAAGCATAGAAATCTGTTACCGAATTATCTAGTAAACCAGGAAAGAGGTTCACAGTGGTAACCAAGGATCCTTTTTTTACCACCTTGGGTCTTGCATCATAAGTCAGATATTTTTCAAATGACATCAAAGTATTGTTTACCATTTCTCCTCATCTTTGAGGAGAAAAGAGGGCTCAAGACAGAAAGTTACCAATTCTAATCAATAACATAGCTAAATCTTCTTTAAATTATAATATTTGCACTGCACATTTACACATAGGATGCAGAACTTTCTTTTTCTGGTCCCATCTTTAAGGTAGTTAATAAAGGGGAAGTTTTTAACTGACGTTGCCAAAACTGTTTCTAAGTGTTCACTCTTTTACAAGTTTTACAAATGTCCGATGCTTCAACACCTCTGTCCTTGATGAACTAGAATTCCCACTGAAACTTCTACTGGAGGAAATTACGCTATTTCTACAAACTGTAGTAGCTGAGCACTGGCCAAGCAGAATAGCTGTTGTACACTATTTACAAACTTGTTTGTGTAGCAATGGTAGATTAAACAACATTTATGTAAGCACCCTATTAATGTGTTATCAAATCCTACTATATCCTACCGTTAATGTGAAACTGTCCCATTTTTACCCCTTGTGACTTTGCATATTTACCTCAGATGTCATTTTTGGAGTTCATTGTTAGCTTCCACTGCAGCTGGAGAGAACCTGACATCTTCAATAGGCCAGTGTACTCCTGGTGATGCTTGAACACTATATCAATTGTACAGCATGACAAGGCTTTTGATTTAGGTGTTCAGGAAGTGGCTTGAAGTTAGCCTGGGTAAACCTAAGCTTTGGTGTCCTTAGCTACTTAAAAGGCTACAGAGTATGAGAATTGGTATTTGATACTACTAGGTTCCTTAGATGTTTCCCTAGTATTCACTGCAGCTTCAACCTGCAGCCCTAACACAGCTACAGCCCACCACTCTACTCCCTCCAGAGAGGAGGAACATGCTTCTCTTTCAGTCTTTTCAGTCACTTCTCAGAGCCTTACCTGAGACAGACATTAAGATGAAGCAAGAGGGAGAGGGAGAAGGGATGAAGAGTGGGATCAAGACAGGCAAGCTCAGATTTTGAGGCCTCAGGAAAAGACTTTGGAGAAAAAAGTTTTTTAGCTGAGAAATCTGATAAGCTTCACCTTTGGAGGTAGAGAATGTGCAGTGAAATCCTTTATATTGTATGCTTGTCTATACACTAGAGTAGTTTCTCCACTTCCAAAGCTTCAATAAATAATAGTAGTTCCTTAGCAAGAGCATTGCTTTTCAGAAAGTTATTCCATGTAAGTAGACTAATATTTATCTATTTCATCCATATTCTGACTATGACACCTACAGGCCAGAGGAGAGCTGTGCAAGAATGAATATTATTTTTAGGAAATAAAAAAAGAAAACATATACTTGCCCATTCCATCGCAAGAAAACGTATGTATGTATTTATGATGAGGAATACACCACTCGTTACTGAGCTAATAACAGTACTAAATTAATATTATTTTCTTTTTTTTTTTCTTTTCATTTAAAGGGGAGCAAACAACTGCTTTCCTAAATCTCTCCAAGGATATCTTTAAAAGCACAGCTGTAGATCGGTGAGAAAGACCTTTACAAACAGACTGTGTAATTCCTGAAAAGTCTATTCACTCTGAATAGCTACATTGTTCCATATAAGAATGCACGGGTATTAAAATATAGTGCTTTTCACCAATGGCTATTGGAAAATTACTGCCTGAAGACAATTGTGACAGTTTTTATCTTCCTCAAATTGAAAGAGGTGAGGAAAAAAAAGGAGTGTTTGTAACAGGGTAAGGAATCCTGTAATTTCTGTTTGCCACTGGGTCCCACGAAAACAATGAATTTGAGTTGCCTTGGGCTGGTGAGACATGGTGCCCAACCCAGCTGTGATTACAGCTTCAATAGTAACTCTATGAAATGAAAACTTGTTCAGAAGAGCTTGAACACATGGGAAGGGAGTAAAGGTGTCAATACAGAATCAAGAAATAGAAAAGACATGGTAAAATTTTACCTGCTGAAGGCCAGATACATCTTTTCAGAAACATCACCGTCTTTTCTTCTGTGAGCTCCTTAAACATGTCACATTACTGGGGAAACTACTTGGACAATACAGTAAATGTAAAAGCTAGAAGAGAAAATGTCAATTCTAATTAAGGCAAATCACTATCTGCTTTTCAGCTCTTAATAATGCACAGTATAGACATACCAGTGTCTTAATCATCAGAGATGCTGTCTATACTTCAGACACACCAACACTTTTGGTCTTTTTGTTGGGCATGGCAAAACATCTGGTGTCTGTTTTCAAGGTTTCCAAATCTCCCAGTGTTTGCTGGCTTTGTCCCCTATTCTTCCTTTCATAGAACAGTTTCTGATTGTACCTAGGTACCCTGGAGTACTTCCCAATGGGAAAAACCATATCCTGGGTGAGAAAATAGGAAGTTTACTTTAACCTACTCTGCAAAAGTGGAGACTCCAGCCAAATATCTATTTTTTTTTAGTGAATTACTTCTAACCACAATTTGCCATTAATATTGCCATTACCAATATCTTTCAGCTGAATCTACCATCTCCTCTGGTCACTCTGGATTTAATTCAGTTTACCAGAAAACAATTTTCCTCTCATAGCCTATACTGAGCTGTTGGTATCACTGCTTCCCGTTCTTCACTGTTAAACAAACTGCTGTGATGTAACTAATTCTTGTTTGCATTTTCTCTTTTTGAGACAATGGTCTATGCTACCAAACTCAATTTATTGTAGCTTTCCTTCAGCATTATGTCTCAAGATTTTTTGATTCATAGTTGAAGGAAGATAATTCAGTTAGCTTTGTGACAGAAACAGAAGTTAGTATTTTCGCATCATGGATTTGTCTAAGGCTATTCTTTTTATTCTCCCCGTATATATTTATGGACCTGTATTCATTACATTTTCATTTGACATTGCATGTAGAGAATATCTGATTATTAGCTGAATTTTGCAAGATTAACAGACCCAGAAATTTTTCATGCCACTTTCTACATCTGTACATGGAATGATTATCAGAGTATCTTATAGCAGGATGACCTTTTGCTGGAAATTTGTCAAAAGTTTTTCTGGTATCTACTGTGGGAAAACTCTTTCTTGAGGACATATAACTTAACTCCTGTTCATAAACCTTCAGCCATTAAAGACTCAAAATACTATTCCATTATCAGAAATGATGAAAGATCTCTCATAGGTTCTAAAATCTTTGTGTGCCTTTCCTATTCCAGGAAGGAATTCAAGAAGGCTCAGTGGCAGGGAGAGGGGAGGAGATCAACATCACTCAAACAAACACCACCATAATGTCAGTGTCCCTCCATGGAAAGCAGGGGCCAAGATTTGTTTTTCATACAAGAAGCCAGCTTGTGACACTGATCTCTGCAACACTCAACAGTGAGGACTGAACTTGGACACAGTCTACTGTTCCGAGGACGAGGAATTGAAAGCGCTAGGCAGATATTGCTGCTGCTTCTATTGCTCCTATATTATGCTTACGATACAATGTCAGGCACTCTGGGCTTCTCCCTGTAAATGTCTTGGGCAATGAGATTTTCATGGCTTGTTTAGAAGAAAAGAAGTCCTGCTACTAAAAAGGTTTTCTTGGAAAATGACCTTCTTTAGCTCTTTTCCTAACTTTAAATCCACAAATTCAAGACTAGGAAAACAGCAAGATATGCATTTTGGTTGAAGATCTTATCCCTAGAACCAAAATCCAGATCAGTTCAGGCTTTTCTCTCTAATTATTATTTGTAATAATAATCTGCTTTCTTTACCCTTAGCAATCACTTGTCCTTTGTGATGTTTAATATTGCTCAATTTCTTCTTTCACTTATCGAGCATCTTCATCATGCAGACACTCACATCAAGGAACAAAAAAAAAACAATCCTAAGAAATACTCTGACAAATAAAGACCATCTGGTGTGCATAAACATAAATGAGATGCGAACCAAAAATTTCAATAAACACTGAATCACCATCAATCTAGTATACATGCAAAGTCCCAAAACAACAGAATTATTTTGCAATGAGTAATGTCTTGCCAGTAGGGCACTATGCACAGTGTGATTAATTTTCACAGTCTAATGAGTTCCCCCCACAAATAAAAAAACAAAACAAAACAAAACAAACAGTCCAAATTTATTTTGCAGTATCAGTCTTAAATTTCACTCATTCATTTACTCTAAAGTACATTTGTTGTGATTTTTATCTGTGGCACTGTACTGGGAAATGTGTTTCATGTGCATACACAAATCGTTATTTTAGCTTCAGAATCTGTAAAGTTCCTTGCTTTCTGTTAAAGAGCGGAGAAATGTATAAAGCAGGAAGACAGTGACATGGCTAAAGTCAGGCCACTACTTCTGATCCAGCAAAGGAGGAGTAACACATCAATTACCCACAAAGATTTGAATGAAGCTTCTTTTTGTCACAGACATAAAATGCTGCTGAGCAACGCACACCTTGTAATTAAACATCAAGGGCTGGGCTGTGCCCTGCACTTGGCTGGGGCACAGGGGTTGAAATCCTGCCCACTGAGTCAATGGATTTTTGAATCAATGTCAGCAAAGCCAAAGATTCAGCCAAGGCCCACGCCTTGGTGTCACACACTGCTGCCCAAAAACAGGGTGTGAGAGCTACTGAAGGGATGGCCTGGACAGCTTGCAAATCTGCTAACAGCTAGCTGAAGGCAAAGACATAATATCCTGTTACCTCCTGTGTACTCTCCTCTCAGTAGGAAGATTTAGAAACCAGTAGATAATCTGCCAAAGAAAAGATTTATTCTCACTTCAAGGAATCTTTTTTTTTTTTTTCCATTCCCGACAGTCATCTCAAATACATGACGACTTATCTCTTGTTCTTCCATTTTGTCTTAATTTTAGTGACTGCAAAGAAAAATGTCAAAATCAAGAGTTTAAACCAAAGAAAACTCACAAAATTCCCCTTACAAATGTATAGAGAATAAACAGGGGAATGGATATAAGTTCAGAAGCATTTCAAATTTCAGATAATTTAAAATTAGTGATTGATATTTAATGAACATATGATACACGCTGTTACATTATTTAGTAGCAGAGTGTTCTTTTGCAGGACTTAAGGTTCTGTAGATATTTTTAAACTGTACCTTTTTTTTAAAAAAGGACTAAACACTAAACATCCACTAAATGGAGCAGAATTTACCATCTACCTCACTTTCTTGATTGGGTTCAGCTACTTTGAATCTACTCACTCCTAACCAGGTACCAACTCAGAATCTAACCCCACTGTAGAAGTTGAGACTGTTGTTCTATTTAGCCAGACATAATGTGAAGTGTTAGGACTTTTTCTAAGTTCTCATGTGCAGAAGCCACAATAAACTTGCCCCATCCTGATGAATGGCTCTGCTCTCACCAGTATGAAGTCCCCACGCTGGTGTGCTGTATAGCGTTGATGAGGCATCTACTATGAAATCCCACTGGCAGATGCCCCAGATTTTTACCATGTTTTTCACACATTTTAGAAATGTGGTGAGCTGCAAGGCAGCTAATTAATAGTTTATTGGTGGTTATCCTAGAGTCCATAATCATCTTCTTCCACTATACCATCCTTACCACAGCTGAGCTCTAAGGCTCTGTGGTCCCCACAAGTAACATATGAATGTCAGAGAGAGATCTACAGAAGGATTTGTCCAATGAACAGGACTAAGTTACCAGGATGCCAGGTTTCGGCGGATCTTTTCCCACATAGTCTGCACCATACTAAAAAGAGTGTTACAAGGGTTGTGTGTTCAATGTTTACAAATATCTTCTGTAGCACAGTACTTCCCAATATATCACCACATCCTTCCCCCGACATTTTTCCCCAAGAAACTGCATTAATGTGGAGGCTACGTTCCATGTACTGTGCCCCCTCATATCATTCTTCCTATACTCTACAGGCAATCTTTGTTTTTATTGCCTCAAGTGTGGCAAGATTTTACCAAATCTGCCTCCTTGCTCTCTTTATTTTACACCACAATAGTTCTCGTACTCTAATTTCAAACACTTTATAAGCCCCATTCTTGTGGAAGAACTGGTGGGTACCAGTGACCCTTCACCATTCAGAGCAACTCATTTTTCCTCTCATCATTGCCTAGATACTTGCACACGGCAAGTGACTCACATACATGCTCCCCAGTCTCTGATTAGAGCTGGTTGGATCATTCCTACAAATCATGCATTACAGGAATTCTCATCCTTTAGTATTAAAATAAATTATTCATGTTCTTTAAAAAATGAGCTGGTTTATTGCTGCTGATTAAATAATATGCCTAAAATACATTGTTTGCAATATTTTTTGCCCATCAATCATTTCATGAATTATTCAGAAATATTTGTATTACACTGTCTCTGGTACTGGTTATTTGGAGTCAGGGAGGTAGATAAATATCCTCTTAACATATTCTGTCTCAGCAAAGACTTGGACTGGGAGATGGGGGAAGTGTTGTGGGTTGCTTGCTGTGGGTAATACCTAAAATTAAAAAAAAAAAACAAAAAACAAAATAAAAAACACACAAACAAAACAAAAAGAAAACTAAGATTAGATGCTTGTGATTCTATCTACAGTGTGACTTCTTTCTTTCCCCTTCCTTTCAGAGAGGGAAGGTTCTGCAGTTCAGTAATGAATTTGCTGCACACCGAATTCAGACTGAATCTCCAGGAGAGGGACACAATGAATAGACCAGGAGGAAGGACTGAACACTGATGTCAATTAAACTGAAACCATGAAATAAATGAGGGGTTTCAGTGGTTGTTCTTCATAGCCACTTCAGTTTGGTATGCAAGGGAATGCTTCTGTTTTATTGCAATAGTAAATTTTACAGCACAGGGAGAGAGAGAACATTGGCATTTCAATCAGGGCAGCTTCACACACATGTGTGCAGCCCACTCAACCCTGTGTTGAAAGCTTTATGAAAGAAAGCCTGTAGGATATCCAAGAGATTACTTACAAGATTCTAAGGGATGGATTTTTACGAAATCCTTATAACACAGCCTGGTGCCCTTGCTGAAGTGAATTTGAAATGTGCCCCTGAGCTCCTCAGGGTCTGCAGACAATGCTGGTAGATATCAGGGTATACATGCATACCTATATTTATTACAACCAGCAGACATAGGCTTTTTTCAGATACAAAGATAAGGTGTCAGTCTTTGAGATTTTAAAAAATCAATGGTGTTTCTAGTAGCTACTATTAATTTTCATTACCCCATCAGTCATTCAGGAAACAAGGTTTGTCTGTGTTGCTTTAGCTTCTGAAAAGAGAAAGCAGCCATTGCACAGGAATATGGGGGTAAAAGGGACAGGCAAAACGAGGTCTGACATTTTCAAATGATCACAGATTATACCATCTTATGCCTTAATATATGCTGAGAATTTTCTTGAGGAGCTAATATTGCATGAAGATAAAATGTAGTCCTCAGCACATTAGTAAAATATTTATACACTACTTTCTTTCTTGCTAGAAAAAAAAGGGACCTATTCCACATGTGCTAAGATGATTCTCAGAGGACCTGAAGATTCTCCTTGGCAAAATTATTAAATTGTAGTCTCTTTAATAAACTGGAAATGCCTTTACCAAAGTTTGTGATAAAGGGTGGTCCTCAATAGAATACGATAGTTCACAAAAAGAAAAAAAAATCAGTTACATTATTTAGAAAAAGACCCTAAAATGTATAATTTTTATAAAGTTCTGGGAACAGACTTGACAGTTAATTTCAGTTTATACCATATTTATAGACCCTGATACTAATATTCCACAGACACTTGATACTCTAAAACTTTACAATATGCAATGTGATCAGTTTGCAATTGATACATAATTAGAATTATAATACAGTTTCCATTTTGAGATTTATTTTCCAGCCCAGTTGAACTATCCAAACAAAGCTGTTGCAGAGAGATGCGTTTCTTAGAGGAACTGATATCCGTATGGGAGTTAGAAAGATAAATGAGTGGAATCTGGGTTCGGGAAGAAATAAAATGAAGTAGCCCATTTCTATAGAGAGCTTTTTTCCCATCTCTGTGCACAAATTGCCTCAGATCAGTTTCTCTTACATTCCTTGTAACTTAAGAGTGCCTGTCACATTGCCATGGAATTTGATTCTCAGACTTCAGGTGGTGTTGAATTAATTCTGGTTTTGCTGTGTAATTGCTGCGTAACTTGTAAAATTGTTTAGTCACAATTAGTCAGCTGATGCATTGAGTCAGTGGCAAAATCCAATACATGGTTTTGCTGAAGGTGTGACCTCATTTATGTCACAAAACGGGAGGGTACTTCCTAGCTCTTTTTTTCTAGTTCTTTGAAGAACTTTAAAGCTCTTTATTGCTATTTAAACGATGAGCCATGTCTGCCTGATGTAACCCACTGATCCCCTCGTTACAGCTTTTGGATGAGCAAAGAAAGGCGGCTTTGGACCTTGAATGTATCATATGCTTACTCTGAAGTCAGGACCTGAGCTTGTAACATGACCACTGTTGGCTCAGTTTTCTTAAAGAGCTAGCAAGTCTTCTGCTGCTGAAAATTTGATGAGGAAGTTCAACTTTTCTGTGATCCTGCACACTGAGAACTGCATTACCCTGAGTGAAAACCCACAGAAATCAATAACTACCTGAAAAGCAATGTGCTTCTCAGCATATATCAGGGTGACAGATACAGACCACAATAATTCAATGAAAAAAGTACCTAATGTTATTGTTTAGATGATGGGTTAGCGTTGGGTCAGATGACCTGCTCCTAAGCAAAATACTATGGCAAAGTATAGGCAGGTAACTGCATGTAAATGTATATAGTTAAGTCCTGTGAAATAAGTCTGGAGTAACTCTGAATAACATGCTCAGTATTTTCCAGACTAGTGAGTAATATTCAAGACGTGTCACGTGCAATGGGTCATCATGTTTAAATGACAAATTCCCTGTTCTGTTAGCTGCATGGCACCTGCAGTTGCTATTGAAGGTGGCACTTTCCAGTGACACTGATGATAATTGCAAAAGATGAGCATATCTGTACTTGCAGGTCTGAGATGGTAACCCAGTGCAGTGGTAAGATCACATTCAAGGGCAGGCAGGAGAACAAATCCCTGAGCATTTAGCTACATGCCACCACCCAAGTGGCAAAAAAAGCCAACAGCATCCCAACATGTATCAAGAAGAGTATGAACAGCGCTCAGTGCTGGTGAGGCCCCACCTCAAATACTGTGTTCAGTTTTGGGCCCCTCACTATAGGAAAGACATGGAGGTGCTGGAGTGAGTTCAGAGGACGGTGAGGAGGCTGGCGAAGAGTCTGGAGCACAAGACTTACAAGGAGCAGTTGAGGGAACCGGGGCTGTTTAGCCTGGAGAAAAGGAGGCTGAGGGGAGACCTTATAGCTGTCTGCAACTATCTGAAAGGAAGGTGTAGCATGGAGGGTGTTGGTCTCTTCTCCCACATAGCAGGTGATAGGATGAGAGGAAATGGCCTCAAGTTGCACCAATGAAGGTTCAGATTGGATATTAGGAAATATTTATTCATGGAAAGGGCTGTGAAGCAGTGGGACAGGCTTCCCAGGGAAGTGGTGGAGTCATCATCCCTGGAGTTGTTTAAAAGACATATGGATGAGGTTCTTAAGGACACGGTTCAGTGCTGGAGTTAGGTTATGGTTGGACTTGATAATCTTAAGGGTCTCTTCCAACCAAAATTATTCTATGACCTCCAGGTGGCTCAGAATAACTCAGAGCCAGAGCTGTAAGCAAAATGGTACTTGCTCTTCCAGCTTTGGTTAAGAAGATAGGACTGAGAATGGGAGAAAGAGGGGAGAGAGATGGGAAAGTCATTGCCCAGCTGCCCTGCCAAGGGCACCTCACCTGGCTGCAGCAGCAGTCACAAGGTAAAAATGAGCAAAAGAGGCATAAACATTTTGCCATACCCAGGAACATGCTGTCCTGGGCAACTGGTTTCTCTCATCCAGCAGGCCCTCCTCAGAGAGCTCGGGTAGCAGTTCACAGGTGACAGTGGCTCTGCAGGGGGCTGTAGCTCCCTGGGGGAGGGAGCCAGCCCCACCATATAGCTGGGTCCCCAGCGGTCCAGCCATGCCAGCTCACTTTCTTCCACAGCTGAGGATATCAATTGCCCAGCAGCCTTTGTGCTAAGCACAGCCAAACAACCAATTACACACAGCAGATACGGCATACATGCTATACTGGAATTGTTCACAATCCACATGCAACACAAAAGCCACCATTTAACCACCCTTGTCATAACCTCCACCTTTCAGAGACTGTGCATTGTCACTGAAACAATTGTTTTCTCATGGTTTCAGGTGCCAAAGAAATCGCTGCACACCACAAGTTTTATGCCTTCTAGCAGTTCCATTCACTTCAGACAATTGGATCAGCATTGTACAGCTGCTATTCCTGCAGTTTTTCATCATTTGCCTGAGTTTATACAAGGGATAAAACAGAGAGGGCAATTCGTCTCTTAACCAAAGGAAAAGAGCCGGCATTTCTCTCCCGTTGGAGCAACACAAGTGTGATATAAAGTCTGTGTGATTTTAACAGAGATGCAACTCACTGGGGAAATTCATATGCAGAACACAGCATTATCCTTGGACCAATTACATTCACAATAATTATTTGTGTGTTATGATAGGTTATTGTTCAAACAAAAAAGGCAGTTCTGCATCCAAAAATGTAAACAATAAGGTAGAAAAACCTTATTGAAGGATATCCGAGTCATGGAGCTACAAGGTCCTGATTGACTGAAGACAAAAAACAGTCAGACTCGTCACTGATATTCAGTAGACACACAATTCAGCTACACAACTAAGATGTAGAATTTATTACATTTTCTTTTCCTTACTGACATAAACTGTTATGTTCATGTGGAATTTCAGACTGTAAAAAGCTCACTGTCAACAGATTGAAGACAATTAGCAATAATGTTTCTTTGCATCGCTGTTGTATATTCTGAAAATAATAGTCCCATGCTACACTCTCTTCTATCAGCATTAGTCTTGAACTGGAATGTGTGTACAGATCATTTTGATCTCAGCCATACCATCCTTTTTGCAATGTTTGGGATGTTGAAGTTCCAGAATGAAAATATGGACTCTGTCTGAGGACAAAAAATTTCACTCATTTGAGGAGCAAACCAAGGAAAATGACAGATGAGGGGGAGACCTGCATTGGTGTTAATAAACTGTACCTGCTGCTCTGTTTAGTATGCAAAGTTCAGAGTACAGCTTTTCACACTGCAAGCCTGGCTTCCCCAGGGATGTTCAAAGCAAGCCTGGGGAAAGCAGGAAGGAAAAAAATATTCCTTCGCCTAACAACTTCCACTTATAATTCCATACAAGCCAAACTGCTGTCAGTTCATGGAATATTTAGGGAAGGGTTTTGGTGGTTTGTTTTTGGTTTGGTTTGGTTTGGTTTGGTTTGGTTTGGTTTGGTTTGGTTTGGTTTGGTTTGGTTTGTCTGGGAGTTTTTTGTGTTTTTCCTGTTTGTGGGTTTTGTTGGTTGGTTGGTTGGTTGGTTGGTTGGTTGGTTGGTTGGTTGGTTGGTTTGTTTTACCAGGATCCGAAATGGTAACAATTACACAAGAAGAAAAACTGCTCTGTTGTGACATCCAAGTGTCAAAGTTCTGTCCTTTGGTAATACAGAGCAAGGAAGAGGCAGAAAACTATTCTCTCCCTTGAAAACATTTGTGTGAGAAATAATAGCAAAATGGTTATTAAGATTCCTGTGGTGCTTTGAAGTGAGAGTTAGACATTTACTGTTGATATATTCATGAATTTTTAGTTTCCATATTCTGCCATTTTCTTCTGACATTAAATGAGACATTTTGACCTAAAGTGTTGTGTAATTTTATCACGTTATTAAATAAGAGAGAAATTATTACACAAAACCAGAAAAATGATTCCTATGTATTACTTACCTTCTTCACAAGAGGGTGATAGAGCTTTACTAGTAAATTGCCTTAATACCCTGAATGAGACATGTTACAGGAAGACACAGAAATGTTTATTACTGTGCCCTGGTAATAATCATTGATCCTCAAGGTTTATTTTAAGCCTCTTGTTTAATTTAGGGTTGCTGTAGCCTCCTGTGCTGTGAGCTGCAATATTTAAAACCTCATTAAGCCTATGACCTTGCTGTCAACCTGTTAGCTCACTGTTTCCTTCTCTGTGGTAGATCTGGAAGCAAAGGATTTAAGCACTGGAGGTCACCATATCATTGTTGCAACACCCAGCCAGAAGTACACAACCCCATCACCCCTTGCATGAAGGAAAAATGCACAGAGAGACAGATCAGGATAGAGTGTGTGAGTATGAGCATGTCTACCTTCTTGCTGTTGTAGGCAGTCCTGCCAGTGCCCTCTCATTCACCATGTTCAAGGAAAACAGCCTCAAATCTGACCAGTCAGTAGAGGGGGATACCTGAAAAAGACCACAGACCAGACCTTAGGCAGAATACACACTTTGGGAGGAACTTACGGTTTAAGGCTCTTCAGAAACTTTGTGCCATGTTTGGTGACAATGCATATATTATCTTTATCAAATATTGACTGTTTTCATTCTCCTCACATCTCAATAGCTTACTCTTTTCCACTGTGTTTTAGTCTTGTTTACTACAAAGATAAGTGAACAGTGACTAAAGTGTTGATGAAATTAACCCAAATACCATTTAAGAGCTGTGATTTCTTAAAAGGATCGTATTACTCCAAAAATTAGAGACAATGAAACATGGTTCTGTCAGTCCACGACAATAAGCACTGTATGGAGAATAATTTATGGAGTAAATAGTCCTCTGCCCTGGGCCTTCACAAGCCTTAGCTCAGCTCTGCCAGACACAGCAGTACACAGCAACAGAAATTGTCCTGGGGAGAATGTGATCATCCTGCCCCACAGATTAGTCCGTAAGCAGCACAAGTCCTGGCTATGGTAATCAACCACCCTCCAAAGAAGCTTGAAATCTTGAGGGGTCTTTGTGAATTATGATGAAATCCCTCGGCTGCTTCTGTCAGTTTGGGTTTGACACACTGATGACTTGAAAGACAAGAGTGTGTAATAATGACCTGAATGGGAGCAATGCTTTATGTGAAGGTGTAAAGGAGCAGCTCATGCTACTATGTTCGTATATTTTACTTTTGGCTATTACTCTTGGCTGATGGCTTAATGGCATAACTTACCACTAAGATGCAGCAGACAGAATTCCTTTGTAATGGTCTCTTGCGACCCTTTGGTAGTGCTAAATTCTGTATGACTGTGCACGCCCCCTCTGGAGCCTCTCCCCAGTACTTACAGGTGTGCAGGGAGTTACTACTCAGCCAAGCATCTTCATGGCTCAGAGTCACCTGTGGCATAGCAAATACCATAAGCCTAAAATTAGCCAGTTTTTAACCTTAGATATGGCAGTGACAAAATTACAACAGGTCACAAATCAACTACTTAGTTTTTCACATTTTCAGGTAAGTTTTCGTTATTCTGCAAAAAACACCAGAACTTGTTTGTAGCCTATGAAATATAGTTCTTGTGTTTTGATCCTTTGGCATGTGTCGTTACAAAGTGCCACCCTAGTATGCGGACACTGCTTTATTTAGAACACACACAGGTATGGAAAACGTCTACACACTGAGGCACTAAACCTCACCCTCAAACCCTGACAGCTGGCCTGTCAAAGCCAGCAGCATACAAACAATTTGTCTTCAGGTTACACCTGTACTTCATACCCCAGCAATGCTGCTTTTGATATACAATATGATTCACTGAACTGTCCACCCAATACTAAGACAAAGGGGCAGGAATATGAGCTTCCTTCATTGTTTCTCATGGTTATAAGGATTTATCTTAAGCAAGCATCTGTGTGGAATGATCAGCTTTAGTAAATGTAATACTGAGATGATGATAGTTTGAATTTGGGAGGCACAGTGACCTGTGTATCTTTTCTAGAAGAGCAAGAGGCAGAGGGGTAATAAGCAAAGGGTTAACACACATTTCATAGCATCATTATGACCCATCATGAGGAGTCACAAGTTTCTGTGGCTAGAAGGCTTTTCTGTGACTGTGCATTTGTGTGTTCAGGCTATACTCAGCATTGTTGTTATTAAAAAAAAAAAAAAAATGTAGAGATAGCTAAATAAGCCTTTAGCAGACAGGAGGTGGAAGTGATAGAACCGGGCTAGGACATCAGCAGTCATGGACACGTATAGTAACTACTGAGGAACAGATATATATGGTTCTGGCCATCCAGAGGCAGCAGTGTCATTTCACCCCCTGACACACAAGTTTCTAGACAGATTTGGGCTACTTAGCCACTCATACCTCGGCATGCAACCACCAGCGAGCATCCAAAAAGCGCCCCGAGCAGGTGCACAGCCTGTCTCTGCAAAACAAGACGGACAAGGGGAATGAGAGTGCTGTGGCTGAGCGAGTCACAGCATGCAGCCATTCATCCCTCAGCACCCACAGTACGAGGACAGGCTCTCCCGTGTAGCCTCATCTAGGTGTCCCTGCTCCGGCAGAGGGATTGGACTAGATTATCTTCTGAGGTCCCTTCCAATCCCTAACATTCTGTGATTCTGCTGTCATCTGTGTCCCTGCAGCCACCAGCCTTCCCTCGCACAGGAGCTGGGACACCGGGCAGTCACGGGGGTGAATGCGGTACCCTGGCCAGCACAGTGAACAGGGAATTAGTCTCTCCAGACCGATAGCAAATGTGCTCCTGTCAGGGACCTGCAGAAGCGCCCAGGACACAAGGGCGTTTACTGGAATAGGATTCAGCAACCTGGAGAAATACAGCTTGAATTTGGAGGTTGATTTATAGTATGTTTAAGAAGATTAAACAACTTTAAATTCATGCTCTTAAGCCAAACGCAGTACACACACACACAAAACTATTATTTTGTTGGGTTTATGTCAAAAGGGTATTACCATTTAATAGAAGCAAGCGATGAAATACTCGACTCCTGCTGGCACCCTTCACATTAAAAATTATTATTATAATGCCTAAATCTTGTAGAGGACAGCCTGAGAGCACATCTGACACACAAGCCCGTTGAGGATTCAGAAGCCAACAGGGCAGATTTTTTTTTTTTTTTTTTTTAATTCCACAATTTATGACTGAAAAGAGGATGAAAGCTCCACGCCTGGGAAACACGCTCCCTCTGGGTTGGCCTGAGGGCGCTGTGGAAGGGCGGGCTGAGGCAGCCACACGCCCTCGCCCTGGCAAGTCGGGAGTGTGGCTCACAGACACGACTCTCTCCTTCCCCCCACAGCCCGGGCTCCGCCACTGAACCGCCCTCCTCGGCGGGCCGGAGGGCGCGGCCACCGAGTCCCGCCTCCTTGAGGAGGATGTGAGGCTGCGCCCGCACTCAAGATGGCCGCCCACTTCCAGTGTCTCAGACGGGCTTTGAAGCCACAGGGTTGCTGGTTAAGATGGCGGCCGTTTACCTGGGGCCTCCCCGACCTTGCCCTCGCTCAACATGGCTGTCGCTCCCCTATAACTTCCGAGAGCAGAGAAGCCAGTTTGCCCTCAGCCAATATGGCGGCTCCCAGTGAGCGGCGGCTGCGGTGAGGGGACGGAGTGGCGGCGGGGTCTGGGGGAACGGCGAGGCGAGTTGAGGGGCGGCTGCGCCTGCCGCCGGGACGGGGGAAAGAGGAAGGCTTCTCGCAGCGCAGCCACTTTTAGGGAAGCTGGGCGTCTGCCGGCCTGAGCAGCCGGCCCTGAAATGGCGGGTCGGGGCCTAGCCGGTGCCGTGGCGAGGGACCTGGGGGCTCGGCCGGGGTTTGGGCAGGGTGTGCGGACGGTGGAGTGCCCCTCTGCCCCCCTTCCGCGGGGAGGGAGCCTGCAGACTGCGATGCTCCAGCCGGTTGTGTCCCGGGAAAGCGGCGTGGCCGAGCGAGGCGTGGGACCTATGGCGCTCGGTTCCCCGGGAGCCGCTGGTGCTTCTGCAAGAAAACAGCATTTGTGGGTTGTGAGAACTTAACCCGTGCAATGGATCAGTTGTGAACGGCCTCTTAAAGCTTTCTTCTGCGGAAAAGATGAAACAATCCAGTTCTGTCTTCTTCCTTCTGCAATAGAACTACATAATTTATTCAAAATACAAAGTGTTTCCGAAAGATGGACCCAGTTTGAAATCACTATATACAAATTCAACTATTGGCTTGATGTTGTCTGTACAGCAGGTGGAGAGAACATGGAGCATTTATAAAAAGGTTGCTGAAACTTGATTACTCATTAAACCGTTTGTAAATTTTTGCGTAACGTGTTGCCATTGTGAAATTGGGTCCATCTTTTGGAAATACCCTGGGTAAAGGGCTATTTCTACTCAAGGTTTCTAAGATGGTTAAATATTTGGCATAACCAGGAAACTGAAAATCAAAGTGAAAGTTCTTGCCAGTTATGGACTCTGCAGGCAGTTACCTGTGTGTATAACTTAATGCACCATATGGAGACTATATGGGGCTGTTTGTCACCCCCTTTCAGAATCAAGTTGTAAAGTTGTTTTTGCTTAGTGTTTGTGTACTAGCAATATTTAGAAATCCTAATTAGATGTGCATATTCATGTCAGTGCCATAAGAAAGGAAGAAACTATTGACTTAAATTGTCCTCGTAAATTACAGAATTGCTTTACCAATGATGATGTCTTGTCTTGACAGATGCACGCTGATGGTCAACAGCATCCATTTGCCACGCGGAAACAAATGTATGGGTTGAATAATCAGCTCCTGACATGACTTCTCGTCAGAACTCACTTTTTTTTTGCCTAATCTGACACTTAGCCAGATGGACTTTTGATAGTTTCTCAGTGGTTTTTTTACTACATAAACAGAGGTCACAGTCATCACTGCTGTTATGTCCTGGGTACAAGTTGCAGTCAGCCGATCCAGTGAGGATATATTTGACGAAGATGCAGATGAGATGTATCTACTACAGAAAGAATGGAACAGCACCATGAAAAAAAGATTGAAGGTATTTCTGTAACAATGATTTAATAGTCTTTTAAACTATTTTAGGTCTACTGATACATACATTGTTATACATATGGCTGATATAAAGTGGCAAACTATGAGTTACTGCTTAAAAGTTATTGTGGCAGAGCTGCTTCTGAATGTCAGGAAAACTTAGCAGGGGTTTACAGAGGCTCTATCGTAGTAATCATCAGAGAAAAGTACTGTCTTACGAAGACATCGGCTCTTTCTGTACAACCATGTTCCTTTGTAAAAGGCAGTGCTAAATTCTGATGTCAGCTGTTTGCTTCATACTTGTAGGCATACCACTAGTAGTTGTAGTGCAACACAGCTAAACAGTGCTAACAAAAAAATACGAGATGTTTGGGTTTCAAAGTAGAGTTCTTCATCAGTCAGATGGAAGATGTGTGACTCCATGTGGAACCACAATGGGATGTTGCAGTCTGGGTAGTTCTTTGGCTTATTTGTTCTCCTGGTGAAAAATTTATGTTAAGAAAGCTGGTTTCTACAGCCCTTCCCTCCCTGGAACTCTACAGGAACAAAACAAGTAAATAAACCTAGGTTACTTCAACAGAAACATTATCATGCAGAGTGAGATCAGTGGGGCTTCTCTGCTTATGAGTGAACAGCATCTGGCTGAGGAACATGAATGGAAGCTGTTGCGTAGGCTGTTGATGAGGAAAGGCATTACAACAGAGCTCTTGTATTATTCTCAAAAGAAAAGTTTCCTGCATTTGAGTCCCTTGGAAAGACTGATTTTCTTACGGGCCTGTTTAGTGTTCTTACACAAATCCCTCTAGTATTTTATGAGTGGATACTGCAAAATCATAAAATGTTACTGAAGTTAGAGCTGTATGTTTGGCAAAATAAAGACACATTCTTGTTCCTGGCTATTTCTCTAGTAAGGCCACCAGTTTTCTTCTCTCACGAGCAAATAGAAGTTTTCACTCTCCTAACTTGCTATTTTGGTGTGAAAAAAGTTAAGAATTATTCTACATTATATGGTTAGAATATATAGAAATTAATTTGCAGTACAATCGCTAGCTGTTTCTTGCAGAAAGCAATCACGATGTTACGTGTATTTATACGTGGCTCACTCCATCACCATCTTTTTTTTTAGTATAACTCTTGAATTGAATGAGATCTGGCAAACAGAAAACAAGGCCAAGTAATTCATTTTGTGAAAATGGGTAGATGGATTACAGACAGGAGAGTACCACTGTTAAAAGGAAGGCTTTACAACTGTTGTTTTTTAGATGTCTAGAAATCTATATGTGGTATTCTTTAAGAAATTTTTCATAAAGGAGCTGGTCATCATAAAATCAAGCATGCTTTCCTGCAGTTTTGTCTTATTTTTTGATGTTTCTACAAATACTTGTTTTCTGACTTTCTGGGGATCTTTTAGGAAAGAACTGGATCTTACAGATCACTAAATCTTAATGTACTGCAAAAAGCATGTTATGGGTTGGTAGTGGGGGAATAGCTGGGAGGGATGTTCAAATCTAGAAGCTGTAATTTAAGGGACTGAATGCTTGTTTAAACCTTTTTTTTTATTGTTACGAAATTGTCATAGGTCCAATTTTTCATCTTGTGAACAACCTGTTTCACTACTGTTATTATAGGAAGGCTATAGGGATGGAGTTGAGGCTGGAAAAGAACTTGCACTCCAGGAAGGCTTTAATCAAGGTTACAGACACGGTGCTGAGCTGATGGTTACATGTGGCCAGTTCAAAGGAACCCTGAAGTAGGTTACCATCACCTTAAGGTCATGTGCATGTGGAGGGTGTGTATGGAGGGAGCATGCATGCAGTTTTTAATTTAGTTTATTTTTTTTAAAAAGTGCATTGTAAATCTGTCTAAAGTGAGCAACCTGAGAATTCTCATGTCTTGAATACAAAGGATTGCCTACCCAGGTGTAAAGTGATCATTCTTAAAAATCCTCCTTCAGTTGCTCTTCCAAAATTATCTGAATCTACATCTTTAAGCTTAATATTGAGTTCTACTGCTTGAATTTCCCAGAAAATGTGAATGAAACATATATATGTTTATATAGTATAGATATCGTGTCACATTGCTGTCTCTCTTCAACAACTGGAAGTCTGTGGGGGTACATGTAATCACTTTGTTGGTGGTGTTCTTCTCTTTTCAGTGCTCTCTTATCCTGGTGTCATTTTAATGGACATGATTCTGCTTTAAGTAAGATAAATAATCTCCTTGAAGTGGTTGGAAAGCATGAAGAAGATATGCTTAAATATCTGAATTCTGCTGAACAACAGCCACATCTCGGACACATTTTAGATTCTGTTCAGGATATGGACCTTAATCACACAGCTCCAGCTGCGACAGAGTACAATGAAGTTGAAGCTGGAAAACATGAAGGTGCTGGCAGCTCTGGTGAAAACATTTGTAGAAATAATGGTGATGTTGGTTCCTTGCAGTCTGAGTGCAGCAAGGCAAAACTCTGTACAGATCCTAAAGAGTCAACCCTTGCTTGGGTTAAAAGGCAGACTATTTGGCTAGTAGAGCAACTGGGTTTATCACTGGATATACTCCATCATGTCCAGCAACTGGAACATTAGTTTTTCTGTTTGGTGTATTTAAAAGTCTCAGCTGGATTGGATTCTCAGTTTGCGGACCACATACAGGCTGATGCATCACTTCAATTTAGGGAAATCTGATTTGGATACTTCCCAGTAGAGGTAATTCTGTAAATCCTCACAAAAACCCTCTTGCTTTTAAAGCTCTACAAAGATTTACTGAACTGTTCTGCATCAGAAACTGATGTTTCATCCTCACTTTGTCTTTTGGCAGTAGTTTGGAAATGGAGTATGTCCCTTAAACAGCCCCTCTAAATACATACCCTCTAATATCTGAAACTTAAATGCCCAGTGCTATGGACAAGCTATTTTTTCAGAATAAGATGATGATGACATGTCAACTCTATGCAAAACAGAACAGGATTTGCTGTTGATTTCTAGAGTGCTGTGACTCCCTCTAGTCACTATATAAAAATAGGAATTTTTCACCTTTTGTCAAATTCTTCATATTTTGTGTCTACTATGCAGTGCACTTTAACAGTTATTTTTTCCTTTTCCTACAGTTCTATTCATTTCACTTTTGCTGAAAACACACCATTGTCTTCAAATGCAGAATTATTGACAATGTCATTGTTCTAATGTTATACCATCTACTCTTACCCTGTTAGACCACACTGAACATGTTTCCAGTCTAACAAGCTTCCTTGTGTTATTTTCATATTTATTTTGCCAGGTCTTCTAGCCTGAACTTTCTTTCCCTCACTCCCATAGTGTTTTTTCCAAACTCTTCAAGGAAGCGAGGCTTATTCAGCTTATTTTAGAAACATGTTGTCAGCCACATATGCATATTTCTGACAACTTTGTATTTCTGTGTCAACCTTCCTTTTCCTGTTGTTTACCTTAATTGTAGCTGCAAATTGCTCTGGTCAGGAGGTCTTTTTTTTGTGAATGCCTTTCTCTGTTTTACACTAATTAAACTGATCTACAGTAAGTTAGTGGTTTCCTTGTTTTAAGTTGCTTGTAACTTCATGTCTGAGACAAAGCAGGTCTAGGCAGAGAAAAACTGAAATTTTCAAAAGCTGGCTAAATTATGCTTAAAAAAAAAAAATCACAAATAATTTTTATACTTTGAGTCCAGAAAAAAAGCTAAGGTAAAAATTACTTATTTTTCAGAGACTGAGTTTACAGTTTTGTTACTAAAGACTCTATTATCCTGCCATGGAGTTGGTAGATTTTAAGTCTGGCTACTATTCAGTACCACTGCAGTTAAGAGTCTCTTATTGAATCTGTTTCTGAATAGTGGACAAATAGCAGTGTCTGCATTAATTATGTATGTACAAAATTGTTTGAGCAATCTGCTTTTTCTCAATTTATTTAGCAGAACACTGACATGGATAAACATTACTTTTCTACAAGTGCATGTGTTATAGCCCATATCACATATGGTAGAGAGAATTTTCTTCCATACTGTGGTAGGATATGGTGCAGACAAAAATAGAGGTTACTAGAGCAGTGTTAGACTTTCCAAACTTAGGAAGTTTAAAAATGCAAATTCTAGAGTATTACTCCTATGTATTTAATGGTGTGCAAAGAGGAAACTCCATTCGCAAATTAATAAGTAGACAGTGAGCTTGCCAAGTTCTCTCCAACTACTTCCGCAAAAGCAAGCTATGCCAGGGAAAATATTCCTTTATTCTTTGATTATCAAACAATACATCGTGTGTTTTACTTATCTATCGTAACAGCTGCTGTACTAGCTGTGGAATTACTTTCTTCCACTCCGCACAGAGTTTCCGTGCTTACTGTGGGGTTGCTTTTTTCCGTGTTATTACCCGCAGTTTCCAGTTTGGCTGTGGAGACATTTTGGTTTGGGCTGTCTGTAATACTTGGCTTATCTGTCACTACTAAATCTTGCTGACCAGCCACAGAAAGACTTTCTTCAAGACTACTAGAATCTGTAATTTGCTCATGTGGTGGTTCAGGTTTTTGTTCTGTGTCTGCTTCCATGTCTTGTGTTTCACTATCAGCTTTCACCTTAGCAGCATTCCTGAAAATAGCTCTCATGACAACTGGGACTGACATGCAGCTGAAGGAGGAAATAAAACATTAGTTACTACTATAGACTTCATCCATTCTTCAATATACTTATTTTTTTAAAACTGTGGATGACACCTGAATGATGAAAAGGAATGATGGATGACACCAGAATGGTGAAAACCAGCACTACCTTCTTGCATCTTTTTGCCCTCTATAACCTGATAGGTGTTAACAGTGTAACTACAATGTGCTATACCAAAAACATATGTTGAAACAATGAAATCAGTGCTGGATCTTTGAGTTAAGTGATGCAAAGAAGCTTGATAGAAAGAATGGGAGGGTTTGGTAAAAAAAGTCATAAGGGTGCTTTTAATGAAAAACCTAAACTAACATTATTGAAATATATTCATTCTTGCTCAGTTTTATAATTGTAACTTTCATGTTTTGCATGAGACAGGAGCATATCTTCTCTAAAACACTATCCAACAGAGGTTTTTGACAATAGAGTTATGTGGTGCCAGGGATGGTGTCTAGTATCCTGTGACTTAAGACAGGGCAGGATAATTAAACAGGTTCAAAATCCAGCCTGCATTGATCTTGCTGTCATCAAACACATAATAGTTGTATACTACCTTATGCCAAGTTAACTAGTGCTCTCAGTCCTTTCTCTAGCCTATGTTCATGTATCAGAGCAACTTGTCTCTCTTGGACTGTGTTTCAGAAAACAAAACAGAGACAGCATTGTAACCATGCTATACACCCCTCACTTGATGAAAAGAAGCTCTGATTGATATTAGGTAGATGTGGAAAAAGTCCTTTCCATGCTATTCCTAGTTAAACCAGTCATGTGACATTGTAAATACACACGTTTTTTCCATTAAATGGACATCTGAGGTTCATTCCAACTGTTAGGAAATAAAACTACTTACCGCTTCACAGCTCTTGCTATAAAGTCATCACTAGAATTTAGCGTTGGATCTTGAGGATTTAAATGAAGGTGACATTGGACTTCTCTGGAGGTTATGACATCAATTAGCACTAAGAACCAAATATAAGTATTTCAAAATGCATGTTTTTATAAACATTGAAAACCATTCTTTCATTCTGATACTTGAAAAGAGGTAAGACTGAAGTCAGTGGGAAGGGGTTTGCAGCAATGCTCTTGCATAAGACTTGCTTTTTCCTAATATACTTAATTCAGCAATACTAGAAGTTTCAATTTATAATTTAACTGTGGGCCAAAACAGAATACAACTTGAATATTTTAATTTACTTCCTGTTTTATGCTGAATACAATACTTTTTAGTAAGCAGCTTATACACAAGTACTACTTTGTGTTTTTTGTGGGTCGCACACCGTTGAGAGCAGGTCTTAGAATGTATTTGTAATCAAGAAGTGTAGTGGAAGAGCCTAGACATATCCAAGTCCCTTGTCAGCCCAATAAAGATGACAGTATCCATAATTCCACACATACCACAGGCTAAATTCTCTTTCACAGGATGAAGGAAAAAGACACAAAAGCTGGTGTTCTTGTGTGGTACCACTTCAAAGTACAGCAGTTCTGAATCATCTAGAAATAAAATTACTGTTTAGTGGTATCAACCCATTGAACCTGGATTCTTCGGCTCATCCCATGCCAGAATTTTAAAAATACTGATACAGTAGAATCTAATTACTCATTACTTGGGCAACTTAGTTTATGCTTATACAAGTGTCAGGCCTAGGAGATTAAAAAATATATATATATATATTAAACAGAGTGTAATACTATAATTAAGGATTTTTCTTTTATCATTTAAAATACTCCACAAGTAACGACAGCTTTGGCAAGGGAGCAGTAAATCTGTTAACACCCAGCTTAGAAGCTAGTTTCTCTCTAGTACTCTACCATTGCTCCCAGCCACACAATTTACCTTCATTTATATGCTTGTCAGAGACACAGCTGCTAATAAGAGTGTTATATGCCACTTGATGTCGAAGAATCTCTATTACACCAGGCACACACTTCGGGTGGCTAAATGGGATTTTACTGACCAAGGCTCCTGCTAAATCTGATTTTTCTGAGCCCTTGTTTATGAAGTAACAGTGCTTTGGGCAATCTGGAAGAGACTGAACAACAAATATGGTGATATTTCAAGCACTGAAAACAAGAAAGTAAAGCTTTTTTTTTGTTATCAGGCAACTGCAAAATCTGACAGCAAAAATAATTTTGGAAGACACTCTTCTAGCATGTTCATCATGTCTCTGCATTTCAGTAGAAATATAATCCTTAAGGGAAGCTAAATAAGATACACTCTCCCTCCAAAATGCATCCAAATTAGGCAAATATACCTGAGGCAACTGGTTGGGAGTTCAAGTGCCACCCATTCTTCCATCTACTCCTAAGAGCCCTGTAAACTACAGAAATGTTAACCACCAAGATCTTCTTTTAGAATAGTATCACAGTAGTGCTGCTTGACAGTTGTGCAAATAGGATAGCAGTTTTGCCTGAAATCTCTTTGGGGCATCATCTGTTGTTCCTCCATCCATCAGTACTGCTTTCTTTGGAGAAGCATGTTTGGCTATAAAATCTCCCATTGATTCATTGGAAGAGGAGATAGTAAAAAAAAAAATTGCTACCTGTCCATGTTGACAGTGATTCCGTGACAAAATTAGAAGTGCAATATTGTGTTATCTACTTTAGGATGCCAAATGGGAACTGTCACCTTAAGAACAGGGCAGTTAATTAGCAGGGTCTACATTAAGAAAAGCAGAACAGAATAAAAGGGCTTTTCCTCCCAGGTTTGTGGAGCAAAAAGGTTTCCCCTAGATTCCTTTCAAGGTTTGAATTCAATTTAGTAATTTATTTCTAGAGATAAAATCTTTAAACTCAGAACCAAAACAATCTCCCAGCAAGTACTAGTATTTTAGGCAATTGCTGAAGAGTTCGAGCCTTTTGTGTGTATCTAATGGAAATGAAAAATTCATCACATTTTATGGGTTTTATAGAAGAGAGCTTTGCTAAACCATATTTTAGCATGGTGTAAACTTACTACTACCTTCTGTACTACCACTTCAGAGTCCAAGCACTATGTAGGCAATAGGCTCTGCTAGCACCCCTCATAGAAGAGAAAGAAGTGCCCTCTTCTTTTGCTGCCATGAATTGAAAAAATTATGTTTCTTAGCAAAAAAAAGTAGATCTTTAAAGCTTGTCTTCTAGTTCCCCTGTACATAAGTCTGGCAGAAGGCATCAGAGCCACCATTTTCTATTCTAAAACTTTCTCTACATTGAATGCACTCTAAATTAAATATTTTTAATAAAACTGTTATTAGGAAGGCATCTACAGTTAAACAACCACAGCTTTAGATAGTAATACACATCACTGTTATAGCACTTTACACATTTCTTCCTGCCAGTCCTTTAAAAAGGAATCAATATTCTCAGTGTTATCTAACCAAGAAATCTTTTTTTATTAAACCAGAATGATATGCAGTGTGACATGCAGCATGATAAAGACCTTCAAAAATCTAGGTAAGTAACATCTTGGGACTTGTTTGTCACACCAGCCAATAAGTTCTTTCTTTATAAGGCATTAAAGTTCTGAGCATTTTTTTTAGAAGAGTAAATACTTAGGTTACAGATAGACAAATTAGTATGACTTCAGCAGCCATGCACACTGTTTCATTCATCAGGATGAAAAGTTCACCTACTTGAAAGAGTCTAATATTGTTTCATAAATGACTTGAACTATTTCCTAAAGAGCATTTAAATACTGTTGGGAATCTAGGAAGTCTGCATTGCTTGCTTATGGAGAAATATAATTCAATATGCATCTTGCACAAGGGCAGGGTGTGTGTCAAATGCACACTATACTCACCACAAAGAAACAGGATTTATCTGTAGACAAGTCTTCACTGCATTTTTCTTTAAGGGCAGACTGAACAATCAGCTCATATAGAGGAGCTAGTTTCAAGCCAGTAATCTGAATTCCTGAAACCAGGTGATTTTTGTTTTTATTAGCATTAGGTTATGACCGTACATGAAAGCTAATATTAAAAACAAAACCAATGTTTCAAAAAATCAAAAACATTAATCTCCACATTCTTATTCCCTTTTTTGCTAATGGGAATTCGAGGTAGAGTATTTAACAGTTTTGCCTGTAATTGTCATATCTTTCTCCGAACTTTTGCACTGCTAAAATGTTACACTTGGGCTGATAGAACAGAAGGCATTCAGCCCCAGAAACCAGTTTTTCCTCTTACAGCATTAACACAGGGAAATAAAAAGTAAATAAGCAATGCATAGTCACAGAAGTACTAGGCCTTAAAAGCAATGACAACATGCCTGTGAGCCTCTGGATCTCTTCAATACTGGATGAGGACATAGGAATAGGCTGGTAGAACTTCAACACAAAAAATGCTGGCAAATCCATGCTGATTTCATCAGTCAGTGGTAGAAAAGCAGGGTTGCTGGGGAGAAAAAAAAAAAAAAGTCAGAAAGAAAGCTTGTTACAGAAATTGCCATAACAAGAAGTCTCAGTGCGAGGCCACTATCAAGTCCCTAGCAGTTTGCTATGCTTCATACTTTTTCTGTCTTGAGAAGAGTTTTGCTTTGAAAACACAACTATAGCTTTTACCATTTTAAAAAAAGCAAATGTGAAGACTGGCAGAAAGGAGAAGTGAGGCACCAGAAACTGAGTAAGAGTACACAAGGATGTTTGCTATAAATTGTTCTGTAGGGATTATTTTGAAGAATGATTTCAAACTTTCCTTCCAGCCTAGCACTGAAGTAGAGAGAGATGAGGTGTCAGCATCCCTGGTGGGATGACAAACTGTTTTGCATAGTAAAGTTGCAATATTGCTCAAGATATGCTTTATTTATTCTTAAACTATGCAAGAATTACTTGTCGAATACTAGGAAGTTAAGTAATACTGTTCCAGTGGATCCTTCTGGCTTAAATCTACTAATAAATCTATAGTTCAATCCAATTGACATTGTTAAATATGAACACAATAACTTTAAAGCCCATTTGGGAAAACTCTAAAAGCCACAGGTTATAGAGGGTGTAGCTATGGAGCAGAATGCCATCAATGAAATTGTTTCCTGTTTTATTTATGGTGTTATGGCTAAATGTAAATTATGCTGAGGGTAGTACAAATGACTTTAAATCCATTTCTGTGTTGAGAAGTGTCCAGAGCCTCACCCGTCCTCTCCAGCTTGAGAATCTACGAGCAGTGGAGAAAGAGGAAGTTTGTGGAGTGTATCCGTGCCTTCAACAGTTACAACTGTTTTTGTTCCACATACCTGAGAACCTGAGGGAGAAAAGAACTGCATTATTTCTCCCATGTCAGTGTAGATTAATCCTATGCATACAAAACATGCAATGGTGAGGTCTTGTAAAGGTCAGGTCCAACTGGCAGGTACAGTGGCTTGGGCAGGAAGGAGAAGCCTGCACAGGCCGCAACCAGAAGGCCAAAGTTGACCAATGGCAATATCAGCAGTAGCTGCTTTTGGGACATGCCATGAAACAGATCAAGCAACACCCCGTAATTTTCATGCTGGCTAGGCAGTTATTTTGTTTGATACCACTCTCACTTCAATTTGGGTCAACAGCCAAGAGATGAGAAAGTAGTTTCCTAATGTAGATTATAATTGTGCTACAGTGCATCACAGAAATTATTCTGCTAAAGCAGAATTTTAAGTCTTATTTCTGAGTTTCATTAATGAACTTTGTTCAATGAAACAGATACTGCTGAAAAAGTTATCACATTAGTTATTTCTGCTTTTCTAGCTTTACCGGGATTTAGTTCTGCTTCCAAAACTTGATAGGGAGAAATGTAAAATTCAATGTTCGTAAGAGTTCCTGAGGAATAAAAAATATACATATATAAAAGAGGCATGTAGACGTCTTGACACAAAAAGGAAAAAAACAAAAGCAGTGTAGATAGGCAGAAGGGGATTCTTCATAAGAGTACATCTCTAATTGCGGTATATGTTCAAATCACAGCATTTCCTTAGCATTTAACAGCTAAATCCTCAGTGTATAAAGTCATCAGACATCTTTGAAAAGATTGAGTTTCTATCTCTTGCACAATAACCTGCTCTTCAGCCTTAAAAATACTAGCTGAACTGCTTGCTTTCTATGACTAGTCTGATATAGAAGGAAAAGCTGTAGTGCTTGCCTAAAGGACACAAACTGTGCAACAGGATAGTAGTAACACGTATTAGAAGTACTTTTAAGAACTATAACACATTAATGGTTAAAGCTTACTTCTGACAGTGTAAATAAGCCAAAAAGCTTATCAACCGACTGTATTTCCCTTTTAGGCAACATATTATCTCAGCTACTACTGCTGTTGCCTCAGGGTTACTCCCAAACTGTGGTTTCCCACATAACCTCAGAATACTGCTGGCTTTGCTTTTAGGCTGCTGCAAAGTCAATGTTGCAGTAACTGATAAACAACCTGGGCTCTCTGTATTTTCTTCTTCTGTATGTCTGTACACCATCTGAGAATACAGACACAGTAAGTCCCTACAGCATGTTTTATGTATAATAGAGGATCTTCACTGGAAACAAACATCTACTCAGTAGAGCTTATTACAATTCTTTGAATCCATGGAGAAAGGAAACAAGCAAACAAAAAAATCACCTCCAGTTCTTGGCACCAGGTGTCCTACTTTTCCATGAAGTACTTCAGTAACTCTGTTTACATCCTGTGTTCTAGTTCAAAACACATCTTGATTAGTGTTTCCTGAGATGCAGTGCTAGCCAGGCTAATTTAAAGGCTAATTTGCACCCTTAATCAAAGAGAGAGGATGCTTTCTTGGAAGTAGATTTTGTCTACCATTTGTTATGACAGCTTCCAAAACCCCATAATTCCATTCATGTATTACTCCCAGGACTTGGGCTTCCAGTTTCAACCCTGGATCTGAGCTGTTTCACGTTGCAATTTGATGTGCTGTTCACCAGAAACGAAGGGGGACAAAAATATTGGAGTGGCAGCTTGAGCAAAGAGTGAGGAAATAACCTGGATAAACTCACTCAAACAGAACCAATCTCTAACCTCATGTTTAATCATACAGCTGTGTACTAAAACTCTGCAGTGCATTAAATTATATAATAGATGGGACGAATAATCTGTTTAACTCACAAATAATATTTACTGAGATATCAGGGATCAGCAAGGATATTTGTTCATGGAGTTAACATGCTTCATAAGGAAACACTGTACAAACATAATCCAAGAGTGTATTTCAAGTTACAGAAGGCCATGCTTGCCATAAGTACTTAACAGGCAAGATAACAGAAAAGATGCTTCAAAAATCCAGAAGGAAAGCACTGCCCTCAACTCTGATCTTCTGAAAAGAAGGAAAATCATTGTACAGTTACCAGAGAGTTTACAAAAATCTGGTTGCCATCCACCTATAATCCTACTTTTTGAAAGGAGAAATGAAAAAATGGATAGGAGGAAAGCTGGCATCCACTACTCCTGACCTAAAACCTGATCACAAAACAAGACAGCCAAACAGCAGGACCCCAAAAGGTGTATTTTTACTTCTGCCACAGGGAGGTCTAAACATGACTGCTGACTTTCAGATGCACCGTTTGCTCTTAGTGGCTGGTCTCACACACACACCCCCACCCCTCCAAGCTCTGCAACCAACCAGTTTCCCAGCAAGTCTCTTAGATAAAGCACAGGCGTTCAGTAGATAGTCTTGTTTGGCATGCCTGGGGTTGGCAAACTGCAGAAAGGCTTCAAGCTTTCCAGTGAGAAAACACTCATTAGCCTTCCACATCCTGCTCTATAATTAGATCAGTTAACTTGTTTTTTAGTGAAATGAAGGGGTGGGGGAGGAGGGAAAGGTAGAAAGAGGTAGACTTCAAGTTACCTGTCTACAAGGGACATTGTATAAAGGTCTCTTTCAAGGGCCCGCAAAGCAAAGTATGCCTTAGCTTGCATTTTGCTGGAAGAGTGAGAAGACATACTTTTTTTAATAAGTAAACAAAAGCTAGGCTATAGATGTTAATATTTTTTTTTTTCAGGTAAAAACTAGTTGCAACCTGTTTCCTGGAATTTGATACAGATTTGACAGGTCTTCTAGAATCTTTCCAAAGGCATCATAGTTCTTCATCCTACCAAAAAGAAACAATTGCTATCATGCAACTAAATGAGATGGATAAGTCTTTTATAGCTAGCTTGCTAGAAAAAGCACCATCTCAGAGAGACATAGGCTCCCTTCTTATCAGATCTGGAAAGCAACAGTACTGCTTTTAAATTTTCTTAGAAAATACCAGGAAATGTGAGTCTTTGGCTCTGATGCAAAAACCAATGTAATTATAGCTGGCACTGGTTAAATATGCACTCCTGAAAGCAATAGATGTGCATGATACACAAAATTGACAGCTTATCAGCTGCAAAGCACTTTTCCTGATCTTCCAACAAAGCTAGCCATGTAGTAACACTTCCCTGATAAAATGCATTTGTACATTGTTCTTTCCATCAGAACATCAAGGATTATGTTAATATTGCACTTCACTGCACCCTGTGAGGGAGACGGATCTTATATACAATTGATAGATACACTGATCAAAAAAAAAGGACAGGAGATAAGTGGCTTCCATAAATTGTGAAGAAATGGTTTGGACTGCTCAAACCCCAGAATTCCTGCATATTCTAACTAGCTGTGATAGCATGGAGCTCTGCTAAGTCTAACCCACCAGGTATTTACTCACCTGCTTAAGTGGATTTAAAGTGGATTTTACAAGCCTTACTAAACACTCTAGTGCTGCAGTCACACAGAGATGTGCCCAAGAAGACACACCTTCCCTTTCCATACAGATGTGGCTGCAATGGGGATCAGCAGAGAGAACAAATGAGCCTGCCTGACATTCACGTTGGGACAAATCCTTTCCAAAAAGAAACCTTAACAAGTCACTCAGCTCTACCATGACTCTTTCCAGCTGGAGTGGTGGGGAAGCAGGGAAAAGGCAGGGCAGCAGGCATGCAGGGGCAGGCACAGACTCAGCACCAGCCTATGCATTAGCTGGCTGGTTCATCATGATTTTATAGTTACTTTGAGACCTGCAGGAAACATTACACATATAACAAACTGCCTTATGACCAAATAAAATATCACACCAAGAGGTGCAGAAGGGATACTTGCACTGTGTGCCAAACCCTAACAAAAACAGGAAGGCAGACAAGTAGTACCCATAGTGCCAATAGTAACTATATGTCACCGCTCAGAGCCAAACTGCTGGCAGTTAACATCACTGGCAGTCAAAAACCTAGGAAAATGCAAGTTAAAGCTTTAAAACATAGCTGTTTACATCCATAAAGCTAATATAACTTCATTTCTGAGGAAGGAGAGGGCTAGAAAAACTGATGCATTACAGGGCCACATAGAAAAGAGGTGAAATATGCAAGGTCAGTTATTATTCTTTCTCTCTCTACCTTCACTTTCACCTGTTCAGCCAAAGTAATTAACTAATAATCCAATTTCTTAAACACGCTCATTTTTAGTAAAACCTGGAACCTTGATGATATAGGCTGGAGAACTTCTAAATGGACTTTAAAGGTGGTGGTCTGACCTGGAACAGCAGCTATTCATACAGAACAAAATATGATAATACTAATACTACTAATAATAATAAAAAAATACATATAGTGCCCTAGTGCTACAAGAAAATATTAAAGTAACATCTCCTTTGCATTTGCAAATAAAAACAGGCCAGGTGATATCACCTTGCTTTCATTGCTGTGTTAGAAACCTGAAGGACATGTAGTTAGAATATTTGCATGAGGATAATACAAAGACTATTTAGTATTTGATGGAAGGAGACGGGGAAAAGTAATACCTTGTTTGGATCTGTAAATCTGCCAGTTTTGAATCATCATCATCAGTCCGTTTCCAAAACTATGGATCCAAGTAGCTCTATAATTCTGGCAATCAACACAACTACCAGTATTCAAAGGCAGCGTTCAACTGGCAGCTAGAACCAATGTATTGGGGTTACTCTTTCCCCCCGCTCCATTGAAACACTAGCAATTTAGCTGTTTTTAACAGAATGACTTGAAAAAACAAGTAATGCCTGGAATATCTTTTCCAAATTATATTTGCTACAGTTTTAGCCTTGAATTTACAAATAGGAAGCGGGTAATAACAGTTAGAACAGCCACCAACCTCTAACATGGAGCACTGGAATGAACTTCCCACAGGAAATAAAACCCAAAAAGGTGTCAGTTCTTCTGTTGTTTCCTGGATTTATATTATTGTTTCCTGATTCTTGCTTTTTTTACACCCAACTTTTTTTCCCCCCCTTTCAGTTCTTATACTGAACCCATTCTAGCCTTGACTTCTCCACAACATTCAGAGAAACACAAGACTCAGGAATTCTTTTCTATTCAACAAGACTCTGCACATTATTCTTTACCTTAGATGCTGCACCAAGTCATCACAAACCTACAGGAATAAAAAATAGGAGTTTTCGTGTTTCTTAAACCACCTTTTGTGAAACATCTCTTAAAAGCATTTCATTGGTAACAATAAGATTGTTCTCTATTACTTCTCATTAGCTGAATAGTTAGCTAAAAAAAAAAAAACACCAACAAAAAACAGAGTAACATTACAATAGTTAAAATATAACAATATAATAATTAGAAGAACAAAGGCTCTGTGGAAGAGGATAAAATTAACAGAAATAGTTTGTTGATAAATTATTTCCAGAAAAAAAAAAAAAGTCTTTGCCAGTTTTTCTTTTATTGGTAATCACTGTGCTGAAATTCTCTGGATATGCAGTTCCATCCTAATAATATTGTCCAGCACTTTGCTGGTTAAACAGAACAACTCGAAATTCCTCCGCTGAGTCTAACTGAAAAAAAGGGACTAAAATAACTCCAAATTAATGTAACAATTTGGATACTTACTGATAAAAATCAGAGTTTATGCTCCCCACCTCCCCCCCCCCCAACAGCTTGTTATATCTTTGATCTGAAGGATTCTCTGTAGCACTAAACAACTGCAGAGCACGGTATGTGAACTGCAGTGATGTTTTGCCAATATTTCAATGAGAAATTTTTCAAGAAAAATACACACAGTAGTAGGAATGCACATACTCATAAAGAAGGCAGAAGGAAAAACTTAATCTCTGGTAACAGCTTTAAGACACCCATTTGGAATATAGTTTGCACTACACCTTGGTAGGAAAATATTTTAAGACTTTGTTATTTACTGTACATTGATAATGTCAAAGTATGAGAATATAAATATTTATGCAAGGTGCTACAAAATTCTTGGAAGTGGGCATGTCATCTGAGTTTTACCTTTAATATTTAGTTCTATGGTACTTAATATCTGTAACTGAGTTGGAAGCTTAGGTGAGAGATTCAGATGCCTAAAGAGGCAGCTAGTGTCATGCCCAGGCTGGCAGGTGTGTGACAAGACCAAAAGGAAGCCAAAGGCATGGCAACTGGAGGCCAGGTAGGAGACTACAAGAAGGTGAGAGACAATTAACTTTACCACAGGAGCTTCTCCAAAGTGAGCCAACTTTACATCGATCACATTTCCATCCTTCTCCAGCTGAACTTCTATATAAAACATGTTTGATGTTATGTAGCAGGCAGTCCCACTGGGGCTAACATGAGCATTAAGCCTGAGGAGAAAGAGAAAAAGAAAAAAAGTTTGTGTATCTAAAAATTCTGTCACATGAAGAAAGGAAATAAGTGTAGTTTACTTGGTCGTGGGAAGAGACACCAGGGATGCTTCAAAAATAACTCTTCCTTGCCTTAGCTTCTGAAAGCTATCCAACCAGTCATTGTATTTGTGTTCTGCTCTTTGCATTATCATGTTGGTTTGCTGAAAACTATTTACTTCAATCTGTAGCTTTGGGACCTAGGCATGCATGTCCCCTCTTCACCCCACAACCTCCTGCACAAAGGGCTAACCAAAATAGCCAGTTACGCCTGTGCCGAGTAATACTCCATTAGAACACCAAGCTGAAAAAAAATGTTGTTGACAAGCCATCCAGATGGTATTCCTCACTGGACTCGGGGCCATGCTTGCTCATTTGCATTTATTCATAAACAAACTTACCCTTTTTGTTTGGATAAATATTCCAATCTGTTCATCACAGAAAACAAAGATTTAGCTGCAAAAAACAAAAGTGTTATTTAATCAGGCTGCAATGATCAAGAAGTAGAACCTCTATTATCCTGATTTAAAGGTTATGATTTAAGTAATGAGAAAATAGTATCTTTTGCATGACTTCTTATTTTTAATGACAACTATTACCCTATGATTAACGAGTGCTGTGCTGGGTAGAGCTTATTCTCAGACTTTGCGAATAGCTATAGCCTGAAGGCTTAGCCCAAAGATGAATCACAAGTCTCTGTGTCATATCCACCTCTGTACATTTGACATTTTTGTGCAGAACATCACCAATGGAAAAGGATGGGTAGTTTCCATAGATTAAAAAATACACTTTGAGTTACCTGACAGCTCATTACCATTTAATGTCCTCTGTATCTTCTCCATGCAAGAGAGCAATGGACTATCTGGAGCATTACTGGCAGGCTGTTGACGTGGCTTATCCTAGCACAATTATAAAAAAAGAGACAGACTCCTTAAATTACTAGCCAAAGAGGAATATTACTGCATGTGAGACACCGAACACTGATGTCCAGTACAACAAAATACTACTTATTTCTTTTTGTCAGACATAGCTACAATCATAGGCCACCTCTATCTCTAAAGTGGCAGCACTGAATGGATTTGTGAAGACCCTTTGCATAATTATTTATCAGAAGCCTCTCGTGCAGGGAACAGTTTTCTGTTCCCTTTTATTTTGAGCTAAATACAAGCTCTGCCAGCTAATTTCACCATGATACTAGAGATCAACTAGGAAAATACTTAGATTTTTATTTTAGGAGGAGTCTGCCTGAGTGAGAAGGAGAGATTGGTAAGCACCACAGGTGTACTTGGTTAGGCTCAGGGTGCAAGTTCCAGCTGAAGATAGTAACTTAAGTAGCAAGCAGACTCCTTCTCTTCTGGCTCTTGTCTGAAAACTTCTTATACTTCACAAAGAATATTCACTGCTGAAAAGTTTTCACTATGTTCAAAATCAGGACTTTGTTTTCAGAGTAAGGCTGTAGTTAAGCATTAATAAAAAGCATGGAAACAAATGGGACTTTTTATACTAAGATCAGAGCAGTTGTGCTAATCTGCTTTTTACAAAGATGATTCTTAAATATAATTAGCTACTAGAATGGCAGGAAGCACAGAATGACTTAAGGTACATCGCAGCAGGAGAGAGACTAGATAGCAGGTTGCAGGCCAGTTTCTGAAAAACAGTCTTCTCTCAGTCCTGTGGGCAAGAATACTATGCATACTATGAATGTGCTAATGATAATTAATAGAAAATAACCTGAAGTATTAGACAATCAGCACTATTTTCTGAAGAGTTAAAACAATGCAGGAAACAATGTTAAAATAATGCAGGAAACTTTTTTATCTACTGTTGTAAGAAAAAAAAAAACAGGAACCAGGCCATAATAGGCACCCGTTTTCTGGAGTTCTTTGGGTTTTTTTTAAAAGGTCAAGCAGTTTTTGATCCATCTTGGCAACCTGCTCTTACACCACATATCCCTCTCTCGCCTAATCTGAGGTTCTTACCATACAAAAATGGACAAGTTTCTGAGTTTCAGTCCATGGTTTTTGTTGGTATTTTAAACGCAACTGTTCCATTAAGGCATTTGTAGAAGTAGCTTTTGCAGCACCTGAAAAACATGTCAAAGTGTTCTAAATATAGTGGCATGTATTTACATTGGCAATGAGAAGAGCTGGAGAAGGAAAAACATAAAACCCTGCTAAGGTCATAGGTGTTATGCTTCAAAAGAGGAGGCAGGAAAAAAAAAATAGTTTTAGTTGAATTTTGCATAAAAGTAACTAATTTTTCTAAGACTTCTGGCAGAAAAAGGGCAGGTGGAGATTTTGTACAGGCAAGTATTCTCACTATTAAATACAGAGATGCAGCCTAGTCTTCAGCTTCTTAAACAATAGGCTTTACCTATGCACAATATCATACAGATATTCTTAAGTACCAAGGTTTTGCCATGGGCTTCAGGCATCCAGATTTCTACACCCACCTAGAGCTCATTAGAGCTAATTTTGATTAGAGATAAAAAATTAGAGATAATTTTTTATGATGAGGGTGGTGCAACCCTGGAACGAGTTTCCCAGAGAGGTGGTAGATAACCCATCCCTGGATACATTCCAGGCCAGGCTGGACAGGGCTCTGAGCAACCTGATCTAGTTGAAGATGTCCCTGCTCATTGCAGGGGGAGTGGGCTACATGACCTTCAAAGGTCCCTTCCAACCCAAGCTATTCTATGGTTTTGCAGAGGAATGATCTCAATGCAGAGTTGTGGCTTGTTTTTTGTCTCTAATTAAGATGGCAAGAAAGGAGAATAGCACCAAGAAAAGGAACATTTTCAGCAGAAAACAGGATCCAGAGTCTCAAAATTTTTTGTTGAGACATGGTGCACCCATAACCACTAATTCCATGAGGAATAAACCTGGAATGAACTTCCTAATACATCAGCCTGAGATCAGCAGGAAGACTCCAGACTGATTAGCAAGAGAAAACTGAATCCCTGCAACATGCCACTCACTCTGCTCTGCCCTGCCCCTCAGCACCAGAAAAAAAAACATTGCAAGGTACCGCCTTGATCTAGAGAGCACAACATCACAGAGAATTGTCCCCTTTGAGCTAGAAGCACTGCACAGGGAGAGGGAGACAGACTAGGAGAGGCACCTCTATACCCCTTGCATACACCAGGCAGGGATGGATGGTGAGTGAGAGCTAGCAGTATCTTCCTCCTGCTAGCAAGGAGAGCAGAAACCACAGTCCCTGTAAAGCAGACCACCCAAACCACAGGAGCTCAATCAGCTCTTGCAAGCACCTCTGCTGGGGAACATGCCCTCAGTAATGTTCCCACTCACCCATACCTTGATGCTCACCATCCCCTTCCTCCATCTTTCTCCCTCCACACCACAGGAAACCAGGGCTCCTACTTGTAGCACCTGCACCACAGCACCCACAGGTGCTCTACAAGGCAGAAGGCTTTCTCCCTTATAAAACTGGTCCCCAGGGGTTTGAACTTGAGAAGCTTGATAAGCACAACAGCATCACCTCTCAACTCTGCTAATTTTTAGAAGGGGTGAGGCATCTTGTCAGTCATGTTCTTCCACATCTGTGTCCTAAGGATAAGGCATAATGTCTGTCCCCATCTTTTCAGAAGGTATAGCACTCTCAGGAAAAGACTGAATTTAACTGGAGGAGAGAGGTAGGTGGGGATATGATTGACAGCAATAATCACTCAGCAAAACAGGGAAGCAGGGTCTAGGTTAGGGGTGGGGAAAAACAAACACAAAACCCAACTAAAACCACCACCAACAAAAAAATGCACTATAGCTACCTATATTTGTATAATTATTTTACTGTATTTGTGCATCCTTTTGTGGCCACCTCATGTTGCTGGTCTCCTTGTACATAGAAATCAGTGTGTAACAGCAGTGTGAGGTTTGAGGTTTAATCCTGGAACTTTGTATAGGCACTAGCTTGAAACTCGGTCACCAGGGAACACCAGGTCTACAGCAAAAAGAGCATGTCTCACATAATTCCTATGTGGCAGTGTTTCAAGAGGTTTTTACAGCATGCTTCCTGTTTTCAGCTGTCATTGGCTATGCTGCAGTGCCTGAAATAGTCTCATAACATGTAAAGCAGATGATCTTGAACTTGTATGTAGGTACCTGAGTAGAAAGTAAATAGTCTGGTGGCCTTACTAAGATTACAGAGAAAACTGTATATTGACCTAGGAATCCATGGAGAAGTATAAGGTATGTGCCAAAAAAACAGTATTTGTCTCCAAACAGACAGGTGTCAAGCATATTACTTAGGGAAAGTTAATGCAGCTGAAAGAGTTAAATATGTTTGGATTTAAGCTTTTACAAAGGAGGTGAAAAGTGATCAAGTAAATTTGTGATGTAATTCCACACTTGCTGTAGATGGCACTTCCCTAAAATTATTAGCTTGGCTTATGCTATTAAATATTAATTTATTTTTAAAACTGACATTAGAGTGACTATAGGTATAGTAATGAGCTCTGTGATTTTGTGTATCCATTTAAAAATATGTTTTCAGCATTTCTAGAGAGGCTTTCTATCTTAAGTTTGCTTGAACAACATATTGAATTGTTTTCTGCTAGGCAAGAACATGTACTATGTCCTATGTAAAGTAAGTAGGTTGCCTCAGTCCAGATCATATGTATAGGCGTGTACACATGACATACCACAACTTGGTAGTGTTTAATATTTTTGTGGCAATTTTCATAAAAGTTTGCCCTGATCCAGAACTCTTTGGAGTCTCTGTGATTTTGATACTGACTTGAGTGGTTTGATAATGTCCTGAATAAGCAGAAAAGTAAATTATTTGCTGAGCCTCTTGAGCAGAACACTTCCAAAATAATGGAGAAAAACATGCCACTGCTTATCTTGTCCACGCAATAACTGTTCTGCGAATAAACAGAGGACTTGAAGTTTAAGTAGTCACAGTCCAGCCTAAAATCCACTTTGATTTTAAACACAAAATAACCTCTTCCATTGTGCTTAAATATATATATATTTAGGTAGATGAATTTGCATCATTTTTCCTGGATGAGGATAGTGCCAGATGTTCATAACAAGACAAATATTCTAAGACAAGTAGTAGCCTTCATATCTACATAACATTGTAATATTGGCTAAGATCATACATGAGAAACAGCAGCTCAAGCATTGTCAGAAAGCTCCGCCAATCAAGGTCTTGTTCCAGTATTCAGAACTGTCCTATCAAATTACCACACTCAAGAGAAGAGTTAAGAGTGTTGAATAATTAAAAGTATTCTAATTATAGCATCCCAGGCATATTAGATACACAAATGTTTAACTGGGTCGGTTCATGGGGGGAAAAAAAAAAAAGGCAACTGGCCAAGCATCTTCATCAGTATAAAAGATAACAGGAATTACCACATGAATCCTGCATGCCCACCTGCTCTAGATTACTCTCTGTTTGTGCATTCAGCAAAAAAATGCTGTTGAAATAAACTTTCATGAGCACAGTTAGAAAATAAGTTGTAATCAGGGAAAATATTTTCTTACTCTCAGACAAAGGGAGGTTATCTTATTCCCTTTTAAAGGGTTAACACTTGTATACTTCTTTAGGGACCTTTTGAGAAATTCATTATTATTACTACTGTGTTTATTTTTGTCATGGTTTTCTGCATCTTTCTAAATTCCTGATTCCATAATATGCTTCACGTTATGCTTCACAATGCATGCCGTGGGAGCACGGCGATTCATATGAAAATAAAATTTTGTCATTTCATAGTTCTTTCATTTCTGATGATTTTTCCATTTCATTGAATGGTACTTTGTTTTTCTGAGAAAGGATCAACATATTTTCTATTCATATTCTTGCATGAATTCAAGTAAACTATTTGTTTCAGTGAAGACACTCTAGACGTAATACAGAACAAGGGACAATTTTGCATATTTTAATGATAGCAGTCTGGGAAAGATTCCAGGAATTCCATATTCAGTGCAACATTGGTGTATTTTTTTGTTTGTTTCTGGTTTCTTTTGGGGGGCTGGGGGTTGCTTTTTTTTTCTATTAATCTTACATCCAGTTTTGATTTTTCTTTTAATCTAAAGAATAAAATTCAAAATAAATCACCAGCAATATCTTCACTGACCTGCTTCCAGCACTTTCTTGGAAATGCATCTTTCCAGAAGCCCTCAGCTGAACTGTTGATCAGAGAAAACAGCAGCTACATAACAGCCCACAGTAAGTCTAAATAAAGAATTGGAGCCTGAGACGGTCAGTGAAAAACTAGTGGTTCCAGTTAGAACTGCAGGATGTGTAAAAGGTGTCGCTGTGATTGTCTGAATTGATACTGACTCAGGAGATCAGAGGTAATATTGTGTTCTTTCAGAAAGCCCCAAGGGATATGAGAGTGATCAGCAGTGACAGAGCTATAAAATGGGCATGTAACTGGAATGTGAATCAGTGTTTATCAAAAATGGTGAGCATTCCAACAATTCCTTTATCTATGCCAGGTGCTTTTTCATCTAAGGTAGGCTAAACCAAGTGCTGTTTAGCTTTTATGAACCATAGCTTAGTCTGTTATGATCTATAGTTTATGGCTTTACAACCCGTAATTACTACAGTATGTTTTGTCACCTTTCTTTCACTCTCTACATCATCTCCACAGTAAACATTTTGTTCCGGAGAATATCAGAACGTTGGTGTCTGCATTTTATTTCTCAACAGCCATATAGACTGAACCAGTTTTACTTCATGACTTTCTGAGTAACACTTCTGGCACTTCTAACACTCCAAAGCCTGTAGAGATAGACATCAAAAAAAAAATAGGTTCGTAGCAAATGGCCATGAATGTAGAAATATATTGACACTGACAAGGCATATATTTTCTTTGGAGCATAGTCAAGATATGGCTAACATTTCTGCTTGACATTAGCGTTATCTCCAAGTTGTTCTTGTCTAAGTGTTTTCCCAAAGTTACTAAAGACACGTGACCGTGATTTAAATAACTTCGTGAATGAACATGGGAGAGGTGGCTTCATAAGCACACATTTTTCCTTTCATAGGACACTGTGGCTGGTGTTCATAACCAAACATTTGTTGTTTATCCCACATCTGTCATCTTTCTAAGCCCATTCTGATCATTTTTATAACTAAAATCAGGTGTTGCACTATCATTTGTGTTCTTTACTGACATCAGTCAGCTGAAATCAATGGAACCCATCACTTAAGAGCCACAACAGTTCTCCTTCAAGAAAGTGAATGCAGCTGGCATGTATTCTGCAGAATTAATAATAACCATAATATGCTGGAGGTCCACATTGAAAATGTTACTGTTAGAAGAGGGGGGAAAGAATGGGAGCTAAGAGTTAGCTGGGGAGTTGAAAATCATGATAAGCATTGAGGAGGTAACTGAGATAGAGAAGAGGTGAAATAGAGAAAGAGAATAATTGTGCTTAAAGGACCTTTCCACCAATATGTCTCAAAGCTAAGAACATAGGAGGCCAGCTTTATGATCTTGTTTTGCCAGAGAGATGGGGAGAGGAAGTGGCTCCTGGCCACAGTCACAGAACTAGAAACCAAACTGCAGTTTACCTGACTCCGCTGTAGCACATCCCTATCAGAAGCAAGAAATAAACTTTCAAAGAAAGAAAGAAAGGGGGAGAGAGACCAGAGAAACACAGGAGGAAAGGCTGTAAAAAGACACAAAAAACCCGTGAAGTATGAAACTATATAAAGTATGAAAACCAGGAGCAATAGAAAATGAAGGCTGTAGAAAGCAGAAAATGTATAAAAAGGAAAAGATAAGGGAATTAATTATATAGAGAAATCTAAGATTAGAAAAAATATTTTTACAATTTTTTTATGTGTTGTTTTCATGACAGAATAGTGAAATGACTTTAGGTCTACTTTGAGCTATTTTAAACCAATATTGGTTTGGGGATGATTGTTAGGCTTAAGTGTTCTGATTGAATATGTATTAGGACAAGGGTTATATAACATGCAGACTGTAAAAAGAAACAGCACTCCATAGCAAATACTGATTTCAGTAAAATACTATGTGGGAAGGACACATTTTTCAGGAAAGATAGTACCATTAAGGAGCTCCATCCCAACAAATGTCAGTTAAAGATGTTGCATCAGTGCCATGCAGACAGGCACTCCATATAAACTACACATTTTACATTATTCTGTACTGGTTAAGCAATTTGATACTGCTTTTTTGTATCTTACGTTTTAAAACCTAAACTAATTAAACTACGAAGACTTGTTAAAAATAGATACATTAAACATTGTATTACACATTTTAGTACCTGTATATTTTTAAACATTTGGTAATTCCTTAACTATGTTTCTAATAATGTTTTGTCTATTCTAACATCTCATAAACCAACTGTGCTGTAACCCTCAAACCTCAGATTTCCAGATTCCTAGTCACCTACTAGAATGATGTGTTTTCTCCCAGCTCTTTTGAATGACAAGATGAATGACTGCAAGCTCATCGTTACTCTTCATTTCATTGTTATTCAAGTCACTTCACTGCACTTTCTCTATAGGCACAAAACATTCAGGGATAAATTATCTTTTCAAAATGGTAAGAAAGCTATGAGTGCTAAGCACCGTGACTAGCTCAGATGGTGTACTGAGAAAAATGTCATTTGGACAGCTAGTAGAGATAAGCAAATGCAAGTATCTCATTACCCAACAGTTACTACAGTAATCCCACTATCTTGTTTTTGGGGAGTATGTATCTGTTTGCAAGTGTAGAGTGACAGGTGTGACAGGTTTGTAGGCAGTCACAGATGATGGGAAGCTCCTCTGTTAGCTGACAGATTAAGATGTCCTTGCATTGAGCAAGAGTAGCAGGAGCAACTGCCCACACAACCTTTGTGGTTTTTGTAGTGTTGAGAATCTGGACTCAATTCCTTCATTTGGAGAATAGTTGATGTTTACCTGTGCACATCACAAAAATATTCCCTGTGTTGTATATGCTGCAAAAGCACAGAGAAAGAAAGACTATTCCTACCTTGTAGAGCTTAACCTCTGAGCAGAAAAGGCAGATTAAAGTTGGTATGGGAAATGGATGGCGAGTGGACTGGCCAGGATGAGGGCAGATCAGTAACACTGTGAGAGTATGTCGTGGTATAACCCCAGCCAGCAGCTACGCACCATGCAGCCACTCGCTCTCTCCCCGCTGGTGGGATGGGCGAGAAAATCAGAAGGGTAAAAGTGAGAAAACTTGTGGGTCGAGATAAAGACTGTTTAATAGGTAAAGCAAAAGCTGTGCATGCAAGCAAAGCAAAACAAGGGATTCATTCATTACTTCCCATGGGCAGGCAGGTGTTCAGCCATCTCCAGGACAGCAGGGCTCCAACACGCCTAACGGTTACTTCAGAAGGCAAACACCATCACGCAGAATATCCTCCCTTCCTTCTTCTTCCCATACCTTTTATTGCTGAGTGTGACATCATATGGTATGAAATACCCCTTTGGTCAGTTTGGCTCAGCTGTTCCAGCTCTGTACCCTCCCAACTTCTTGTGCACCCCCATCCTACTCTCTGGTGGGGTGAGAAGCAGAAAAGGCCTTGACTCTGTGTAAACACTATGCAGCAATAATGAAAATATCCCTGTATTATCAACACTGTTTTCAGCACAAATCCAAAACATAGCCCCATACGAGCTACTATGAAGAAAATGAACTCTATTTTAGCAAAAGCCAGCACAGAGTACCTGAATTCAGTAGGCTGTCCCCTCAGACTTGGATCTGTACTGCCAAAATGGCAGGCACTCAAATAAGCTTTATCTCATCAGATTCTCCTGCTACTTTTTTGAGAGAAACAGGCACACTCAGAGGGAGATTCAACCCACAAATGCATGCACCACCCTCTCGAGGCAGCCATTGCTCTCAGTCGTGTAAAGCGGGAGCTATGTACCAAGTATGCACTTGGGCAGGCCAGTGATATACCTCAAATATAGTACGCCCCTAAAACCCTTACACAAGCACACACGAAAGCACACAGAGTTACAAACTTGGGAAGTATGAGTATGTAGATAATTAGCCAAGCAATAGTTTGCCATATTCTTCACTCATTGTTACTTCTGATTTCTCACAACTAGTACAAACTGGAGGCGAGTGAAAGCTTTTAGCTCTCCCCTTTTGTTGGGGGGCTGATTCTCCCCAGAATCCATAGTGGATTTGAGTTGGATGGTTTCATTCCTTCAGTCTTCCTACTTAGAAACTCCATTAAATCACAAATAGACTTCATGCATCCTTATGCATTGGTAATAAAACAATGTCTAATAAATTCTAATACAGTTGTGCCACCAGCATAGAAGGAATTACCTGTAATACCAAGAAATCCTACCTCCTTGTATTGATTTCAGTTCAGAAATACTTGACAACACAGAGGCCCACACACCCACAGACCCAGCAGATGCCACGCTAATCGATTCTGGGCTGAAATAGAAGGGTGCCCTCAAAAACCACTAAGTGGTTTTGTTCCATTTCTATTTTGTCTCTTAGAAAAATGAAGTCCTGCCCTGGAAGATTTATTGAGATCTTGAAGGAAGAATAGATGTTTTATGCATGATAAGGTGTTTTTTCCAAAGAATGTGGTTCATTCATTCATGCGAACAGAAATCTAAGATAAAATTACAGTGTTAAATTATGCCTACTTTGGATATATTTGTGTGCTATAAAATGTGTGCTAAAGTAAAGGGAAGAAGTACTTTTTGTTCCCTGGGAAGTTGCACATCAATGCTTTTCCCCAAAGATTTAGATGTCTTGTCTGACACGTCCACTGTATCTTTAGCTTTTTAAAATAAGTTAAATTCTTGTCAGTATCAGTTGATTTCTCAGTTGTATTATGGTACATAATGCAAATATTACTAGCGAACAATTAATTACATCTCTGCTTAATTACACTTTGTAATTTTTCTCTGCAAGTATTTTATGTGCAGAGCTGTACTGGAACATACGCTAATACATAACAAAGGACAGTCACTACATACATCCTTAGGGCCACATTGCGAATGGCTACTACACTGTCTCTATGGTTTTAGGTGCCCGCTGTAGCATTCGAACACCAGACAGCAATAAGCAATTTTCCCAGTTTCAGCTGGGATAGATTTAATTTACTTCTAGCAGTGGTATTTTGCTGTGTGTTGGATTTAGTATGAGAAGAATGTTGATAACACATTAATGCTTTAGTTGTTGCTAAGAAATGTTTATACCAAGTCAAGGAGTTTTCTGTGAGGAGGCTGCTGTTGCATAGAACCCAGAAAAAGACACAACCAGGCGGGACAGCTGACCCAAACTGCCCAAATAAATATTCCATACCATATGACATCGTGCTTGGTATATACACCTGGGGAGCTGGGGGGGGGGGCAGGGCAGGCAATTGTTGCTAATGACAGCCTGGGTATAGGTTGTGGATGGTTAGCAATTGCATTGTGCATCAAAGTTGGGGTTTTTTTAAAGTTCATTTTTTCCACTTGGTTTAGGCTAGGTCCTAGGGGACATTTAAGAAACAGAGGATGAGAGGTATACTATAATCTCTTTTTTATTGCATTATGATATGTAGTTTGGGCCATGGGACAAAAATTCAAAATAAAATGACATTTGTCATCTCAAACAAGATAGCTCCTAAAGGGAGACCAAAAGGACAAAGGCCATGGCCATTAACATGCAGCATTGAGTGAAACATTTGGCACCAAGGACCTGGCAACCACACTATGTGTCTTCCGTGCAGAGATTATTTTGGACTAGCTCTGATCTGGTCCCATGAACAGAATGTCCAAGAGGCTGAGGCACACTCAGTGCATCTCAGTGTCCCATCCTACACAAATCAGATTTACCCGTTCCAAGACCACTCTACAGTGCAAATCAAAAAGAAGTAAATCAGAACAACCTAGAGCTTAGTTTCAGAGGTGCACTCCTGATCTAGTTTGGAGAAGAGGAGACTGAGGGGTGACCTTGTTAATGTTTACAAATACATAAAGGATGAGTGCCATGAGGATGGAGCCAGGCTCTTCTCGGTGGCAAACAATGATAGGACAAGGGGTAATGGGATCAAGCTGGAACACAAGAGGTTCCACTTAAATTTGAGAAAAAACTTCTTCTCAGTGAGGGTGCCAGAGCACTGGAACAGGCTGCCCAGGGGGGTTGTGGAGTCTCCTTCTCTGGAGACATTCAAAACCTGCCTGGACATGTTCCTGTGCGACCTCACCTAGGCGTTCCTGCTCCAGCAGGGGGATTGGACTGGATGATCTTTTGAGGTCCCTTCCAATCCCAAACATACTGTGATACTGTGAACTGTAACACTAATGGCCAAAAAATGTCCTTTATACTTTTTAGGTGTGACCCAAATTGCTATTAAAATAAATTCAAAGACTTGGTTAGCTTCAGCAATGGAACTTGCCTTTCATACAACGTGAAGGGAAGGGGTATGATTACTGGTCAAGATGAAGGGAATAAGAGAGGGAGAAGTGACTGCATGTCCATTTTGTCAACCACCAGTGACACCTTTTCTGCAACTAATTATCTTAAAAACTGTGTGATTTCAGGGTGTGATTGAATGCAGGTGTGGAAGACAGGGTATAATCAGGGGAGGCAAAACTAACATCCTATTCTTGGTTCCTCTGTGCACTAGGATGGCTGCAGACCACAGTATTAATGACACCTTAACTATGACTCAGCCACTCTTCCAACAGAAGGGTTCTGGAACGTGTTAAGGAATAATACAGCCTCAAAGGGCTGCAGAAGTTGCATGAGGATTTCTTGAAGACCCCCAAATCAATACATGTACAGGGTCATGCTAGGACTCACAATATTTTCATGGTCTCAAGAGAAGGCTAATCATAGCTAGAATGCAAATTTTTCCCTGTCATGAAATATCAAAAATGGCTGTTGGCTGTTATTTTGGCTGTTCTGTTGAATCAGTATTACCAGCTTTCCTTCCCCACTCCCCATTTTCCCCACCTCTCCACTTAACAGAATCTAACATCTCTTTGTGTAAATGAACAAATTTTAGTATTTTAATCAGAACTGACTGCATCTGGATTGCTTCTTTGTTGCAATCAGTTTCTCAGACTGTGGAATATGCATGAAGTACATCAAGCTAAAGATGAGACAAATGAAACTAAATCCTAGAGGGACATGGCCTAAACACTGGCTAAATGTCCAATATTTCAGAAACTGCAGAAAACAGAGCACGAAGAACAACAAAGATTTTAAAGTGCACCTGCTTCGCAAATAAAACCCAATGGTTGCATGTTGTGAACACTGAGGTCCAAGATTTCTAGCTGAGGTGTTAGAAACTGGAAATTTCAAACTTACAAACTACCTTCAGCCAAGTAATTGTGAGGAGGAGGGGAGGAATCAACACAATTTGTGTCATCCCTGAATTATTGCAGCCTGATGAAACGAAAAAACATACTGAGCAGTCAATTTCTATATTATACTTAGGTTACATCACTTGAGTTTAAATCATGCTGTGTTTACAGAAAGCTCCCATTTAAGTAAATGGTTAACAGCGAAAGGTACAGTTATTAAGGCTTCATTATTATTATCTGAATTTTTGTTATTCACATGGAAACTCTCATATCTCCCTGTTCTGTTAGGCATCTATAAAACTGTTTATTATTTATTTATTTTATTCATGCATGGGTTGGTACATGACTACAAAAGACCTCCTAACAACGTCAGTGCTTCACATTCCCTTCTGCCGAGGATAATTCTTCTTAAATTCAGTATATTAAATGTTTCCTCAGCTTGTACTTATCCCTTGAGGAAAGCTGATGTTCTGCCTTCATCACTAAAAATAATTGTGTTTATAAATCTAGCGACAGATGTCAGGAACTTATCTCCTTACCATGGCAGAACATGCCTCATCTACTCGCCAGATCGGGGATTAGCTGGGGGGGGAAGGAGAAGCGGACATGAAGCCACGGTGTTTGTCTCCCTGTCTCCCTTAAAACATTCAGCTGAAACGAATGGCGGAGAAGCAGGCGCTCTGCCGCCGTTAGGCTCCCGAGCTAACGCGCTGCTGGGGTGAGCGGGACGCAGCCCGCAGCGGGCTTGCCGAGGTGGGGGCGTGTCCCCCGCTTCAGGACGCAGCTGCTGAGAAGAACGGGCCCCGCGCGACCCTCGGGAACAGCCTCTCGTCACCCGCCACAGCCTAACGGACCTGCAGCGGCCACGGTGTGCAGAGGCCCGACCCAGCCCCGCCCTGCCCCACCGCCCGCTCTGCCGGAAGCAGCTGCCCGCGGGCCGCCCCGCCTTCTGCCGGAAGCTGGTCCCGCCCGCGCGCACCGACAGACTGGCCCGTGCCCCGCCGCGCGCGCCTGCCCCGCTCCGCCCGCCCTCGCCGCGCGCGGCCGCGCAACCACTGCGCCTGCGCGCCGGGCGCCTGGCTCTTCTCGCGCGGCGTAAGGGGCGGGGCTGCGCGCGGTGACGCTCCTGCCTCTGCGGCGGACGCCGGCGCGACGCAGCCCCCCCCCCCCCCCACCTCCCTCCAGGCCCCGCCCTCCGCCGCGGGCCGCGCGCGCCGCCGGCTCTGCGAGCGGGGGCGGCGCCAGGCGGCACCAGGGTCCCCCCGCCCGCCCCGCCCTCCACACTCGCTCGTCCAGCGGGCAGCGGAGCTCGCCCCGCCGCCGCAGGTGAGCCGGGGGCAGCGCGGGGCGGACGGGCCGCGCCGCGGGTCAGGGGCAGCCGCCTGGCGACTCGCCACGGGGGCTGCGGAGTGGGAGAGCATAGGGACCCCTCCCCGCCCGCCCTCCCTCCCCGGGGAGGGGGAGCGACCGGGCGGGCGGGTGGGGGCTCCCGGCGGCTCAGTGCCCGCCACTGTCCCCCACGCCCGTGGGTCGGTATTGGGGCGCGGCTGCTGCCCTGCCGGCCCTGGCCGGCGGTTTCTGCCGGCCGGCCGCACCTTGAGGTGTGGGCAGAGGCGGGCGTGGCCCGGAGCCTCCCGTGGGGGCCCGGTGACCGGCACCCGGTTGCTCCCTGAAGGTTACGGGCGTCCACCTTGGGGGCCTCCCGCCCCAGGCCTGCCGCTGCCCGCCCGGGCGGTGAGGGGAGCCGGGAGGGGGTGTCGGGGCGACGGAGCCCCCGGGGTGTGGGTGCGGCTGGGTCTGGCCGCCTCCTGTTGCCACGGGAGCGGCGGCGGCGTGAGGCAGGTGTGGCGTCCCCGCCGCGGCCGCGTCCTGAGGGCGCGGGGTGACCGCGGCCAACGCCCGCACCTGCGGAGGGCGGAGCGCGGCAGCGCCTTCGCCCCGAACAAAGGGGCCGCGCCTCGGGGCCGGCGGGGAAGGAGCCGGAGCTGTCGTCCCCGGGCCGGGATGGACGGAGCGGCAGCTGCGGCGACGGCTCCTGCCGTGGCGGCGTGTCAGCGTGTGAGCGGCGGGTGCTTGTGTGTGCGTGTGCTGCAGTTCGAGGACGAGTAAAGAGCAGCGTTTCTGCAACGTTTAATTGCAGCTCGCTTTCGTGTACAGTTCTTTTCTTGTAGTAGTACGCGTTAAAAGGCGTTGCTGCTAACTGTAGCTTGTGTTTGCCTGCAACAAAAGGAAAAGAAGTGCAAAGTGTGGCTATTAAGTAAAAGAGCCTTTGAGCGCTCGTATATTTGATTAGGTAAATAATTTGGTATTTACTTTTGGTTTTCTTTTAAATGGAAGCTGATAGCTTCAGCTCCTTCCCCTTACTTGAGTCTCTTTCAAAATGAAGATGTTAAGTGGGTCGTATGTATCCCAAGAGTCACCTGGAGGGACAATTTTATGTATGATGCATGTGTCTGCTTTTTGACATCACTGGACCATCCTGGCAGAAAGAATGCCAAATTTTTTTTTTTCGGACTCAAAGTGACGCTAATGTTTTGTTTCAAGCTTGCATTTCCAGTTCTCATTGGAAAGAGACTTGGCATTCTGCAGTGCAAACCAATACACTTCCACAAGTGGAAGCAAGATGTGCCACTGCTGGCATTTTAGTATCTGGTGACAGGTTATGGAGCAGTCTGCACAAAAAAGCTGTCAGTTGTTCTTTGTCTTTTCCAGTGAAAGCTAAACTGAAAAGTGAGGAGCTCCTTGGAGAAGAGCTGCATGGGCTGGGAGAAGATATTGACATTCTATTAGCTATCAATACAACTAAGAGTGATTGTACCTGGATCCTTAATTGAAAGGCCTTTTATTTTCAGCCAGTTTATTCATCTAACAGCATGTGCCTAAACATTTAAATCTTAGGAAACTGTGAGCGTTCTTAATAGAATGAAGAACAACTATGGGATGTGTAGATCTCTGACATAATTTCAAACCCTTTAGTCTGTGCTTGTGAGGCAGCTTGTCAAACATTTTTTGTGGAAGCCTCCAAATGGTAGGAGTTATAGGTATTGCCAGTGCTAGTGATGTTTACCTTTTTTTACTTTTCTGTAAAAATGGGAGAATGTGACATACTGTTGCACTAAAAGATTTAAAAAAAGCATTCCGTCCACTGCATGAGAGGTCAACTGAGGGGTTAAAGAAGCTGTGATACTAAATAGTTAATATACTCCTTTACTACTGGAAATTCCTTGATCTCAGTCTTCACTTTGTCATGTTCTGAATTTGAAGAAGGGAAAAAAATATAGCCATTTTAAGGTGGAGTCAGTATTTTGAGTTGCATGCACTTTGACAATGTTGAAATAATGTGATTTTTTTTTTTTTTAGGACCTTGAAGAGAGGATCTTTAGCCATGGAAGAGAAAGCTAGAATGTCCACCAGTTGTGCATTTATTATTATCTGTGTCACCTGTGGGCATGTACTCTTTACATAAATAACCCACAGAAATACTAGGCTATTTGGGAGAAAAAGGAGTTAGGGAAGGAGACAGGGAGAGATGTGGCTGTGAGGATAAGGCAATGCTGTCTGAAAGCAATCAAGGAAGAACATAAGACTGTTAAATGAGTGTGTTGGAGACCCTGAAGTGGTCCATGTGTCTTCTGTATTCAGACTGACTTCCATAAAAACAGTTGTGTTCTTAACCTCAGTCAAGTCATGCACTGATGTCCTTGCATTTACTTTTTCTAAGGGATTACCATGAAACAGGGATCTTGCATCTGAGATGAGCTTTTACTCTTGTTAAATTTCAAGTACATCTGACTTGGAAGAAGGTAATTGCTGAGGCAAAGGGTGTTGCTGTCTTGGAAACTGATGTATGGCAGTCTCTGGTATCGAAAAATAGTGAGATACAGTGTCTCGTTACGTAAAAAGTTGTTTAGGCAACTGCTTTTCGGCTGATTGCTAATGACGCTGTTTTCCCTGCAGTTTCACAAATGAAGAAGAAATAATTGTATGAGAAAAATCTTGGAACTTTGTGATTAGATTTGTTTGTTTTGCCAACCTAGAAAGTGCTATAGGATATAGTGGTCCTGAAAATGAGTTGCTGATCACATCCCTGGTATGTTTTGTACAGGGAACTCCCACCCTCTTGAGAGTGCTTACAGCCAGCTTTTAGTAAACTTCTAATGGCTCCAAGCTATTGAAATTATTTTGCATCTCAATTGAAATCTATTTTAAGTGAACCAGGTAGTTTGGTAGGCTAGTGACAGCATTCTTGTGAACATATCATTGACTTTTATGAGAACATAACAAGATGGATGGATGATGGCAGAGTGATGGATGTGGTCTACCTTGACTTCAGTAAGGCATTTGCCAGAGTCCAGCGCAGGGCAACTAAGATGATGGAGTGGAGCATCTCCCTTATGAGGAAAGGCTGAGGGTGCTGCATCCCTTTAGTTTGGAGGACACTGAGGGATGGCCTCATTAATGTTTACAAGTATGTGAAGGGTAAGTGTCATAAGGATGGAGCCAGGCTCTTCTCAGTGACAACCAATGATAGGACAAGGGGTAATGGGTACAAACTGGAACACAAGAGGTTCCACTTAAATTTGAGAAGAAACTTCTCAGTAAGGGTAACAGAACACTGGAACAGGCTGCCCAGGGAGGTTGTGGAGTCTCCTTCTCTGGAGACATTCAAAACCCACCTGGACACCTTCCTGTGTAACCCCATCTAGGTGTTCCTGCTCTGGCAGGGGGATTGGACTAGATGATCTTTTGGGGTCCCTTCCAATCCCTAACATTCTGTGATTCTGTGTGATTCTGCCCACATCACACATGCAATTATGGGACAACTGTTTTAAGTCTCCTTCCTACCTTATGAAGAATTGATGTGAGGAACTAAGGAAACGGAACAGTTGGTATAATTACTCTGCCTTCACTGAATGTTCTGCAAAATGTTTTACATTTTATAAATTACTAAGTAGGGAAGGAATGGTTTTATGTTATTAGTCTGTTGTCGTACTTAAAATTGGCTCTTGGGGTGGTTGTAAAATGTTATTGGTAAGTCTTACTGTCTGCAGAGTCTGAAATTATTTCTAGTTTTTGTGTGTGTAAAAAACTTAGAGTCACTTTAACTATAGCAATTGTGCCTTACAGACAGACCGGGGAGTTATTAAATCCTGTTTTGCTTCTCATTGTGTTTTCTTAACTACTGTGAGTCAGAGCAAGCACCTACCAACCAAGGATTTGTCAGTGGGCACAGCTGCTTGTCAAATCTCTTTGGTAGATGTGTAACCCACAGCCAGCAGGTTAGGCTTATATTGCTGAGTCTTAGGAGCTCTACACAGCAGCAGAAAAATCTGAAATTCCTACAGAAAAAACAGTGCTGTATTTAGGAGTGAGAGCAAGCTGGAAAGTAAAGTAGTATGAGCTAAGTAGCACTGCCTTAGAATGACCCAATGTGAGAATTTATTGCCTTTGTCTAGAGGGTGGCTTAGTCTTTACTGCTAATGTTTTGTTCAGGATTAGTTTTGACTGTCAAAATTTCCAGCACCCTTGGGGCAACACTGAAGTGTCCAAGCTGTGTGTCAAGGGGAAGAATGGAGAAAGAGGTGTGTTGTAGAGGTTAGACAACATAAAGGGGGGAGATGTAATGAAAAAGACAGTTACTATAGAGAATTCAAAATAAGCTATGCTGTAATCAGTTTATAATGCTAATATGGAGAAGAGCCAAGAATGCAAAGAAGGTAGCACAAACAAGAGATATAAAGAGAGTTGGTTGCATAGTAACTCTGCAATTGTTACTTTAGTGGAATTGCTGATGCTTATTTTTGTGATATAGGCTCCTCAGTTCAGGCAATTACAATATACTTTGTATTCCTACAAGTACAATTCATTAATGTATTTTTCTCTGTAACAGTAAGTTTACTACATAATTTGATGCAAGTGTGTGGGAATGCCTGGTGCAGTGGCCCATAAGGTTTCATTTTAAAAGTGGCATGTAAATACATTGTATGACCAAACAAGTGTTTCTGTAAATTATCGAAAATGTGATTTTGCACAGGAGCTTGGCACCTGTGCTTAGTATGTGGGTAGCAGGGATCAGCCATGCAGTCACACCTTGGTACCTGTTTCATTTTACTCCCTAAAATGCCCACTTAATACTCCGCCGTGCTACTGTTAGGCTTGATCTTTAACTCCAGTCCTTGTCTCCAGCAGGCTGAGAATGCTTATGTGTAACACCCACATATAGGCAGGCAGAAATGTTTCTATCAACATTAAACAGGGTGCTGTAATCACGGACATCTTCCAGACATGAAACTTCTGTGAGGAATGTTAAAGGCCAGCTGCGTGTGGTGTAGTCGTGCTCTTTACCAGTACTCCCATTGAAGCCCGTTAGACAGTGCAGAGTTAAGCTCATCTGTCTTTTCAGGGCTGTCCCAGTGTTGTCCTGTTGATATAGCTGTGCAGTTTCCTGAAAGGGCTTTTAGTATGGAAGTAGTTAATTCCAGCAGCACTTTGCCCAGTGGGATTTATTTCAGACCTCAAACTAAAATAAATCATACAGACAGAAGAACTATGTTATTGTGACAGACTTCTGCAGAATTGCTGTGTCAGTCCCAAAACCCACCCTTGACTGGTGAGGTCAAGCCATGGAAGATGTTTGAGTAGATGGATGTAAAGACTCTACTCAAAGCAAGGCTGGCAGAAGCTCATTCTTAAGGTAAGCACAAACAGTGAATTGAAGTGGTGATTGTGTGGAGGAGCTATTTTGGAATAACACCACAACATTATAAAGTTTTTACACACTTAACCACCTTAATTAATTCCACCTTCTAGTGTAACATGCAAATAAAGCTTCATTCCAGCCCTCAGAACTCTTATATTTTAAGAAATAACACTTTAAATCACATACTCTTAACAACTAATTTCTGTAAGGACAAAATTTGTGTTCAACAGCATCCAAATTAAGAGTTCATTGCAGTGCCTCAGTGACTGGTAGAGTATGGCTGTGACTGATAGCTTAGTACACCTTATTGCAACTTGAATTCTCTGACTTCTTATACGCTTATATTTTTGAAGTTGTCACTGATTTGAAAACAAATATGGAATTTGTTTTACATTGATATGGGTCACATTGCAAAGTCAATGATGCAGCAATATTTTGTATGAGTGTGATTTTTTGAAAGCATCATTTTGCTTCATGCTCCAGGTTGTGTATTTTTGTCTGCTGCTGATCTGGCATGATGGCTTTGAGATTCCAGCTCATTCATATGCACAGGAAGTAATAAAATGGGAAAACTTAACATAGACAGAAAACACTGCCCTCTGGACTCCTCTATACAGTCCAGTATTGTCATTCAGAATTTAAAGATCAGATGCATTAGGCTAAATATCAAAGTGCTTTCTGTTAAGCAAGTTCACCTTCTACAATGTTATTAAATGGTTAGTGTTGCAAGGAACAAAAGATGGCTACATGTAACTTTCATAATGAAATTCAGTGTGGTCCGCAAATTTTTGGCATACCCTAGTGGGAAGATAACCACTGTCACTTGAGATGCATAAAATGCTAGTACTTGTTTGTTTTTCCCTGTTTAATGAAGACTTAAGAACAATAATGAAAAATTAAAAGACTGATGAAGAACAATAAGGAGGCTGCTAGTCTGAATTAGTAATTTGGTTTGCATCAGTACTTACTTTAGTGTATAGTGTAACATAAAGGACTGGTTTTAGAGCAATTAATTAAAAAATACAGGTGCATTTGTTTAAGAAATATTAAAAAGGCTGAAGTTAACCAAGTGGTTTTTCCAGGTGCAGCATTCTCTCTGGGAAGAATTCATGTATCAGGTGTGGTTGTGTAATGCCAGTTCAGCAGGAGCTGTTGCTGCCTTTTAGACTTAGAGGAGTTAAGTTCTAAATCGTAATCCAAGCTGTGTCCAAGTCCTCTTTCTTAGATCTTGTTTTGATAATACTTGGATCTTAAGTCATGATCTCAGCTCTTTACCCTTCTGCTGCGAGGGGAAAATACTTTGAACCAATATATATGGCTCATTGTTCATGTCTGTGTTCTTTGTTAAGGAATCCCATTGCAGGCATTGCCAACTGGGGTTTCCTGTGTTCAGAGCTAGGGAGGTTATAATCTGTAGATTGATGGTGTTCTTCCAGAGGCCAGCAGCTGGTCCACAAAATATTTTAGGAAAGCCTGTATGCATACTCCCATGCAATTGGTTCCCTGTCAACCATTAACTTTAGGCATGTGGTTAGAGTTTTACTGACAGGCTTGCAATTACAATGGCACTGAAAAGAAACTTTTTATAGGGCAGCTTCTCACCAAAATGCTAGAATTTCTCAGCTCCTCTTTACCCAAGGACCAAAGAGTAAGATATGAAATGTTTGGGTTTAGAATAATTAAAAGACATTAGAAGTTCCTGGTTTTTATTTTGAGAAACTCCATTACTGTCCTGTCTCTTTTAACATTTTTCATTGGATCTCATTGGGAAATTCGGTATTTTTAGGTAACTTGGTTTAGCACATGTTGAATGTTTCTAGTAGAAGAGTGTATGTTTTTAATAAAATTAAATGAAGGTTAACCTATATGTGTTAAATTTTCTGTCTTGCAAAGGCTGAGCTTTGTAGCTCTTGCAGTCAAAACAGACAGAGGGATGAAGTAATCTAAGAAAAGCATTCTTCTCTGCCAGACATGCGAGTTAGAAACGGGACCCTGTGTATAATATGCATAATTTGAGTTTCTTCAGGCTGGATTATTTTGAAGAGCGCTGCAAAAGCAAATTAGTTCTAGTGGTCTTAAGTAGTGAAGAAAACCATCTATTGCTTGAGAAGCAAAATTTTATATTGTAATCTTTCTAATAGGTGTTACTACAGTTTTAGAAGTTAAGACCTTTTTACACATATGGGTAAAAAAAAAAATTCTGGGAGGAGAAACTGAAACAGAAAGATCTTATAGCCAAATAGTAGGTGATGGGTTTGTGTGTTGTTGATTTTTGTTTTATTTGGTGTGTTTTTTTTTTTTTTAATATGAACCGTGAAATATAATATGATAAAATACTGAAATGGTCATAACTAAGCCAGTCAGGATGGCATAGTTATTCTTGGATTTCCAGTAATTTGAAGGGGTGATTTTTCTGATTCTGTGATTATCTGTGAACAATTTGAATGGGTTTTAACAAAACCAAGTTTTCCAGACTTATGCAGGACTCAGACTGTGTGTATTAAGGAAAAAAGAAAAAAGCCCTCAAGGAAAAAAAAAAAGATGTAAAATAAGCTTCTGACTCTGTGGAGAACTGAAGCTATTAGAAGTACTGCAGCTGAATTGAAAGCATGCAAGTGATCAGCTGGAAATAAAATTTTTCTGAAGTTACTAGTACTGAAGGTTTTGTAGGCCAGAGGAAATCCTATATTACACCATGCAACATTGAAAAGTTATTAGGTCACTTCTCACTGGAATTTAAAATTTTGTGTGTACAGAAAGCAATACAGCTTATACTGGTAATGTTTAGCATTGCACCATGTGTAGAACTAAATCAGTTAAGTGTTGATAAAAATATCAGGTTTCACTGTAGACAGACTTATATAGTAGTTCTTTGCAGTGGGGGACTGACCTTTAAAATAAACTGGATTTGGTCTGTGACCACCACTGGAATGCCTTTGGCTTTTGCCTTGTGTCTGGCCTTAGGAAAGGAGATGCATGAGACTCATCTAGTGATGTGCAATAGTATACAGTCCTCAAAGGCTCCCTTTTCCAAGACTCATTGTCTTTGGAATGTGATTACAAAACTATTTTTAGGTTGTTTATCAGAAGTTTTTGATAGCTGCTTTGTGTGGTTACACATATAGTCTAAAATGAACATACTTGTTTCTGTTTTCAGAAATTGATCCATGGTTTTCACATTTATTGCTGTACGAAGAACTTTTTTAGATAGCTTGTTCTGTTAAAACTACAGACTTACATTCTTACCAGTCATTTAACAGTTCTGCAGTGTTCTGAATTACCATGTGAACAATAAGAGCTATAAGAATTCAAATAGGAATTAAAACCAATTTTTAAAAGTCACTGCTTTACAATTTGAGAAAATTTAAGTCGGAAATGTGTTCTGTGGTACGGCAAGAGAAGTCTGATCAGTATTTTAAGCAGGGCAAGATTAAAACCACCTTGCACTGGAACTTAATGTGGAAATTAATAAATTGACCTGAATATTAATAGTTTCATACTAAGTTCATGAACTGAATGCCATCTGTTTTTTGCCACTACATGTTTTATGACCATAATGTGTGAAATAGCCATGAAACACTACCATGTGTCATATGATTGGCAAGCATATATTGAACTAAAAGACAATTAATTGCCTGGTTGGGTTTTTTAGATCTACTGAATTGACTCTACCAATATTTCAAGTCATAAATGTAATAGTTTTAGAATAAACAACATCTAAAAATGGGGAGGGATCAGAGTAAACACTGTTTCAACGTCATGAATGCTGTATTACCATGCACCATCAGGTCTATAACCACTTGTGTCCTTGAGTCACCTACTCAAAAGGTTAATGACTAGTCTTTGTGTATTTGCAAACCAGTCTCATTCAGTGAGTCATGCATATGAAATAATCTTCTCCTGAATTAAAAAAAAAAAAAAAAAAAAAAGTAATTTAGGAGGAACAATTTGCACTGCATAAAATGTAAACAGGAGGAGAAGTTACCAGAACAAAATACAGCTACAAAAGTAATGCTCTTACAATAATACTACAAAAGAGTGCTTACACAATTGTAATTGGGTGGTAAAACAGATGGCAGAGTCATAAAACAAATGAAGTAACTTACTTTGCCAAGTCAGATTTCACTAATGAAATTTATTTGCTACAGCTGGGTGATTCCTTAGAGGAATAAAAGGAATTTTTTGAAATGTAAAATCCAACATGCTCCTATTTTATTAGGTTCCATTTGGCTGGTGTATTGATGCCGTCTGCCTGTGGGGAGAGAGAATGCCTGCCTGTATTTGTGAAGAGGAGGCGGAGAATTTGGTGGTACCTGCTGCTTGATGTTTAGTACTGTGTGTTATACCGTTTGTGCTGCGACCTTTGAAATAAATGTGCTTGCACCTGCTGAAGCACTTGTTCCCTGCATCCTTCATGACTAGAGGCCTATTAATAAAATGTGAAGGATAGTGTATTTTGGTGTTCCTATTTTACTTTTGTTGAAACTTCATCCAGCTGGGCAGTGACCACGCAGAAGAAGGCAGTGCCTGCCTCCAAAAGGCTTTATTTGAAAGCTTAAAACTTTCCCTATGTCAGGAATTCCATAGAAATGCTATTCAAACAAGGCTTCTGTGTTCATTCTGTCGGTACTAATACCTTGAAAGAATTTAAGGGTGTTCATGTGAGTTTTCACCAGAATACTATATGACTGGCTGATGAGGCAAAATAAGTTGTTTTGAGCAGGATAAACTCCCTGAGCTATATCAGCATCAGAACTTGTCTCACTGTGAAGTGAGACACCTCCAACACAACAAGGCTGCTTCTACCAGACAGAACCCTGACCTATAGAAAGGGTGTGGATAGCATCCCTTCTCTAGATTCCCTAAGAGTGTTGAGTGCAGCCTGCCATGAGCATAGTGGAAGCTTCTTTTCGCTTTGCAGATGCCATTTGTTTCTAGATTTCTCTGTTACGGGTCAACTTTATTGCCTATGGAGCGGTGAAACTATTTGGGTGGAGTTTTGATGTGTGGATCTTAAGTCATCCTTTCTGGCTGTAAAAATGACCATATGGATATTTGCTTTTTGTAGAAAATACACATCTGACATTCTGAACTTCAAAGTAAAGGAAGAGTATCAAGTTGTTAACAATTAAGGACATACTCTGCTAGAGGAAAACCTGATCTATGGACTTGTTCTGACAAACCCAGTTTTTTCAAATATGTCTTTTGGAAGCCTTCTTCAGACTTTGTTTAAAGAATTTACTTTGTCAAGTCAAAATGCTTACATTTAAATCTTCCTTAGATTTCTTTAGTGAATGTTGAAGTGTAAGTGTACAGGGCAAAAAGGACACAGTGACGTTATTGAGATTTCTTTTGAACTATTGTTGAAAAAAGCAAGCTGGGCTTATGACACCAAATATGCTGTAAGCAACTTTTTGAGGCAGAGCTCTTGAACTGCTTTTGGAAGTGAACTGCTGAGGCCCATGCTGCAAGCTCTGGCATAGTGCCTTCAAGGGAACTCCATTTTCGTTGCTTTCCAGAATAGCTGGAAGCAGCAGCTCTGTGCAAGTGCGAATGTTACCTGACTCAACAGTCCAAAGTTAGCTTCTGAATGTGCTTTCTTGTAGTTCAAACACAGAGTGAAAATGGCTGTAGATAGTGTGTCTTGGGTGACGCTACCTTAAACATGCCTGAAGTTCCTCCCTCAGTCCTTAGTTGAATAGCACTAAGTTAAGACCCCGAGTTGTTGATCCTGTATTACTAAAATTCATTCTTGTAGGCTATGTCTTGCCCCTTACCTTTTATGGAAGAGGGGGGGAAAAAGTATCAAATCAAATGCTGAATAAAATTCAATAGTAGCAGCTGCTTTACGTAGCATCTCCCATGAATGTGACCTGACTTTTCTCAGGAGACTTATAATAGGTATTTGGTATTGGAACCTCACTGCTGATGTCCCCCTCTTCTGTTCCAGCCTTTCATTCATCCTTAGTTTTGTTTATGCTAGAAAATTGGCTGTAGTACCTGTTTGTCTGTCTTGCCTCTGAATCCATGCAAGTCTCTAGCATAGATAGCTTTGACAGGCTAGTGACATGTAAGTGTTCATTCTTCTACCATGACTGCTGTTACTGTTAGATCTCTCCTCATGGTATATAATTTTAAATCAATACAAAATGAATGCCTTCTGTTACTATTCTAGACCTTCATGTTTAGAAATGTAATCTAAGAGAAGATATGACTCTTACACTTAGTGTTGAAGTGTTGCTTCAACAGTGTCACCCTCAGGAAGCTAAGTTCCCTCAATGATTAGAATAGAGATAGGGTGCCAGCCATGTAGTGAACTTGAGAAAACAGAGTATTCTAGGCTCTGATGTAAATGTGTATATTACCAAAATTACTTCCCAGTGTAACTTCAGTCAATTGAACTATAAAAACAAGCTTGCTGCTTGTGTTAATATAGGTGGTGTGCTTGAGTTTGTTTCTTTTCCCACTAATCCTCTGGATCTGTCCAGGTAAACCATTGCAAGTACCTAGAATTCCTCCAGATGTTCCATAATAGCCATCACATAACTTATAAAAAGTGAGGAATCTTCAACAGGTGCTAAATTGCAGTTGAAGAATCTTAGAACACTTGGATTGCTTTTTTCACAGTATTTACAGGCTGGAGGTGCTGCAGTTCAGCTTTCCCCATGCTCAGCTAAGTGTTTTTCTGATGTCTTTTGTGCCAGCAAGCTTGTTTAGGTAGCTAATCTGTCTGAAAACCAGTATAGCTTAGTTTTTTTCTAGAGCAGCTTCCGAACTGCTTTGCTGCCTAGTTGTTGCAAACAAGTGCTATCAGAAGGAAGGTGTGGGAATATCAGTCAGCCTGTGAGAGGTTCAGTTTTTATCAGCATTGCAGAAACACATGGTTGGGCTTGAGTGTTGTGTGTTTTGTCAGCTCTTTACATGGGCAATAATATACACGCTTCATTTTCTTTTCAGTACACTGCAAGATTTAAAATCTGAAGACCTTGTTTTTATTCTAGACTATTTCTGCTGCTAAGTTTGCCAGGGTTTTCTTGTGCTGTGCCATATGGATTTCAATAAATTTCTTTATGGCAGCGCCTCCTCCGAAGTCTTCTTGCAGGATGCCAAAAAGGCTTTTTGCTAACAAAATGCTGAAATGATGACTTAAAACATGTGGAATACACATATAGAGTCTCAGTTCAGAGGCTGCCACATTGTTCATGTCTATGCCCAGAAGCTGGCACTAAGGCCCTGTGGAGCTTTGGGGAGACTGCTGAAAGGCTGTAAACTTGTTCACTGTTTCTTAGTGGTTAGTGACCTCTTGTTGGAGGAATCTCAGTGCTTGCAATGTCTTAAGAGCACAGAGCTGTGGGCCTGTGGGGACCACTGTTCTTTATAGCAACATGACGTAATTTATAGGATGGTGGGGCCTCAGTTACTTGGTGAAGAGTTCACTGGTTGACTCTTCCAGGTTCAATGCCTGAATATTGTAACAGCTTGATGTACTGGTCCCGAGAGGCTGGGAAAATGTAGGTCTTTTGCCTGAGGAGGTTTGCTGCTGCTGAGAGATAAAAATTAAGACATTTTTCTACCCTTTGTCTTTTTTCTTTAGTAGATGTGTAGTCATCTTTAGTAAATTTGTTTTGTGGGTGTGACAGAGACAAGCACCTTTTATGGTGTGCACTAGAAAGCTTTGGAACTAAGGGTTCTTACCAAACCTTGAATGTGGTTTAACTTGGTAAAGTCATGGGAAGCTATGAGTCCAAATTCCCAGTTAAACAGGTTTAGGTCAAAGGATTATTTTCAGGAGGAAGGAAAGGACTTATTGTGAAAGCGTTTCTGACTTGTTCTGAGGTTGAGCTTCAGGTGACCTGTTTCGTTGTCTGAGGAGACTAGTCATTTCTAAGATAGGTTTGAATATTTGAGTTCAGTTTCCTCTTTCTTTAGGCAACTACTTAGAATTTATAGTTACTATTTAATATTCAAAATATTCTACCTTAATAAAATACTGGTGTTACTTTGTGCAGAACTTGACAGATGTTTTATGTTTAAACTATAATAAAAACACTGAAGTCAAGACGTGGAATGACACTTATTACAGTAATGCTGATCTAACCTAAAAAGCTTCCTTACTCTCCAGCTCTTAAAACAGCTGGCATCATGTATCCCATCCACTGTCCCCATGTATCTCATCTATTTCTGGGTCATAGGGTGTTTCTGCTGATCTAGTTTGGATGTTGTAATTGGAAGCAGCTGTTGGGAGGGTTTGGTTCTGCTTGCCTGGAGTTGCCTGCCTCCATTTCCAGGAACATATTCGTTGCAGGAATATTTGAGTCATTCCTGAGGTGTCTTCCAGATATTTTGCATCTAGTATGCTGGTCTGTGCTGATCATTTTCAAACAGTACATTCTCAAAGCATAATATTGCTGTTGTTAACCAATCTGAAACTACTGGCCTCCATAAACAATAAAGTAACTGGATAAAATCATGGTATTTTAGTTACAGATAAGATTATATGGTTCCTGTGGACATGAAAATGTTGACACTTCAAAAATTCTTGATCTTGTGCTTTTTTCAGAAAGGTCATGCAAGGCAACAGAGTTGGGAATCGCTTTGTGGGAATTAAAAACTTTGGTGAATATTCAATCTCACTTTACAAGACAGGGTTACTGACATAATTACTATAAATTTTCACTTCAGAATGAGATAAAAAGTTGTAGCTAATGTTTCTGGAGCTGATTATACTAAGTGTAAAATACACAGTAGTGCAAGTATTAGTTTCTCTAATTAAAAAAATAAGAATTAATAATTAAAAATAAAATAATAATTAATAATAAAATAATAATAATTGAGAATTAAAAATTTTTTTAAAGATTGAGTTATTTGTTTAGACAAACATGAGACTCCATTACTAAATTTTCTTTAGTTGTTCAGTAAGTGACTGATACAATATTTTGCCTTTTTGCAAGTATTCTGGTCAAAGCATACTAACTGTACTTCTTAATATTGTGCAAATAGCTCACATATTTCAGTTAAGTTATTGCTGTTCTTTCAAATGTGTCAAATTCTAACTCAGTTTAAAAAAAAAGAGTAAAAGCAGGCGCTGTGATATATGAGTTAGCAGTTGTAATTGATGCTTATTATATAAAATAGTCTTCAGGGAAGAAAGTTACTCATCATAAAAGTGAGTGGGTAATGAGGTTAATATGACTGTCTTGCAAATCTTTATGTAATCTTCTCTTAAAGGAAAGGAAACAAAAGAACTGGAATTCAGTTTTGATGTCGTAGTTTTATGAATGCTATAAAAAAACAATATGAGAAATTGTTTTGTAATTGAAGAAAGGCAGCACTATCTCTGCTTATTAACTAGAATCTGTTATACTAACTGTACCAACTATCTTTAAACACAAAGCTATGTTTAACTAGTCCCCTTCAAACAAATGCCTGCAGCAAATCAAAGTCCTCCTGTTAAGGACAACTGCATTTTCACAAAGCCTGCATTCAGCTTTGTGTATAGCACTGCAGAGGATGCCAGCTGAATTTGTGCCTGTAACGATGTGTCTTCAGCGTAATGCTTCTCCTTCCCTGGTCTGCTCGCATTGACGTTGCATTTACGAGACTCCAGGGGATCAAAATGGACAGGGTAGCATCTTGACCTCATTTTAGTCACATTCTCTAAGAAAATGAGTCTGATCCACGTGTTTTGCTCTTCCTTAATTTTTGGCCTGTTGGCCATTTTGGGGTATGTTTTGACAGAGATTTAGGTGTCTTGGATATTATTGTTCCCCTAAGTTTCTTGAATATGTGTTGCTGGCTAAAGAGGGAGAAATCTGTACCAGTGCTCCCTGTGAAGGAGAGGAAGCAATCTGAGCTGGATGTCTGTTGCTATTCTTACCCCCTTTTTGCTCCCTTTTAGTGTATTAATTGTTGAGGAGAGGGATGTAGAGGACAAATGGCACAGATAGGTAAGGACACATGCTTTGATTAACTGTTTTGGAGTAAGTTATTCTGGAAGAAAAAGCCATCTGAGAAATAGGACAACTTAAGAGGAGTCTTCTGGATTTGATCAGATGAGCAAGATGAGTGAGGGGATAAAAACCATACAGTGTTTTTCACCCATGAGCATATTTTTAGGTCTCAGTTTATTGGGCTGAAGAAGGAGATGGCAAGAGAAAATAAAGACTAATGTAGAGAGATCAAGGATTCCTGGTTCATTATTGTTTTTTCTTCCTCCCTGCTGTGTATTTGCAAAGATATCTTTCCTGAAAACATTGTCCATGGAGATGAAAACCCTTTTTTGTGCTGGCACCTGAATATCTTTCTTACTCTTGCAGATCTGGATAACCACTCTGTGCTTCACAACTTTACAGAAAAGTTAACATGATGCTTATTGTGTCAAAGTCCTATTACAGGAACACTCTCCAGCTCACTCCTCTGCTGGGTGGAGCTGAATGTTGTGTTTAAATCCGTTGGGGACTAGAGATAATGTTGTATTTCTTGCACAGTGGACCTGCTATGTAAGCTGTGAAACTCTGGAGAAGTTAGTATTGGTACACCTAGAAGCCAGTCACTCACACAACTGTTTTACAGCTCCAGGTACAAGTTCCTGTTGCTACATGATCCTAATCACCTAGGATCTTAAAAGTTATTTAACTGCCTACTCTTCTTTCCCTTGACCAGATATTTAGGCTGTTGGACAAGATACCATTGCTGATACTAACAAGAATTACGATTCCTGCTCCTACAGTTCTTCTGACTTAATCTAATTGCTCCCTAACCTGGCTCTACAAAAATAATCCTGGCTCCAACTGGAAGCCTGCCATTAAATGGAGCACAGAATCGTGGGCGTCATTATCTGCAAGTGGGCAATGAGCTTTGAGAACTGCTTACTTTGATGACGCAGCCACTGAGATTCATTTGTTTGTGCCCTTATCTGCTCAAGCATGTTGGAAAAGGGCAGTTTCCTAGGAGTTTATCTGCAGCAGAGGTGAGGAGTGATCCATAGCATGGAGGCTAGACAATGCTGTCAGCCTTCTGAGTGAAGGTATGGCAGTACGTTATTGAGCCAGTTAAGTTTTCACTTCTCTTCCAACCTGTTGGACTACAGGAAGAACTGATTAAAAATAGACTTTCATATATGTCATCAGCTGTATTGCTGCAATGGGGATTACCAGTGGGTGTGGTAAAAAGCTGACCTGTATAAATGGATAATACAGCTATTGACAACACCCTGCTTGGCTCTATGTGAACCTATCTCTGCTGTAGGATGACGAAGGTTTCTACTGAAGGACAAACCTGTATTTATCTTCTGACCCCAAAACAACTTCGCACTGTGAAGATTAAAAAGATAATAATAATCACAGTACATATATGAAAGTATGCTTTTTTTTGAGCTTCATACAACAGGGTTCTTGCTGCAGTCTTATTTTTATCATAGTTATAAATGAGGACAATTTAGAAACTAGATATGACCCAGATTAATACTTCTTATGAAAATAAGTCAGGCTGCATAAATTAAGGGTAGAAAAATTTATTCTGTATGAAACTTCATGTCAGGTGCTTTACTGGTAAAATTAGAATCTATGTTCCTCTGTTTTTGAAACCGGTCTGAAATAGGTGGAGTTAAATGGCAATAGCTTAAAACTTATCGCTTTCAAGGTCTTTCTGGTCTCTGGCAGAATACTTGCTCTGAAGCAGCCTCTCTGGACTGAGTGTCATTTGCACAGTATCAGACTGTACTTGCTTTGTTTGTAACGTATTTCTTTTCACATTGTCTGCCTTTCAGCAGGCCTGAATTTTGCTAGAATTGTATCTTTATTGCATGGTGAAGAATTTGAGAGCAAACTGACCTCCCTGAGCTTCTTCCCGCTACAAAATGTTGCAGAGTACTTTTAATAAGTTTGTCTTTAAGATTTGAGGTCTGTGGTAGTGTGAAGTCTTATCTTCATGATCTTAATAGAAATGTTGTTCACTGACAGTTATTGATGACTCAGTATACTGCTTTGACTGGTTGGGTCAGGTTTTTTAATTCCAAGTTTCTTTCTTTGACTTAGTCTCTTTGAAAAGATGTTATCAAGGCTTCTGAAAATGATTGGCCGCCCTAAAATCCTTCTGGTTAAAGAATTTTCAGTAAAAAGGAGCGTTGTCACTGTCCTGATTATTTGTAAGGATCTTATTGGTTGGACATAGTTGTTTTGACTTTTCAAGTATGTGTCAGCTGTTGCACAAAGTACAAGAAGTGGCAGCTTCTCTTTGTCACAGTGAGACACTACTTGTTAAATTGCAACTTCTAGTAAAATATAATTGTCACATTTCTCAATCCACTTAAAGAGTGTAGGTTAATTTATAACTCATATTGCAGTGAAACATTACTATTGTGTATTTGAAATTTTTCACAGATTGTAGTATTGATTTTGCACAAACTTACCTGTCAGCAGTCCTGAATTAATTTGGACTTCTTCCGGTATTTAACTGCATGTAGAAGAATAGTCTGTTTTATTGCTTCGTAAGGTTTAGTATAGGCTGTAATCAGGTATACTAGCACTTCAGTTTATGTGCTCCTGAGAGCATGTACATGTATTGTAATCTGAACGCAGCAAACTGAGCTGCTCTCAGTTGATGGAATTCAGAGGAATTTTATTTATATTACTTGTCTGAAATACATAATAGAACAAGTAAGCACAACTTTCGTTATATGTGTTTCCTTTTAAGAGAAAAGTGCAAAGGCAAACCAATGTGGAGTAGTTCAAAATGCAGTAAAGTAGGTTGAAAATGTACACATGGCTTGGAGCTGTTTTCATGTTCTTGTACTCCCTCTTGAGTAAAGAGAAAGCAATGGTTCTTTTTAAGCAATGATGGCCAAAACTGAAATGGTTTGGGTTGTTTTTTTGTTGTTGTTGTTCTCATCCATCTCTGTTTTAAAAGAACTTGTAACATAATGTTAGTTGTATTTCTTTGCTACATCTCTATAGTTACTCATGCTCATTTCACTTAGATAACCTTTCTGGGAAAAACAGCTGAAGTGGCTTAATTTTCAGTTGCATGTTCAGAATTCTTTGACAACAGAATGGGTGCTGTTACTGACATGATCTGGAGACTTTTTCATATAGGTTGTGGGCTAACCTTGGTAGGCAGCTAAGCACCACAGAGCTGCTTGCTCGCTTCCCCCTTGCCAGTGGGATGGGCGAGATATTTGGAAAGGAAAAAGTCCCCAGCCAGTCCCCTGAGCAAGGACAGCCCCAGCAAACCTCCCTGTGGGCTGTTAATGCTGAGCTTGTGGGATGGGGTATCCCGCTGGTCAGCTGTCCCCACTGCTGGCCCACCCCCGGTGTACTTGCTGGCAGGGCAGCGTGAGACCCAGAAGCAGCCTTGATACTATGTTAGCACTGTTCAGCAAAACATCTAAAACATCTGTCTGTTATCATCACTGTTTTCATCGTGAATCCAAAACACGGCACTACGCAAGCTACTCCGAAGAAATTAACTCTGTCCCAGCCAAAACCAGTATGCTTTTTTACTGATATAAGTTTTCAGAAAATTGTTATGCTTCATATTCTGATTAAGCTGTACATAAGGTTGATTCATTATGCAGGAGGATGTAATTTTACTATGAGTTTGTCAAATGATCGTGGTGGGTGAAAGCAGTGATGTAGTGATGTCTTTTTGCTGCACTGTGTTATTATCTGATAGTTCTGTATATAAATTGTGCTGCCATGTGAATGTGCTCTTTTTGAGTTTTCTAATTAACAAGATCTGCAATAGATGTCTCTTGTGTTTACATGTCCTCTAATGCGTCGTTGTGTTTTTTGGACATCAGAGCTCGTTTTGATCTTAAATCTCTGGAGGAGGGTACATTTTGTCACTGTGCAGTGACTTTTTCATGTCTTAAGAACTGTGCAAGCAGACAATCTTTTGTCTTCATATAACACAAATACCCTTATGTTGCTCTTGGGATAGTGGCGGAATGAAATGAAGCTATGGGAAGATAGTAGTTGGAGAGGTGCTAAAACTCTAATGTGAATTTTTAAAAAAAGCTTTGAAATTGTTGCTTTTCATACGTGTGCACATGCACATTATACTGTATGTGAATTAAGTATCATAGAGCCCCCTGGAATTAGTGAGGTCCAGAGATTTGTGTTTGAGGGACTGAGGCAACTTTTCCAAATATATGGAATAACTGCACTTGTAGCCTAGGAAGGCAGGTTGGATCTTTCTACTGTGCATAAACTAGATTATTCTTTTGGCTCCTGATTGACTTACTGGCTATTTTTAGGTTTTAAGTGACACGCTCACTTTTCTCTGAAAAAATATACTAGCTAATCCCTGCTTCTGTGTCTTGGTGCTTGCTATTTAAGCTGGAAATTCCCTCAAATGTCTGTTTAATTTCCTTGCAGCTGTTATATCTCATGTTTTCCTGTATGGTGTTGACTCACTGCAGCTTCCTTTTTTAGTTCTCACTTAATAAACTAACAAAAATTATTGACAAGTACTGTGTCTCTTAAAAAAAACCGCTACATGCCAAAGTGTAAATCCTTTCCCTTAATTGATCTTGTATGCTGTAAACCCACTTGTGCCCTTTGTAAGTGGTGAATGCTTTCTTTGCTCATGCTACAAAAAAAGATAAAGTTCAGTACAATTTGTGGGATTGCCAGTGAAAAAGCAGGTAGCTTTCACTGAAGACAGCAGAACTGAAATTAAGTCCCAGACTTGTAGAGTTTTAAAACAAATTCAGTTTAAACAGTGCATGTGGGAGGAAGAAAACTAATGAACCAATATTTTTCTTCTAGATTTTTTCATTTTATACGTGTGAATTTTCTACAATCCAAAGATGGCGGCTAATAAGCCTAAAGGACAGAATTCATTGGCTTTACACAAAGTCATCATGGTTGGGAGTGGTGGTGTAGGAAAATCTGCTTTAACACTACAGTTTATGTATGATGAGGTAAGAATCTGAACCAGAAATTGTTTCAGGAGATGTCTGCTACATAGTGTTATTAAACATTTGCTATTTGTTATTCTCTGAAAGGGTCTAAATGTATATGATGTGGTATGAAAGTCAGCAATTAAATTGAACAGCATTATTTTTTGAGATTAGTGATTTGCCCTCTAGAGATACCTATGAAGGTATAATTGTGCATTTTTCAGACTTCAAAGCAATTAGATGCTCTGTCATGTTATCAGTACATTTGTCATTGTTCACTAGAACTTATTTAGGTTTATTAGCTCAAAGCTTCTTCACTTAGGTGAGTTGCATGATGCCTGAAATGATAACCATTTTTTTCCATGTTTTGTTGGGGCTGTTGTTGAAGGAAGGAAAGAAAATCTGTTTCTTGTTTCCCAACTTTTTGCTAGTGAAAGTCATTCTTTTTTGATTAAAAGGCAGAAGTTGTGGCTTCAGTGACCTTTAAAAATTGATACTAAACATATTCAAAGTCAGGACTGCCTGATAGCATAATGGAACCAAGCCAGATGTTGTGCTTGACCAGCAGCAGAGGCTTAGGGTAGTGCACAGATGTTGATATTTTGCATTACCTTTAAAATTTCCTTGTAATGCCTAAAGAAAGCACAAACCTGTGAACTATTTGATCCGATAGAGAGCCTGCTTTAACTATACTCATTTGGGTTTGTCACATAGCCTAAGTACGTATGTTTACTTATTAGTTACTGTAACCATATAAGGTGTTTGTTATATGCAAATGGAAGTATTTACCTTGTACAGCCATGATTTTATACCATGAAGGTTTTTTGGTTTTTTTTTTCCTAGTTTGTTGAAGATTATGAGCCCACCAAAGCAGACAGCTACAGGAAAAAGGTGGTTCTGGATGGGGAAGAAGTCCAAATTGATATATTGGACACAGCAGGGCAGGAGGACTATGCTGCAATTAGAGACAACTACTTCCGAAGCGGAGAAGGCTTTCTTTGCGTCTTCTCTATTACAGAGCTGGAATCCTTTGCAGCAACTGCGGACTTCAGGTAAATTATAAGGCAAGCTAATTATTCTAATTACAGTGAGATAATGACAAGTGATTTGTTTTGTAATATCCTTATGATAGTCCAGGTTAGGTGACAGCTCTTACTGTAGCCAGATAATGTTTTGAACATTTGCCTAGCCATGCCTTTGCTATCTCTACCACTTGAGATATCTTTGCTGCTGTGTTTCTGAATACCAAAAAGGCTATTGCCACCGAGCAATATAGCAATGTTCAGAAGGCTTCTGCCTTTTGTAAATCAGTGTTGCTTGGCACTTGCACTAAGAAGCAATATTTGTGAGAAGGCCTACTGCTATCCAAAGTAATGGATCTGAGAAAAATTGCTTATAGATTGTATGGTTGCTTGTACTGTATGTACAATACTGCATACTCTCCAGAGTTGTCTTTTTTAGCTCTTGCTTAATATAGAGGATTATGTTGTGTTTTTCTTAACCTGTGAAGCACCACCTGGAGCAAAAGGACAGCTGTAGCATGTACAGCTGTTTCGTGCTAGAATACTTCATAAAGATGATGTGACCAGATTAGAGTTGAAAACTGTGCAGAAGAACCGTGTCTGGTGATGTCTGTCTGCAGTCTTAGATGATGTGAAGTATGTGCATTGTCTTCTGGGTGAGTGAAATGCGTAGTAGCAACAACACAAATAATTTTACCTCTTAAAAATTATTTTCTGAGCAACAGAAATGAGAAATATCTTTCCATATTCTGTAGTAGCTATGCATTTTGTGTGAAGGACTGCTGTAAGTCTGTTGCTTCAGTTTTTCTTGGATGGAATTTTCTCTGCAAAAGATACTGATGTAAATTTTTGAATTTACAAGACAAAGGTTTGGCATAGAGTTCTGCATATCATTCACCCTTCCCATCCAAGTCAGTATTTTACTTAATAGGGAGCACTGTGGTAAAAAACTAAATTTCAGACTGGATCTTTCCAGTGTAATAAAGATTTAACAGGGCAGGGTTTTTTAAGATGCTTTTCAGGCATGCAGCATATTATAATCTGTGTAATGGTAAGAAACTATTAAACAAGCAGCAGTATATTACAGGTGCTTGGTTTTGGTTGAGAGGTAAAGCCTATTTAAAGCACTCATCACCGTATTTAGAAAAAAATAAGGACAAAAGAGACCAGAATGGTGTTGTGTTGTGTTTTGTTTTATGAGTTCAAAGCGTAGCAAAATAGGAGAGGAAATAACCTTTAAGATAAAAGGAAACAAGTCTTAAAATAAATTATCTGCATCCCACTGATATAAGGCTTCTCAGAGATGCTGTCGCATTTCTATTAGCACTAAGTATCAGAATACGTTTAATATCTCTGAGGGAGGAGGAAGAGGTATGGAGAGGGGAGAAAGTGAGCTTTTCCTCTTCTGGCGTCCTTTTCTATATATTTCTGTCTCTGTATGTATATATTTTGAGAGGTAGGGAGGGGCAGGGGCAGGGGCAGGCCTTGGTTGGTTTGCAGGCTTATGCTAGGTATTGTCAGTCCTGGAGAACTGTTTAGTATGGTTGGGTACCTCTAGAGTGCAAAATGACCTATTCAAATCTGTTTAAAATCCTGTTAATGCTTTAAAATACATTATATTCTATGGTTCTAGAGGAAGTCCTGATTTTCCAGCAAAGGTGAGTCTTGACAATACACATGCTGAAACAGCAAAATAGAAGGAAAGAATCTCTTCAGTGAAGATACTAAAACTCTCCTGAATCCTAATATGAAAGTGCCATCCAAATTGTCTTTGAAAATGTAGAAACCTAAATGCTAAAATGTAACTCAGAAAAAGTACATTCTTCTCTCTGTACAAGTAACCTGTATCTCTTGAAGGTACAGTTAAAATACCTTTGGCATTGTTGAGCAGCCTGAGGGAGTACTATTTCAGAGGCAGGTATGAAAGAAAGTGACAAGAAGAATTTGGATGGTTGATTGTGTCAATGGAATTTTGCTCTGCTGGAACTGCAGAAGTCCCAACAGGAGAGCTGTTTGCTGCTGTTCAGTGTTCCTGATGGGGTTCGCGGTGTGTTCTGAAATCCCATTGCTCCCTATATATATATATATATATGTGTGTGTGTGTGTGTGTATATATATATATATATATATATGTATGTATATATGTATATTCAATAGAAAGCAGACCTGCAGTGGCTAAACTTTTAAATATTTGAAAGGCAGCTTGATAAAGTGTGCTCTTGCTTTGAGTACAATTAGTCTGGCTCTAGTGATTCTTTTTAAATTCTAGATTTCAAGATGGCTTATCGTTAATAAGGTATTTCTTGTTTAGGAGATATCAGTCTTCAGAGAGGGCTCAAAGGAGAACAGTCATCTGGATCACTGCTAGATTAACTCTTTACATGGTGAAATAGTTTGGCATTGCCTGAACAATTAGTGTCAAAAGCTCCTAGTTTTTAGCAGAAGTCTTATTTGCACAGATAACTGCGGTGACACACTAAGTTACTTCTGGCCACCCTTCCTAATCCACTGACTATTTGAACTACTCTTGACCCTATTAAAATATTTGAACTGATAGTGTGAGGCAGAGGAAGAATGTTGTTTGAATTACACCTCAGAGATGAATGTGGTCTTACAACCTGCCTGAAATACCTATTTGCTGTTTTTTAAAAAAAATTTGGGGCTATCTGCAGTTTCTTATCCCTGTGAGTAGACTTCCTCCACAAGACTGCATGCTTTTCTGAGCTTGTTATAACACTGGACACCCAATCAAGGCTCTTTAGAATATCAGTTAAATTAACTCTTTTCAGCTTCTCTCCATTCAGCTTTAAATCTGGCAACAGGTTTCATCTCAGCCAACAAAAGGAATTTATTTCTCTGTGCTTTTTTTCAGTCTTTCAGAAATTACTCCACTATAAAGGGCTACATTTCAGTACTGAATTTATACTGCTTTCTAAGACAAAACAGAGAATATCCCTCTTCCAGAAAACAAACAAACAAAAAAACCCCCAAACCCAACACATTCTTTTGAGTGCTTTTAATGCATTTTCAATTAGAAGAAAACTTTGATTATTTTTTTCAGCGTTGAAGATTTATGTACCAAACCATTTGCTGTGCTGATTTTTATTTACAACTTTAAAACCTTCATCCTAGTAGTTCAAACAGTAGAAGGGTCCGCCATTAAAAATCTAATGCATGTGCTATTTGTATCTGTACGCTGGCGCTTAACTGAATCTCTGCAGAGACTGAATATAATTGACTTGCAAAAGATTCCTGAATGGAAGAGATTTTCTCTTGCTATGCTGTAGACCATTTTATTAGCTTTAAAAATGTCACAGGCATTTTTTCAGGAAAAAATCAAGAGCAAAACTGAAATTTGAACAGCTTAAAGACTGCAGTCACAAACAGTAATATAAAAACAATGGTAAATGCTTTAATCAAGTAACACCTGTAGTAAAGGGAAGGACTTAATAATATAAATTCTCACCTAAAATAATCCTGTTGTACTCTCTTAGTTTGCTAGTGGTGTACCTCCTCCTTTCCTGGAGGACTAGTTGTCTGTCTTTGCTTCATTCTGTATAGTATCATGATCAGGTTTAAGATTTTAATCTTATGTAAACTTCATAAAAGGAGTAAGTGGGTTTTCACTGTGAGGTGGAAGAGTATTTAATCCAAGTTCTTATTTTTGTGTTCTAATAATAGTACTCCTTGCGAAGTTTAATTTTCTTTTTCTTTCTCTCTCTTTTTTTTTTTTTTTCCTCCAGGGAACAGATCTTAAGAGTGAAAGAAGATGAGAATGTTCCTTTTTTGCTAGTTGGTAACAAATCAGATTTGGAAGATAAAAGGCAAGTTTCAGTAGAGGAAGCAAAAAACAGAGCAGATCAATGGAATGTTAACTATGTGGAAACTTCTGCAAAAACACGAGCTAATGTTGATAAGGTAATAACTGGCATCTTTATACAAAGAATCGCCCCATCAGTTTTTAATTTACACCTCTTTTCTATAGGTCATGCTCTATATGTTCATTATTTTAGCAGTTTTTTCGTGAAATTTGATTCATGTACTTTTCTCTCTTAGCTTGTGATGAATGTGTGACTCAGTAACTTCATGTAGAACAGTAAAAAGGTTAGGTATAACAAGTTTATCCCATCCCAAACTGCAAGGAGTCATTATACAAGACCTTACTTCATTAAAAATTTCTTGAGGCAGCAGTTTTGGCCTAGACTTCTTACTGCATTTTCTATAACTAGAAGCCAGTCTGCTTCTGAACAGTGAGGAATGCTGTCTGATCCTCAGCCAGAATGAAACAGCTTATGAAAGTAGGTAAGGGAGGGATTGGAGCCCTCTCTACCCTCATCTAACCAGATGCCTGGTGGTGTGTTGCTTCGATGAAGAATTGTTGAACCCTGTTCAACTTTGAACAGCCTAGAAGCACCTCATGAGTTTTCAGGGATAAAACCTGGTTTAGAAAGTCATGAGATAAAAGACAGAATCTTAGTCTCCAATAAGATAAATGATAGATTAGTTGTGATTACTTAATCTATAACTCTAAAAGACAGGATTTCTTTGAATACAGAAGCCAAGATAACAGCCTTGTAGAGTGCAAGAGTAACAGACGTATGGCAAAAGAAATAAGTAGTTTAGTTCGATGTGCCAGCCTTTCCTTTCAGAGCTATTGGCAGACTTGATCACACATTGTAAGGATTTTTATGTTACAGAGTTTTTCATATGAGCTGTCAATTGCAGCATGGCAGCTGTGATGCAAGTTCTGTTTTGCAGTAAATTAAACTTGACTGTTGACTTCCTGAAGAAATTGATTGTTCAAGTAAGAACTTTATGCTGTTCTATAGAGAAAATTAAGCCAATTAAATGCAGTAGAACTCAGTCTCGTTGAATATAGCTTGTGGGGTTTTTTGGTTTGCTTGGGCTTTTTGGTGGTGTTGCTATAAAGACTATTAATAGTACATCTTTTAGTTTTGGTGCATGATTGCAGTCAACATCCGTTTATTACAGTCATGTAGAAGTTCCCAGCTCTTCAAAATCTACTTCACCATCCTTTAGCAGCTGGAAAAAAAAGTGTATGTACATGTATTTTTAATAGCTCTCTAGTCAATAGCTTTTGAAGATGCAATAGGCTACTACAGAGCTGAGTCATTTTTGGAGCTGGTGGCATTATGGATCCAGATTGGCATGTTTCATATAGAATTAAGGTTTGACAGGTCACAAATGAGGATTTGTCGGTACTAGTAAATACCAGTTATTCTTAGTTACTTGGAGCATTTGAAGTTACGGGGCTTGTTATGTGAATTTAAGTTACTATTCTATAAGGAATATGGCTTCTCTGAATTCCAGTATAGTAGGTTGCCCAGTTGGGGAAAGCTTCCACTCACTTTGGTAAAGGTGCGCCACCACGCATCTTCTTAGGAGGTTAAGTGTGCCAGGCACCTAAGTACTGTAGTACAGGATCAGTGCTTAAGCAAGTCGACAGTTGCACAGATTTAAGTACAGGCAAGTAACTTAACTCCCATTTAAAAATCTGAAAGCAATCTTAGTTCTTGATGGCAATGCTTAGTTACATTGATTTTCCTCGTATCCTGTGTAATGGAGGTTGATGTTTTGGCTGCAGTCAATATGAGATTAGTGTCATTGCAAATAAAAACCTACTGAGCTCCACAGAGGAGCTTCCCAGCCCCTGCACTGTCCATGTTTTACATAAGTGGATCAAGTCCCCTGACAAAGATCTAGATAACATCTCCCAAGGAAAAAAAGCCTTAGAATTGCTCAACTGATTTCCTACAGTAAAATAATAAAGATGAAATTATTATCTGCTGTAGCCTTCTATGAGTCTTCTCAGTAAGGGTGACAGAGCACTGGAACAGGCTGCCCAGGGAAGTGGTGGAGTCTCCTTCTCTGGAGACATTCAAAACCCGCCTGGACATGTTCCTGTGCGACCTCACCTAGGTGTTCCTGCTCCAGCAGGGGGATTGGACTAGATGATCTTTTGAGGTCCCTTCCAATCCCAAACATACTGTGATACTGTGAGTCGAGATCTGCTTTTCAAGTGAGTAAAGTAGCCTTGAGCAGTCCAATCATAAAGCCTTAACTGACAGTGGGATCTCTGTTAAGTCATTGGTGTATCTCCAACTTCTGAATTTTTGTTTCCAAGTAAACCACTTGATGAACATGAAGTTCATATGTACTTGTAGATTTTGATATCGCAGTTGAGATTACGTGATATTAAAAAATGTTTATATAGTTGTATGATTGATAACTTTGGTTTAATGGAGATACTGACCTAACAATTTTTTCCTTCAGTCACTTTGTGTTTAGACTTCTATATTGGACATACCAGCCATGGAATGCTGCTCCATTAATATGCCTCTAGAATTGGATATTGTACTTTTTCAGCCATTACAGTTCAGCACTGAAAATACTTGAAATGTAAACTGATTTCCTTGAGTCTCCTTAGTAGGATATAGATAATACATTTTAAAAAATCCTGGACAGTGATGACTCTCATTTCAATCCTTGTGGAAAATTCTGACAGGGTCCATAAGCAAAAATCAGAAGACAGGCAACGTTATGATACCGTGAAAGAAACAAGTTTGCATCATATCAACTTGGCCTTCAAAACCAGTGTAAGATTTGTTGGGTTAATATTTGTTTGCTTAGACTGCTTGTGCATAACCTACTTCATTCTAACCAACTAAAATGGATGTTATCAGTGAGAGCTTAAATTAAGTCTTATGTCCATGTCTGTTTTGGCATTTACATTATTACATCTTTTTCAGGTGTTTTTCGATTTAATGAGAGAAATTAGAGCCAGAAAAATGGAAGACAGCAAAGAAAAGAATGGGAAGAAGAAAAGAAAAAGCCTAGCCAAGAGGATCAGAGAAAGATGTTGCATTTTATAATCAAAACCCTGAATTCCTTTCCTACCCTGACCATACTAATAAAAACCATAATTTATAAGCATGCCATTGAAGGCTCAAGTGACTGAAATTACTCTAACATGTTGGAAATTGTAATTACCGCAAAAAGCATGAATTGGAGCTGCACTGAAAGTCAAATTCACTGAAAAAAATGATGTGGCTTCAAGAGAAGCAAAGTTCAGTCCATTTCATAATTGCCTACCTTCTCACATTTCTTCTGAATGTAGTGTTTCATAGTCTTTTCTTTAATGGTGAACAGAGGGGGGAAGTATTACTTTGTGGGTTCTTGTAAAGCATACTTTTTTATCACTGGTAATTGTCAATTCATCTTGTCTTTTGTTGCCTTGAAAATTACAATTGTGGACGTGATACCTAACAAAGCAGTATGCAGTTGTTTTGCCATTGAGTTATGCAAATTAGAAAAGAATAATGTATATGCGAACAGTTATGTTATGGGGAAAATATATGTGGTTCCGCATTACCTGATTAACCTGGAAGAGGGATGTAATCCTTTACATTGAAACATTTGAATATGCCTTAATTTTAAAACCTAAACATAGCAGGTTGCTTAATCAAGGGTGTATTTTCAACTTTGTTGCAGCAGTGCGAGACCGAGACCATCTTGTCTGGGGAGCGCAGTGATGTGAATGATTTGCTAACTAGCTGTCTGCTAGCCGTGTCTGTTCTTTACCTGTGTGCCATACTCTGGTATTGTGAATAATACAGGGCACAGGGCCAGAATACATGTAAGACTGAAGTCATAAGCCTGTGGCACATCTGAGCCTGGAATGGTTGTTTAAAACTTAACACGCTGATACCTTGAAACTTCCCTTCTGCGAGTAGGTTTTTGTCTACATGTTCCTTGGCTTTTATCTCCCTGGAGTTGGGTGGAGTGGAGCTGACTCAGTAGTGCTACTGTGTTTTGAGTTAAGGTGTTGTCTGGGAAATTCTGGTGTCATCAGCTAAATTCTTTTGTGTTCCTAATACTCAGCTATGGGAACATGGTGTGTTATGCTGAAGCTCTTTGCAGGTTTTGTACAGCTTATTCTGCTTTATGTTGATTTTCAAATGGGGAACATTGTAGCTACTTTTTCTAGTTAATGTTGATATTAAACAATGGAACATGCTTTGCAACACAGAAACATTTACCATGTGCATCCAAAATCCCCAAACAAAACGTACTGCCTCAATTGCTTCAGAACAGCAAGAATACTAGCACACGGTTAGTATGCTGCATCCTCACTGAAAATGGACCAGAATGTTTGAGGGTTTTGGACTCTTCTGGGCTAAGACAGGCTAGATTAATTCCACAAACTGTTATACTTTTTATACATGTGTAAGCCTATAACTGACAATTTAAAATGTGTTCAAGCAAACTAGGTAACAAATATTTAACTTCAATGCTAACAGACATTTTAGGGACTCAAGTCTTAGAAGTTATATTTGTCATGTTAAATATTTATCAATAGGAATTTTGTATGTGCATTTAGTAGACTGCCAAGTGCAGAATTAAAGTTACTCATGTAACTGTGGCAAATAAGCCAGTCTTCATCTTACTGTGTACTCATTTGGGTCTATTTAACCAGGGAGTCTAACCACTAACATTGTGACTTTGCTTTGGAACCTGTATACTGGGAACTGAGGTGTTATGAAGCCACTGGACACATGAAATTTGTCTTGGCTGATGCCTTATCCTGTCCTTTTATTTGCTATTTGAGCCATTGAAAGATGAATAAACTTCCATTTTTTTTAAATACTTGTGCAGTGTTAATTGATACTTATATTATTAGTAAACTTTGCTGTTGCTGATGCCAGTTGTCAAGCAGTTAAGCCTAAATATTCCAGAAGCCTTTTTTTTGTGTGTGAACAAAATTGTTGGTTAAACTTAGTCTGATAAAAAGCTACTTGGTAAAAGCTGGGACTATACATGTGCTACCTTTTATCCAGAGCTAATTTATCCCTACTTGCTCTAACAAAGCTTATCAGAAACCAGACCAATAAATTGAGGTAAGCTTGTTTCAAAAGTATTTTTCCATAATAATGGAAAGTGAGATTTAACCTTTGCGAGTTTGAAATAATAATAAAAATGTGTTCTGAATCATTTTCTTTTGGCACACTCAGGGAGAACTTCAGTGTGCTTCCTCCACCTGTAGGGAATATACCTTGAATTGTGTAAGATTTGGGTACATCTTGAGAGAGTCATCTGAAAGGAGTGATACATTTGCATCATAGAGAAGTGTTTGGTTTAGCCCACTTCTCTGTCTGAAATTCCTGGATCAACCTGCTCAGAGCACCTCTGCACCTGAGAGCACTTTTCCTCTCTGTTCCTCCTCCAAGAAGATGAAGATACATCCTTACACTGGCAGGATCGAAGCCTTCTGTGGTATTTCCCTCCAAGTTAGCCTAACATGCTGGCAGTACCGTTGCTACCTTTTGGGAAATGCATTGTACTGTTTAATGAAACTGCAAGCCAGAGAGAGATGCCTTAATTTGTAACAAGCTGTAAAGTTCAGTCTTCCATTACGAACGCAACTAATATAGAATTCTTTTCCTAACTCAATTTTTTCCTGTAACTTCTCATAGCTTTAAAAACTGAATTGACTTTCAAAAATGCTGGATAATAAGTCTGTGGTCTGTTTGGTAGTTTCTGTAGCTTCCTGGTGAGCATACAGTAGCTTAACAACACTGCGATCCAGCAGCTTGCTTTGAGTAGTCTGAAACAGCATCACGATGTGCAGGAAGCACTTTCCCATTCATAGAGACCTTGTTAACATCAGCATGGCACGCTGGATGATCCCCCTGGCAATTCCAGTTGCAGTTGTAATACGGTAAAGTACACTCCCTATTTGAGCCTTATGCTCACTATATTCACCTGCAGGAGCCAAATATTTTATCTACTAATATGTGAAATGGGCTTACTGAAAATCTTGGGTTCCTTTTCTGTGACACCAAGCTTTGCAATGATTCCAGAGTCTGAGAGGGTAGATGGTTTCTGTGTGGTTATACTCCAATGCAAAATGCAGAGCAACAGAGGGACAGCTGGTATTACATGAATGCTTGTAATACTTTTAGCTATACCAGAGCTGGATCAGAAGGTAGGATTGAGCCTACAACAGTTGAGAATTGAATAGGGAAAACTAATTGGTCACCTTAATTTCTAAACTTTCTCCTGTTGCTGTCAGATGTGTTGGCTATTCTAGCCCCATGGATGTGTAGACAGACATGTGTAAACTATATTTCTGTCCAGGGTTGCTCTTGCCAATTTTTGGCTGGGATTTTAACTTAAATAAATGAGTGGGTGTGTTTTTAACAGATGACACAGGAAAGAAACATCTCCTTGCATATTTTTGTGGGAGCTTCAGCTTCTAACTAAAATTGAATGGAGGGAAAGGTGCCAATGCTGCTAATACTGGAGCGTCAGCTCATCTTTATCTAAAAACATTGACCAGACTGGAATGTTTTTCGTTGAGGCTTCATTGTTGAATGCCAAAATACATACCACTTGAGATCTGACCAGGACCAGGCAGGTGCCAAGACACTTCTCACTTTCAAAGAGATCCTGGCTGCATCTAAGCAGCCATGCTATGGAATTGTTTTCCTTCTGGTACTCATTTCTAAAAATGCTTGTGCTGTTTCCCATGTCAAAAACATACTAAAATGCAAGAACCTGAGAACAACAGTGCTCCATCAGAGAGAAGGTCCATCTGGCCCAATGCCCTGTCTCCAAAGTGGTCAGCCATCAGTGTCTACAGCAGAGCACAGGAGCAGAGCCAGTCTACTTCTGCCAGGGTTCTGGGGGTGCTCCTAGGCCTCAGTGGCTGAGACCAGGCTCCCCTGGGACCCCCACCCACTGCCACCGTCTCCTGCCAAGGGCCCAGGGGACGTGTCTCAGCTCAGCCTGGGGCCTTGGGTCCCTGCCTGAGCCGTGTTGTAGGTGTGTGTGCCTGTCCCGTCTCTGCCCTGTCCCTGGCTGGGCCTGGGCCCTGCCCTGCAGAGAGCGGCTCTACTGGATGGAGCCCTCAGGGGTCTGTAAGAACTCATCATGCAGAACTCAAGGCACAACACAGAATAACTATTATATTCTTTTCTGTTCTATCCTATGTATTGTATTCTATTCCATGTGCTCACCATGAGTCAAATACAGATGGGAATATTATTTACGTGAAATGCCAGGGGGTTTTCAGCTCCAGAAAAACTTTCAAGTGCACAGAACACAAAGGATACGAGTGGAAACAGGATTTGATTATATTTTATTTTATTTAGGGTTATTTTATGACATTTACTGGCTCTGTTTACAGAGCCGATGCTCATGAGCATTGATACAAGCTCATGTGTAGCCAGGAGCAGGCTGATGCATTCTTCAGTTTACCTTGAAGAAACATCCCCTGCAGTCTGGCAAAGACAAGTTACAGAACTGCAAGAGCAGCATCAGGAATAGAGACCAAGCTGTCCCTGGTTCCTGAAGAGGGAGAATGTGAAGTATGAGTATCAGGAGTGACCATGCACAGAAGAAGAAGAAAAGAAGAATAAAAGAAGAAAAGAAGAATAAGAAAGGAAGAAAAAAAAAAAAGAAAAGAAGAAAGGAAGAATAGGAAGAGAAGAAGAAAAAGAAAAGAAGTAGTAGTAGTAGTAGTAGTACTAATAGTGTGTGATACTGTGAGGTTTTTTCCAAACTATGGCATATAGTGATGGCATATAGTGATGGCAAGCAGATATTTTCCCTTTGAAAACTTGCTAAGCTCTTGTGCTTCTTGGCCAGTGACACCTAACTAGCTTTCTTGTGCCTGACCGGCACAGCGTTCCACACAGGGAGGGTTGAAAAGTGGCAGATCCAGATGGCGCAGCAAGCCAGGGGATCTTCCAAGAACAGCCTGTTTTGCAGCAGCCAGAACCCTGGGGTTATGGAATCCAGGGAAAAAAAGAGCTGGCCCCTACTGTGAAGGTATTTTCAAAACTATGGCATATAGTGATGGCAAGCAGCCATTTTCCCTTTGAAAACTTACTAACAGCTGGCCCCTGCTGCAAAGTTACTCTGGGTAAGACAGCCTGAGAGAGCCAGGGGCTGTGCTCAATGTCACGGAGGACAAGAAGTAACTCCTAGGAGAACCCTTGTCACCCACCCTGGAACTCCAAGAAGCTTTCTCCCCCCAGCTGCAGGGCAGGAAGGCCATCTTCCTGATGCTTGAGCAGCAGGCAGGAACCGAGCCAAAAGGGCCCAGAGGAGCTCTGCAAAGTGGTCATGCTCAATGCTGCAGAGGAAGGCAAAAAACCCCCGGGGACCAGGGCCAATCTGCCCCGGGGGAAAATTCCTTCCTGACCCCAATGCTGGCGATCGGCTGTTCCCTGAGCATGTGAGCACGACCTGGCTCCTTGTCCCACAGGCTGGTCATGCCTCCCAGGAGCTGCTCAAGCCCTATCCTCCCTTGACTTGGAGCCAGATCAGGGGCTTCCAAGAAAGCAAAAGTGCCTCTGGCCACATTGATCTCGGGGGCAAGGATCCTTCCCCTGCCTGCCAGGGCAAAAGAGGCTGCTCCAATTCGTTGAGACCCCTGGCAACATCTCTGTAACCTACTTCTTACCACTGCTGCCCCTGGCTCTGCAGGGGATGAAGACAGCGAGCTCCACAGTGCTCCTCCACAAGTCATTCCTTTGCTCTTACCACTGCTGTCCAGCTGAGAAGACCCCATAGCCTTGGGAACCTCTAGGGGCTGGTGGTTCTACTTACCTCCTGAGGGGCTGTCCCTGCCCCTCAATGGCCATGCACTGGGCACAGCTGCCGGGTGTCCCTGACGTCACTTTTGCCATTCCGACTCTTTGTCTACTGCTTCTGGATTCTTTAAGGATTATTGTTGAAGGTTGCTGCTTGGTTTTTAAGGTTTCTTGTTTCAGGCTGCTTTGGCTTAGGTTGGTTGTTTCAGGTTGGTTGGTAGAGGCTGCTTTGGTGTAGGTTGGTCAAGGCTCTTTGTTCTAGGCTGGTCTTTTGGTTTAGCTTAGTTGAGGCTGGTTGGCTGAGACTGATTGTTTGGCTTGTTGAGGCTCATTGTTTCCAGACAGTTGTTTCTGGTTACTTTTTATACTTTGTAATAGCTTGTTTCTAGGCTGTTTGTTGGTTGGTTGTTTCTACCTTGTTTGAAGCTCTTTCTTTTGAACCTTGGTTGGCACTGGTTCCTTTAGCTAGGATTCTCTGAGTTGTTTGCGGGCGTTTTGTTGAGGCTGCTTGTTTGCAGGTTGTGTGCTTTTGGGCTGTGTCAGGTGGCTTTAGGTTGATTGTTTTAGGTTCCTTGGTTTAGGTTTGTTGGTTTAGGTTGTGAGGTTTGTAAGGCTTGTTAGGTCTGTGGTGGATTGAAGTGGTTTGGTGTCGTTTTAATTTAGATTTCTGCTGTTTGGTTCAGGCGTTTTTTCTATTGCTTGTTTTGAGGAGGTTGGTTGACGTTGTTTTAGGACGGTTCTCTAGGGTTGGCTGTTTGAGTTTGGTTTTAGTGTTTTGGTGTGAGTATCTTGGTTCAGGCTTTTGAGGTTGTTGGAGGCTGTTGTTTTGAGGCAGGTGGTTGGAGGCTGGTTCTTGAAGGCTGGTTGGTTAAGGCTAACTGGTTTAGATGGCTTGGTTGGGTGAGATGACTTTTGGCTGAGATTGTTTGATATCTGTTGTGCTAGGTTGTTATTGAAGGTTGGTCATTTTAGGTGGGATGTTTGATGTTGGTTTCGGTTCGGTTGTTTTCCTATTTGTTTGAGGTTGGCTTAGGATGCTTGTTTTCCGTCATTGGTATTTAGGTTGTTGAGGTGATTTAAGTTGTTTCTTTTCATTAGGTGGCTTAGGTAGATTGTTGTACTTATGCGTGTTTAGGTAAGTGAGTTGAAGTAGTTTTGCTTTGCATAGTTTGGTTTGGTTGAAGTGTTTCTGTCTAGCTTGGTTTAGCTTGGTTGGTTGAATTGGTTTTGGATGGGGCAGAATAGCTAGTATTTTTGAAGTTTGTTTTAGGAAGGTTTTCCTTAGCTTGGGTTGTTTTGCATTATTTTAGCCTGGTTTAGGTTGTTTGGTCTACTTTGGTTGTTGCTGTTTGGTTCAAGATATTTGGGCTTGTTTGTTCTAGTTCAGCTGGATTGTGTAGGTCGCTTTCCACAGTTTGCTTTGGTTTCGGTTCTCTGGTTTAGGTTAGGATTTTCAGGATGATGTTGGGTGTTTTAGGTAGGTTCTTTTCCTGGAGGTAGGTTCTTTTGTTTGAGGGGGGCTGTGCAGGGCAGGAGGCCCAATTTGGTAGAGCAGGAGAAGCAGGCCCTGAGGTTGGAGATTTTGGTGCTTGAGCCTTTGATTTAGCTTGGTTGAGGCTGCTTGCTAGGCTGGTTGGGGCTCATTTCTATCTGGTTGTTTTTGGATACTTTGTTTCCTTTTTAATAGGTTGTTCCTAGTTTGTTTGTAGGTTGGTTGTTTCTACGTTGTCTGAAGCTCTTTCTTTTGAGCGTTGATTGACATTGGTTGCTTTAGCTGGGTTTCTCTGAGTTGTTTGAGGGTGTTTGGTCGAGGCTGCTTGTCTGCAGGTTGTGTGCTTGTAGGCCATTTAGGCTTGGTTGGTTTGGAGCTGTTTCATTGGGCTTTAGGTTGCTGGGTTTAGGTTGCTGGGTTTAGCTTGGTTGCAGTTGGTTAGTTGGTGGCTTGAGGTGGTTTGGGGCCGTTTTAATTCAGATTTCTGTTGTTTGGTTCAGGTGTTTTTTGCTGTTGCTCTTTCTGAGGAGCCTGTTTGATGTTGTTTTAGGAAGGTTCTTCAAGGTTGGCTGTTAGAATTTAGTTTTAGTGTTTTGGTCTAGGTATCTTGGTTCAGGTTGTTGAGGTTGTTGGAGGCTGTTGTTTTGAGGCAGTTTGTTGGAGGCTGGTTCTTGAAGGCTGGTTGGTTAAGGGTGGCTGGTTTAGATTGGTTGGTTGGGTGAGGTGACTTTTGGCTGAGGTTTTTTGATGTTTTTCTGCTATTGGTATTGAAGGTTGGTTGTGTGTTTTTGGTGGGATGTTTGAACTTGGTTTCAGTGATTGTTTGAGGTTGGCTTAGGCTGCTTGTTTTAGGTTGCTGGTATTTAGGTTGTTGAGGTCTTTAGGTAAGTGAGTTGAAGTAGTTTTGCTTTGCATAGTTTGGTTTGGTTTAAGTATTTTTGTCCAGCTTGGTTTAGCTTGATTGGTTGAATTGGGTTTGGATGGGGCAGAATAGCTAGTTTTTTGAGCTTGTTTTAAGAGGGTTTTCTTTAGCTTGGGTTGTTTGGCGTTCGTTTAGCCTGGTATAGGTTGTTTGGTTTACTTTGATTGATGCTGTTTGGTTCAGGATTTTGAGGGTTGTTTGTTCTAGTTCAGCTGGATTGTGTAGTTCACTTTCCATAGTTTGCCTTGTTTTTGCTTCTCTGGTTTAGGTAGGGATTTTTCGGATCATGTTGGCTGGTTTAGGAAGGCTTTTTTGCTTGAGGTAGGATCTTTTGCTTGAGGGGGGTTGCGCAGAGCACGAGGCCCACTTTGGTAGAGCAGGAGCAACAGGCACTGAGGCCAAAATGGCCCCAAGAAGCCTTGGTGAGGGGCCCTGCTCAACTTCCCAGACTTCCCAGAGTGCCCAAAGGCCTCTGACCTAATGGACCTTGCGGGCAGGAATCCTTCCCGTGCCTGTCAGGACACCAGGGGCTGCTCCAAATCACCGGGACCCCTGGCAACATCTCTATCTGCATCCTATTTCTTACCACTGCTGGCCCTGGCTCTGCAGGGGATGAAGACAGTGCTCGTCCAGAAGTCATTCCCTTGCTCTTACCACTGCTGTCCAGCTCAGAAGGGTTTCCGTCCAAAAGAGGAGTCTTGCAGCAGACAACCTTCCGCAGCCTCGTCCAGCCTCCAGTCTTCTCCTTCCTCACTCCCCGCCAAGGAATTCCACCAGCTTCTCAAGGCCTTCCTCGGGGATGTGTCCGGGCTGCCCCCGGGCCAGCTCTGGCAGCAGACACGGGAGGCTGCTCCTTCTTATCCTGCCCAGGGCATTGTGACCGCTGCGTTGCCGGGTGCTGGCATTGTGACGTGGGGTGACGGGACCCCTGTGTGCAGCCCCGCCCGCAGCAGCCCCGCCTGCCAGCCCTCTGCTCAGCATCCTATGCAGGAAGCCTTTGGGGTGCTGCCCCGAGACAGTCCTGGTGCTCAGGAGGCTTCATTGTCAAATGCTGCAATAAATACCACTTGAGATCTGCCGAGGATCTGGCAGGTGCCAAGACACTTCTCACTTTCAAAGAGATCCTGGCCGCATCCAACCAGCCATCTAACTGGTACAATCCATTTGCGGAAAATATTCAGAAGATACCTTTTGTTTTCTGTTTGCTTGGGTGTGTTTTTTCTACCTTATTTCTTGCATGCAGAATGCAAAAGTACCAAAGTTTAAGTTGCTCGAGAAATTGATTTGCGTCCACCATCCTCTTGATTAATATTGCACTCAGTAATATTTAACAATCCCCGAGCACTTAATATGTGATACATGGTGTTTGTGGATTTCAGTGGGACAGTTCCAGTTGCGCAGAAGACTGGTTTTTGTGTGTCTGATGGAGACAAGAGCAGCGGAATTTGGCCAGATGACTCGGTGGGCCAGTAAAAGCAGGCTTAGCAATCCCGTTTTACTCCGATGCCTTGCGTCAGGCAATTACCAACTTTCTTTACTGGTAAAAAGAAGATCTGGTAAGACTCGGTAGGAAACTGTACCTGTATCATAAAGCAGACGGGACAGGAGGATCTGAAAACCCTAGTGATTAGGTTCCAAACCATGGCATCCAACTACGCTTTTCAACTGGTGCAAGAACAGCCCTTAGCAGTGGACTCTGTTGCAGTGTCAAAAACTGAGGTCCTGTCTGAACCCCAATAGCATGGGAACACATGGCTTGTTGAAAGAGTTCAACTGTGTTCCTCTGCTCTTTACAGGATTTTTGTTCTCCTCCCGCTTTCCACAGTTGCGGGAGGCTGTTACATACCATTCTCCTATAGACAGACATAATTCCTGCATGTAAAGCAAGGATCATTTCTGGAACAATTCACACTTGTGAAAGATTGTGAAGCCCCTGGGGAGTTGAATATCATCATGCAAAACAGGAGAAGAATGAAAGAAGTGTTGTCAGTGACATCTCAGACGCGTAATGCTGAACTGTAGTTCTACAGCACTAGCTCTCGAGTCTGTGCTCCAGTTTATGTAACACTGTCCTGAAAGATTCAGGCTGTTCTAAAGGTAAGCAGTCTCCTGGATGCTCTTTAAAGTGTCCAAATACTGGGAAATATTTCATCACTACATTGTTTCTTTTTCACTTAGCTAAACAGAGGTGGGGAGGAGGGGGAAACATGTTTAATAACTTTCCTGTACACTTCTTTCTATGGGAACCACATTGGAAATTTTCCCGGAAAAAAAAACAACCCTGTAGCAGGTAGTCTGTTAGGACTATAGCTTCAGTCAGATCTGGGAACAAAACCTGTGCTTTGCTCATCAAGCGAGGTGGTGAGGCCACCTCTGCCGTGCCAGGTCTGTTAGGAAGATGGATGCAGCTGCATCAAGGGAGACAGAAGTGCATCCACCCCCTTTGATAGTCATGGATGGCATGCCTAGGTGCCTGTGGATACATGAGTCTGAGCAGCGTTTGGAGGTTACTTACAGATTCTTTAGGAACCAGTTAGTTGGAAATGGGGGAGTGGGGAAAAGAAGTACTAGAATGTTGATGTAGAAATACATGTCTATTCAATTATTGAGCTTGGTAGCAAAAATATTTTTTCTCCTTGTCCATTTCTATTTGGCTTTGATTGAAATTATGGCAAGAGAGCAATGGAGAGGATAGGGGCAGCTGATTCTGCAGCACCTGATGGGAAGAAGCTATCATCCTTGGACAGCTGAGGAAGCACATGGTGGGCAATGGGAGAAATTGGGAAGTGGCCAGAACCCAGGCAAAAGCTCAGGGGGTCTTTGCAGTGCTTTGGGAGGTAAGATGAGGAGCAGGAACCAATCTGTGCACATGAGAGGTGGAAACAAAGCACTGGCATGCTCCTGCTGCCAAAAGGAAGGTGGGACAAAGAGCCAGCGAGGCCCCCTGGGTATAAGAGTGTCAAGCTGCAAACCAGGTATACACCCCCTCTTTGTTGCCTCTTCCTGGTGACATGAGTACTGATTTTCAGGTATTTCCTTCCTGTCTCAGTAACAGGTGAGCTAGCACCTGCAGGAGCATTGGTCTTTGGGTTTTCTCCACTACTTTGCCTTCGTCTTCACAGAGGTCACTCTCATTCCTCCCTGAAAGGGGGTGGGCAAGAGATGATTACAGCCTGGCAGTCACTGATGTTGTTAATGTTGCCTCCTGTGCTTTGAGCATAGAGTAAAAAGGGGTTGGAGACAGGCTGGGAGAAGCCTCATCCACAGACCAGAGCAGCTGTGAGAGCAGTTGTGCACACTTTTACTTTTTTCTTTCTGCTGAAGCTCTGGAGGAGGATCAGGGCAGCACAGAGTTATTCTGTACCGCATGCTTCTCAGCAGAAGGCCGGAGGTTGTACTTTTTCCACCTCGATTGGTGCTGTGCCAGTTTGTTGGATGTCAGTATCCCAGGCATGAAGGAAGGAGGTCATCTCCTGGTATGGTGGAGCGTGTGCCTCAAGGGTGCCCTGGCTAAGAGTGGAGGCATGATGCTAATCAGCAGGTTGAGTGTTATATTTTAGACATTGACTGCCTGTTGTGGTTTAACCCCAGCCAGCAACTAAGCACCACGCAGCTGCTGCCTTACCCCGCAGCGGGATGGAGGAGAGAATCAGAAGAGTAAAAGTGAGAAAACTCATGGCTTGAGATAAGGACTGTTCAATAGGTGAAGCAAAAGCCGTGCACACAAGCAAAGCAAAACAAGGGATTCATTCATTGCTTCCCATGGGCAGACAGCTGTTTAGCCATCGCCAGGAAAGCCGGGCTCCATCATGCATAACCATTACTTGGGAAGATAAATGGCAGCACTCCAAATGTGACCCCCCTTTATATGCTCTATATGGAACTCCAAATGTCCCCCAGCTTTTTATGCTGGACATGATATCACACGGTATGGGATACCCCTTTGGTCAGTTGGGGTCAGCTCTCCTGGCTGTGTCTCCTCCCAGTTTCTGGTGCACCCCAAGCCTTTTTGCTGGTGGGGCAGTGCAAGAAGCAGAAAAGGCCTTGACTCTGTGTAGGCACTGCTCAGCAATAGCTAAAAGATACCTCTATTATCAACACTGGTTCCAGCACAAATCCAAATCATTGCCCCACTCTAGCTACTGTGAAGAAAATTAACTCTATCCCAGCCAAAACCAGTACACTGCTGTCCTGAAAGTAGTGACTTGGTCTTTCCCTTCAACTGAATCCAACATGCCTATATATTTCTGTTATAGTTATTATTTTTTTCACTCGTTTTGTGAAGGAAACCTTACGAATATTTTTTGTTCTCAACACAAAGTAGATTATGATAAGGGTGTGCCACTGCTTTTGGTTTTGCAGCATTATTTAAACCTGTAACGAACTACAGATATTTTTCATTGATTTCCTAAAAAAATGATGAATGCTAAGTATCTTTATCCATAGACAAGGTGCCTAGAGTGTGGGTGTTAATGAGTAAGCCCAGTTGGTCCTACGCACAGGGCAGCAGTCCATAGAGACCACTGTGGAGCTGCCTTTCTGATAGCGGTTCCCTTTGTTGCAGAAGAAATTATCATCACGGCGTATTGCATCCAACTTCAAGAATAGCTGTGTTTGTCTCTAGGGCTACATGGAAGTCTTAATGGGACAATGCAGTTGGTCCATTAAATGCTTCTGTTTGGTACAGTATTAGCAGGTAGAAGAAACCATGCTGTAGAGCAAGTTTCTTGCTCTAAGGTTTGGTTAGAATCCCTTAGTCACATGAGTTACCCTTATGACTATGGAGTGAAGAAAATAATGTTGGAATGTTTCTTTTCTACGTTATCTTTCATTTTGATGTTAAGAACTTGTTCCTTTTGCGTGGAAAGGGAGACATTTTTAAAAGTATTTACACGTTTTGTAATACCACATTGCGCATATTCACTCAGAAATGCTGATCACACTTGGTCATTCTTAATTTTTAAGCAAAATCAGGAAAGAAACATCAAGAAAAAATAACAAGGTGAGCTGTTTCTGTCCGTTGCATTTGTTCTTCATTTCTTTGACCATCTGCACAAGTTTGCAAGAAGGAAGTGCAAAGTGCAGGTTTTTTGAAAGTCTTTTGTGCTCATCCAGTTGAGCTGGGTTTCCACTGACGAAATAACTCCACACCTCTGACACTAGGGAGGCCCAAAGATCAAGCCCTCGCTCTGGAGCAAGACGTGCTCCTCAACTGAATGGTTGCAAATCCTTCTGAGTTGAGCAATAAATGTTCATATCCTATGGAATTGTTTTCCTTCTGGTATTCATTTCTAGAAATTCTTGTGCTGTTTCCCATGTAAAAAAAAACCCAAACATACTAAAATCCAAGAACCTGAGAACAACAGTGCTCCATCAGAGAGAAGGTCCATCTGGCCCAATGCCCTGTCTCCAAAGTGGCCAGCCATCAGTGTCTACAGCAGAGCACAGGAGCAGAGCCAGTCTACTTCTGCCAGGGTTCTGGGGGTGCTCCTAGGCCTCAGTGGCTGAGACCAGGCTCCCCTGGGACCCCCACCCACCGCCACCGTCTCCTGCCATGGGCCCAGGGGACGTGTCTCAGCTCAGCCTGGGGCCTTGGGTCCCTGCCAGAGCCGTGTTGTAGGTGTGTGTGCCCGTCCTGTCTCTGCCCTGTCCCTGGCTGGGCCTGGGCCTTGCCCTGCAGAGAGCGGCTCTCCTGGATGGAGCCCTCAGGGCTCAGTCAGGGCTTGTCATGCAGAATTCCAGGCAGAGCAGAATTCCTCTCTTCTATATGCTGACAATGAAGCGAATAACCATGAGACCATTTGCCTGAAGTGCCAGGGTGTCTTAGCTCCATGAAGACTTTCTAGTACACAAAACACAAATGATATAAGTTGAAACAGGATTTTATTTTATGTAATTTACTGACTCTGTTTACAGAGCTGATGTGCACAAGAATTAACACAAGCTCATGTAGCCAGGAGCAGACTGATGCATTCTTCAGTTCAGCTTGAAGAAACATCCCCTGCAGTCTGGCAAAGACAAGATACAGAACTGCAAGAGCAGCATCAGGAATAGAGACCAAGCTGTCCCTGGTTCCTGAAGAGGGAGCACGTGAAGTATGAGGATCAGGAGTGACCATGCACAGAAGAAGAAAAAGAGAAGAATAAGAAAAAGCGTAAAAAGAGAAGAAGGGAAGAATAAGAAGAGAAGAGAAGAGGAGAAGAGAAGAGAAGAGAAGAGAAGAGAAGAGAAGAGAAGAGAAGAGAAGAGAAGAGAAGAGAAGAGAAGAGAAGAGAAGAGAAGAGAAGAGAAGAGAAGAGAAGAGAAGAGAAGAGAAGAGAAGAGAAGAGAAGAGAAGAAGAAGAAGAGAAGAAGAAAGGAAGAAGAAAAGAAGAAGTATTAGTATTAGTATTAGTATTAGTATTAGTATTAGTATTAGTATTAGTATTAGTATTAGTATTAGTATTAGTATTAGTATTAGTATTAGTATTAGTATTAGTATTAGTAGTGGTTGATACTGTGAAGGTATTTTCAAAACTATGGCATATAGTGATGGCAAGCAGCCATTTTCCCTTTGAAAACTTACTAACAGCTGGCCCCTGCTGCAAAGTTACTCTGGGTAAGACAGCCTGAGAGAGCCAGGGGCTGTGCTCAATGTCACTGAGGACAAGAAGTAACTCCTAGGAGAACCCTTGTCACCCACCCTGGAACTCCAAGAAGCTTTCTCCCCCCAGCTGCAGGGCAGGAAGGCCATCTTCCTGATGCTTGAGCAGCAGGCAGGAACCGAGCCAAAAGGGCCCAGAGGAGCTCTGCAAAGTGGTCATGCTCAATGCTGCAGAGGAAGGCAAAAAACCCCCGGGGACCAGGGCCAATCTGCCCCGGGGGAAAATTCCTTCCTGACCCCAATGCTGGCGATCGGCTGTTCCCTGAGCATGTGAGCACGACCTGGCTCCTTGTCCCACAGGCTGGTCATGCCTCCCAGGAGCTGCTCAAGCCCTATCCTCCCTTGACTTGGAGCCAGATCAGGGGCTTCCAAGAAAGCAAAAGTGCCTCTGGCCACATTGATCTCGGGGGCAAGGATCCTTCCCCTGCCTGCCAGGGCAAAAGAGGCTGCTCCAATTCGTTGAGACCCCTGGCAACATCTCTGTAACCTACTTCTTACCACTGCTGCCCCTGGCTCTGCAGGGGATGAAGACAGCGAGCTCCACAGTGCTCCTCCACAAGTCATTCCTTTGCTCTTACCACTGCTGTGCAGCTGAGAAGACCCCATAGCCTTGGGAACCTCTAGGGGCTGGTGGTTCTACTTACCTCCTGAGGGGCTGTCCCTGCCCCTCAATGGCCATGCACTGGGCACAGCTGCCGGGTGTCCCTGACGTCACTTTTGCCATTCCGACTCTTTGTCTACTGCTTCTGGATTCTTTAAGGATTATTGTTGAAGGTTGCTGCTTGGTTTTTAAGGTTTCTTGTTTCAGGCTGCTTTGGCTTAGGTTGGTTGTTTCAGGTTGGTTGGTAGAGGCTGCTTTGGTGTAGGTTGGTCAAGGCTCTTTGTTCTTGGCTGATCTTTTGGTTTAGCTTAGTTGAGGCTGGTTGGCTGAGACTGATTGTTTGGCTTGTTGAGGCTCATTGTTTCCAGACAGTTGTTTCTGGTTACTTTTTATACTTTGTAATAGCTTGTTTCTAGGCTGTTTGTTGGTTGGTTGTTTCTACCTTGTTTGAAGCTCTTTCTTTTGAACCTTGGTTGGCACTGGTTCCTTTAGCTAGGATTCTCTGAGTTGTTTGCGGGCGTTTTGTTGAGGCTGCTTGTTTGCAGGTTGTGTGCTTTTGGGCTGTGTCAGGTGGCTTTAGGTTGATTGTTTTAGGTTCCTTGGTTTAGGTTTGTTGGTTTAGGTTGTGAGGTTTGTAAGGCTTGTTAGGTCTGTGGTGGATTGAAGTGGTTTGGTGTCGTTTTAATTTAGATTTCTGCTGTTTGGTTCAGGCGTTTTTTCTATTGCTTGTTTTGAGGAGGTTGGTTGACGTTGTTTTAGGACGGTTCTCTAGGGTTGGCTGTTTGAGTTTGGTTTTAGTGTTTTGGTGTGAGTATCTTGGTTCAGGCTTTTGAGGTTGTTGGAGGCTGTTGTTTTGAGGCAGGTGGTTGGAGGCTGGTTCTTGAAGGCTGGTTGGTTAAGGCTAACTGGTTTAGATGGCTTGGTTGGGTGAGATGACTTTTGGCTGAGATTGTTTGATATCTGTTGTGCTAGGTTGTTATTGAAGGTTGGTCATTTTAGGTGGGATGTTTGATGTTGGTTTCGGTTCGGTTGTTTTCCTATTTGTTTGAGGTTGGCTTAGGATGCTTGTTTTCCGTCATTGGTATTTAGGTTGTTGAGGTGATTTAAGTTGTTTCTTTTCATTAGGTGGCTTAGGTAGATTGTTGTACTTATGCGTGTTTAGGTAAGTGAGTTGAAGTAGTTTTGCTTTGCATAGTTTGGTTTGGTTGAAGTGTTTCTGTCTAGCTTGGTTTAGCTTGGTTGGTTGAATTGGTTTTGGATGGGGCAGAATAGCTAGTATTTTTGAAGTTTGTTTTAAGAAGGTTTTCCTTAGCTTGGGTTGTTTTGCATTATTTTAGCCTGGTTTAGGTTGTTTGGTCTACTTTGGTTGTTGCTGTTTGGTTCAAGATATTTGGGCTTGTTTGTTCTAGTTCAGCTGGATTGTGTAGGTCGCTTTCCACAGTTTGCTTTGGTTTCGGTTCTCTGGCTTAGGTTAGGATTTTCAGGATGATGTTGGGTGTTTTAGGTAGGTTCTTTTCCTGGAGGTAGGTTCTTTTGTTTGAGGGGGGCTGTGCAGGGCAGGAGGCCCAATTTGGTAGAGCAGGAGAAGCAGGCCCTGAGGTTGGAGATTTTGGTGCTTGAGCCTTTGATTTAGCTTGGTTGAGGCTGCTTGCTAGGCTGGTTGGGGCTCATTTCTATCTGGTTGTTTTTGGATACTTTGTTTCCTTTTTAATAGGTTGTTCCTAGTTTGTTTGTAGGTTGGTTGTTTCTACGTTGTCTGAAGCTCTTTCTTTTGAGCGTTGATTGACATTGGTTGCTTTAGCTGGGTTTCTCTGAGTTGTTTGAGGGTGTTTGGTCGAGGCTGCTTGTCTGCAGGTTGTGTGCTTGTAGGCCATTTAGGCTTGGTTGGTTTGGAGCTGTTTCATTGGGCTTTAGGTTGCTGGGTTTAGGTTGCTGGGTTTAGCTTGGTTGCAGTTGGTTAGTTGGTGGCTTGAGGTGGTTTGGGGCCGTTTTAATTCAGATTTCTGTTGTTTGGTTCAGGTGTTTTTTGCTGTTGCTCTTTCTGAGGAGCCTGTTTGATGTTGTTTTAGGAAGGTTCTTCAAGGTTGGCTGTTAGAGTTTAGTTTTAGTGTTTTGGTCTAGGTATCTTGGTTCAGGTTGTTGAGGTTGTTGGAGGCTGTTGTTTTGAGGCAGTTTGTTGGAGGCTGGTTCTTGAAGGCTGGTTGGTTAAGGGTGGCTGGTTTAGATTGGTTGGTTGGGTGAGGTGACTTTTGGCTGAGGTTTTTTGATGTTTTTCTGCTATTGGTATTGAAGGTTGGTTGTGTGTTTTTGGTGGGATGTTTGAACTTGGTTTCAGTGATTGTTTGAGGTTGGCTTAGGCTGCTTGTTTTAGGTTGCTGGTATTTAGGTTGTTGAGGTCTTTAGGTAAGTGAGTTGAAGTAGTTTTGCTTTGCATAGTTTGGTTTGGTTTAAGTATTTGTGTCCAGCTTGGTTTAGCTTGATTGGTTGAATTGGGTTTGGATGGGGCAGAATAGCTAGTTTTTTTGAGCTTGTTTTAAGAGGGTTTTCTTTAGCTTGGGTTGTTTGGTGTTCGTTTAGCCTGGTATGGGTTGTTTGGTTTACTTTGATTGATGCTGTTTGGTTCAGGATTTTGAGGGTTGTTTGTTCTAGTTCAGCTGGTTTTGGTAGTTCACTTTCATTGGTTTGTCTGGTTTAGGTAGGGATTTTTCGGATCATGTTGGCTGTTTTAGGAAGGCTTTTTTGCTTGAGGTAGGATCTTTTGCTTGAGGGGGGTTGCGCAGAGCACGAGGCCCACTTTGGTAGAGCAGGAGCAGCAGGCACTGAGGCCAAAATGGCCCCAAGAAGCCTTGGTGAGGGGCCCTGCTCAACTTCCCAGACTTCCCAGAGTGCCCAAAGGCCTCTGACCTAATGGACCTTGCGGGCAGGAATCCTTCCCGTGCCTGTCAGGACACCAGGGGCTGCTCCAAATCACCGGGACCCCTGGCAACATCTCTATCTGCATCCTATTTCTTACCACTGCTGGCCCTGGCTCTGCAGGGGATGAAGACAGTGCTCGTCCAGAAGTCATTCCCTTGCTCTTACCACTGCTGTCCAGCTCAGAAGGGTTTCCGTCCAAAAGAGGTGTCTTGCAGCAGACAACCTTCCGCAGCCTCGTCCAGCCTCCAGTCTTCTCCTTCCTCACTCCCCGCCAAGGAATTCCACCAGCTTCTCAAGGCCTTCCTCGGGGATGTGTCCGGGCTGCCCCCGGGCCAGCTCTGGCAGCAGACACGGGAGGCTGCTCCTTCTTATCCTGCCCAGGGCATTGTGACCGCTGCGTTGCCGGGTGCTGGCATTGTGACGTGGGGTGACGGGACCCCTGTGTGCAGCCCCGCCCGCAGCAGCCCCGCCTGCCAGCCCTCTGCTCAGCATCCTATGGAGGAAGCCTTTGGGGTGCTGCCCCGAGACAGTCCTGGTGCTCAGGAGGCTTCATTGTCAAATGCTGCAATAAATACCACTTGAGATCTGCCGAGGATCTGGCAGGTGCCAAGACACTTCTCACTTTCAAAGAGATCCTGGCCGCATCCAACCAGCCATCTAACTGGTACAATCCATTTGCGGAAAATATTCAGAAGATACCTTTTGTTTTCTGTTTGCTTGGGTGTGTTTTTTCTACCTTATTTCTTGCATGCAGAATGCAAAAGTACCAAAGTTTAAGTTGCTCGAGAAATTGATTTGCGTCCACCATCCTCTTGATTAATATTGCACTCAGTAATATTTAACAATCCCCGAGCACTTAATATGTGATACATGGTGTTTGTGGATTTCAGTGGGACAGTTCCAGTTGCGCAGAAGACTGGTTTTTGTGTGTCTGATGGAGACAAGAGCAGCGGAATTTGGCCAGATGACTCGGTGGGCCAGTAAAAGCAGGCTTAGCAATCCCGTTTTACTCCGATGCCTTGCGTCAGGCAATTACCAACTTTCTTTACTGGTAAAAAGAAGATCTGGTAAGACTCGGTAGGAAACTGTACCTGTATCATAAAGCAGACGGGACAGGAGGATCTGAAAACCCTAGTGATTAGGTTCCAAACCATGGCATCCAACTACGCTTTTCAACTGGTGCAAGAACAGCCCTTAGCAGTGGACTCTGTTGCAGTGTCAAAAACTGAGGTCCTGTCTGAACCCCAATAGCATGGGAACACATGGCTTGTTGAAAGAGTTCAACTGTGTTCCTCTGCTCTTTACAGGATTTTTGTTCTCCTCCCGCTTTCCACAGTTGCGGGAGGCTGTTACATACCATTCTCCTATAGACAGACATAATTCCTGCATGTAAAGCAAGGATCATTTCTGGAACAATTCACACTTGTGAAAGATTGTGAAGCCCCTGGGGAGTTGAATATCATCATGCAAAACAGGAGAAGAATGAAAGAAGTGTTGTCAGTGACATCTCAGACGCGTAATGCTGAACTGTAGTTCTACAGCACTAGCTCTCGAGTCTGTGCTCCAGTTTATGTAACACTGTCCTGAAAGATTCAGGCTGTTCTAAAGGTAAGCAGTCTCCTGGATGCTCTTTAAAGTGTCCAAATACTGGGAAATATTTCATCACTACATTGTTTCTTTTTCACTTAGCTAAACAGAGGTGGGGAGGAGGGGGAAACATGTTTAATAACTTTCCTGTACACTTCTTTCTATGGGAACCACATTGGAAATTTTCCCGGAAAAAAAAACAACCCTGTAGCAGGTAGTCTGTTAGGACTATAGCTTCAGTCAGATCTGGGAACAAAACCTGTGCTTTGCTCATCAAGCGAGGTGGTGAGGCCACCTCTGCCGTGCCAGGTCTGTTAGGAAGATGGATGCAGCTGCATCAAGGGAGACAGAAGTGCATCCACCCCCTTTGATAGTCATGGATGGCATGCCTAGGTGCCTGTGGATACATGAGTCTGAGCAGCGTTTGGAGGTTACTTACAGATTCTTTAGGAACCAGTTAGTTGGAAATGGGGGAGTGGGGAAAAGAAGTACTAGAATGTTGATGTAGAAATACATGTCTATTCAATTATTGAGCTTGGTAGCAAAAATATTTTTTCTCCTTGTCCATTTCTATTTGGCTTTGATTGAAATTATGGCAAGAGAGCAATGGAGAGGATAGGGGCAGCTGATTCTGCAGCACCTGATGGGAAGAAGCTATCATCCTTGGACAGCTGAGGAAGCACATGGTGGGCAATGGGAGAAATTGGGAAGTGGCCAGAACCCAGGCAAAAGCTCAGGGGGTCTTTGCAGTGCTTTGGGAGGTAAGATGAGGAGCAGGAACCAATCTGTGCACATGAGAGGTGGAAACAAAGCACTGGCATGCTCCTGCTGCCAAAAGGAAGGTGGGACAAAGAGCCAGCGAGGCCCCCTGGGTCTAAGAGTGTCAAGCTGCAAACCAGGTATACACCCCCTCTTTGTTGCCTCTTCCTGGTGACATGAGTACTGATTTTCAGGTATTTCCTTCCTGTCTCAGTAACAGGTGAGGTAGCACCTGCAGGAGCATTGGTCTTTGGGTTTTCTCCACTACTTTGCCTTCGTCTTCACAGAGCTCACTCTCATTCCTCCCTGAAAGGGGGTGGGCAAGAGATGATTACAGCCTGGCAGTCACTGATGTTGTTAATGTTGCCTCCTGTGCTTTGAGCATAGAGTAAAAAGGGGTTGGAGACAGGCTGGGAGAAGCCTCATCCACAGACCAGAGGAGCTGTGAGAGCAGTTGTGCACACTTTTACTTTTTTCTTTCTGCTGAAGCTCTGGAGGAGGATCAGGGTAGCACAGAGTTATTCTGTACCCCATGCTTCTCAGCAGAAGGCTGGAGGTTGTCCTTTTTCCACCTCCATTGGTGCTATGCCGCTTTGTTGGATGTCAGTATCCCAGGCATGAAGGAAGGAGGTCATCTCCTGGTATGGTGGAGCATGTGCCTCAAGGGTGCCCTGGCTAAGAGTGGAGGCATGATGCTAATCAGCAGTTTGAGTGTTATATTTTAGACATTGACTGCCTGTTGTGACTTAACCCCAGCCAGCAACTAAGCACCACGCAGCTGCTGCCTTACCCCCCAGTGGGATGGAGGAGAGAATCAGAAGAGTAAAAGGGAGAAAACTCATGGCTTGAGATAAGGACTGTTCAATAGGTGAAGCAAAAGCCGTGCACACAAGCAAAGCAAAACAAGGGATTCATTCATTGCTTCCCATGGGCAGACAGCTGTTCAGCCATCGCCAGGAAAGCCGGGCTCCATCATGCATAACCATTACTTGGGAAGATAAATGGCATCACTCCAAATGTGCCCCCCCTTTATATGCTCTATATGTAACTCCAAATGTCCCCCAGCTTTTTATGCTGGACATGATATCACACGGTATGGGATATCCCTTTGGTGAGTTGGGGTCAGCTCTCCTGGCTGTGTCTCCTCCCAGTTTCTGGTGCACCCCAAGCCTTTTTGCGGGTGGGGCAGTGCAAGAAGCAGAAAAGGCCTTGACTCCGTGTAGGCACTGTTCAGCAATAGCTAAAAGATACCTCTATTATCAACACTGGTTCCAGCACAAATCCAAATCATTGCCCCACACTAGCAGCTGTGAAGAAAATTAACTCTATCCCAGTCAAAACCAGTACACTGCTGTCCTGAAAGTAGTGAATTGGTCTTTCCCTTCAACTGAATCCAACATGCCTATATATTTCTGTTATAGTTATTATTTTTTTCACTCGTTTTGTGAAGGAAACCTTACGAATATTTTTTGTTCTCAGCACAAAGTAGATTATGATAAGGGTGTGCCACTGCTTTTGGTTTTGCAGCATTATTTAAACCTGTAACAAACTACAGATATTTTTCATTGATTTCCTAAAAAAATGATGAATGCTAAGTATCTTTATCCATAGACAAGGTGCCTAGAGTGTGGGTGTTAATGAGTAAGCCCAGTTGGTCCTACGCACAGGGCAGCAGTCCATAGAGACCACTGTGGAGCTGCCTTTCTGATAGCGGTTCCCTTTGTTGCAGAAGAAATTATCATCACGGTGTATTGCATCCGACTTCAAGAATAGCTGTGTTTGTCTCTAGGGCTACATGGAAGTCTTAATGGGACAATGCAGTTGGTCCATTAAATGCTTCTGTTTGGTACAGTATTAGCAGGTAGAAGAAACCATGCTGTAGAGCAAGTTTCTTGCTCTAAGGTTTGGTTAGAATCCCTTAGTCACATGAGTTACCCTTATGACTATGGAGTGAAGAAAATAATGTTGGAATGTTTCTTTTCTACGTTATCTTTCATTTTGATGTTAAGAACTTGTTCCTTTTGCGTGGAAAGGGAGACATTTTTAAAAGTATTTACACGTTTTGTAATACCACATTGCGCGTATTCACTCAGAAATGCTGATCACACTTGGTCATTCTTAATTTTTAAGCAAAATCAGGAAAGAAACATCAAGAAAAAATAACAAGGTGAGCTGTTTCTGTCCGTTGCATTTGTTCTTCATTTCTTTGACCATCTGCACAAGTTTGCAAGAAGGAAGTGCAAAGTGCAGGTTTTTTGAAAGTCTTTTGTGCTCATCCAGTTGAGCTGGGTTTCCACTGACGAAATAACTCCACACCTCTGACACTAGGGAGGCCCAAAGATCAAGCCCTCGCTCTGGAGCAAGACGTGCTCCTCCACTGAATGGTTGCAAATCCTTCTGAGTTGAGCAAGAAATGTTCATATCCTATGGAATTGTTTTCCTTCTGGTATTCATTTCTAGAAATTCTTGTGCTGTTTCCCATGTAAAAAAAAAACAAACATACTAAAATACAAGAACCTGAGAACAACAGTGCTCCATCAGAGAGAAGGTCCATCTGGCCCAATGCCCTGTCTCCAAAGTGGCCAGCCATCAGTGTCTACAGCAGAGCACAGGAGCAGAGCCAGTCTACTTCTGCCAGGGTTCTGGGGGTGCTCCTAGGCCTCAGTGGCTGAGACCAGGCTCCCCTGGGACCCCCACCCACCGCCACCGTCTCCTGCCATGGGCCCAGGGGACGTGTCTCAGCTCAGCCTGGGGCCTTGGGTCCCTGCCAGAGCCGTGTTGTAGGTGTGTGTGCCCGTCCTGTCTCTGCCCTGTCCCTGGCTGGGCCTGGGCCTTGCCCTGCAGAGAGCGGCTCTCCTGGATGGAGCCCTCAGGGCTCAGTCAGGGCTTGTCATGCAGAATTCCAGGCAGAGCAGAATTCCTCTCTTCTATATGCTGACAATGAAGCGAATAACCATGAGACCATTTGCCTGAAGTGCCAGGGTGTCTTAGCTCCATGAAGACTTTCTAGTACACAAAACACAAATGATATAAGTTGAAACAGGATTTTATTTTATGTAATTTACTGACTCTGTTTACAGAGCTGATGTGCACAAGAATTAACACAAGCTCATGTAGCCAGGAGCAGACTGATGCATTCTTCAGTTCAGCTTGAAGAAACATCCCCTGCAGTCTGGCAAAGACAAGATACAGAACTGCAAGAGCAGCATCAGGAATAGAGACCAAGCTGTCCCTGGTTCCTGAAGAGGGAGCACGTGAAGTATGAGGATCAGGAGTGACCATGCACAGAAGAAGAAAAAGAGAAGAATAAGAAAAAGCGTAAAAAGAGAAGAAGGGAAGAATGAGAAGAGAAGAGAAGAGAAGAGAAGAGAAGAGAAGAGAAGAGAAGAGAAGAGAAGAGAAGAGAAGAGAAGAGAAGAGAAGAGAAGAAGAAGAAGAGAAGAAGAAAGGAAGAAGAAAAGAAGAAGTATTAGTATTAGTATTAGTATTAGTATTAGTATTAGTATTAGTATTAGTATTAGTATTAGTATTAGTATTAGTATTAGTATTAGTAGTGGTTGATACTGTGAAGGTATTTTCAAAACTATGGCATATAGTGATGGCAAGCAGCCATTTTCCCTTTGAAAACTTACTAACAGCTGGCCCCTGCTGCAAAGTTACTCTGGGTAAGACAGCCTGAGAGAGCCAGGGGCTGTGCTCAATGTCACTGAGGACAAGAAGTAACTCCTAGGAGAACCCTTGTCACCCACCCTGGAACTCCAAGAAGCTTTCTCCCCCCAGCTGCAGGGCAGGAAGGCCATCTTCCTGATGCTTGAGCAGCAGGCAGGAACCGAGCCAAAAGGGCCCAGAGGAGCTCTGCAAAGTGGTCATGCTCAATGCTGCAGAGGAAGGCAAAAAACCCCCGGGGACCAGGGCCAATCTGCCCCGGGGGAAAATTCCTTCCTGACCCCAATGCTGGCGATCGGCTGTTCCCTGAGCATGTGAGCACGACCTGGCTCCTTGTCCCACAGGCTGGTCATGCCTCCCAGGAGCTGCTCAAGCCCTATCCTCCCTTGACTTGGAGCCAGATCAGGGGCTTCCAAGAAAGCAAAAGTGCCTCTGGCCACATTGATCTCGGGGGCAAGGATCCTTCCCCTGCCTGCCAGGGCAAAAGAGGCTGCTCCAATTCGTTGAGACCCCTGGCAACATCTCTGTAACCTACTTCTTACCACTGCTGCCCCTGGCTCTGCAGGGGATGAAGACAGCGAGCTCCACAGTGCTCCTCCACAAGTCATTCCTTTGCTCTTACCACTGCTGTGCAGCTGAGAAGACCCCATAGCCTTGGGAACCTCTAGGGGCTGGTGGTTCTACTTACCTCCTGAGGGGCTGTCCCTGCCCCTCAATGGCCATGCACTGGGCACAGCTGCCGGGTGTCCCTGACGTCACTTTTGCCATTCCGACTCTTTGTCTACTGCTTCTGGATTCTTTAAGGATTATTGTTGAAGGTTGCTGCTTGGTTTTTAAGGTTTCTTGTTTCAGGCTGCTTTGGCTTAGGTTGGTTGTTTCAGGTTGGTTGGTAGAGGCTGCTTTGGTGTAGGTTGGTCAAGGCTCTTTGTTCTTGGCTGATCTTTTGGTTTAGCTTAGTTGAGGCTGGTTGGCTGAGACTGATTGTTTGGCTTGTTGAGGCTCATTGTTTCCAGACAGTTGTTTCTGGTTACTTTTTATACTTTGTAATAGCTTGTTTCTAGGCTGTTTGTTGGTTGGTTGTTTCTACCTTGTTTGAAGCTCTTTCTTTTGAACCTTGGTTGGCACTGGTTCCTTTAGCTAGGATTCTCTGAGTTGTTTGCGGGCGTTTTGTTGAGGCTGCTTGTTTGCAGGTTGTGTGCTTTTGGGCTGTGTCAGGTGGCTTTAGGTTGATTGTTTTAGGTTCCTTGGTTTAGGTTTGTTGGTTTAGGTTGTGAGGTTTGTAAGGCTTGTTAGGTCTGTGGTGGATTGAAGTGGTTTGGTGTCGTTTTAATTTAGATTTCTGCTGTTTGGTTCAGGCGTTTTTTCTATTGCTTGTTTTGAGGAGGTTGGTTGACGTTGTTTTAGGACGGTTCTCTAGGGTTGGCTGTTTGAGTTTGGTTTTAGTGTTTTGGTGTGAGTATCTTGGTTCAGGCTTTTGAGGTTGTTGGAGGCTGTTGTTTTGAGGCAGGTGGTTGGAGGCTGGTTCTTGAAGGCTGGTTGGTTAAGGCTAACTGGTTTAGATGGCTTGGTTGGGTGAGATGACTTTTGGCTGAGATTGTTTGATATCTGTTGTGCTAGGTTGTTATTGAAGGTTGGTCATTTTAGGTGGGATGTTTGATGTTGGTTTCGGTTCGGTTGTTTTCCTATTTGTTTGAGGTTGGCTTAGGATGCTTGTTTTCCGTCATTGGTATTTAGGTTGTTGAGGTGATTTAAGTTGTTTCTTTTCATTAGGTGGCTTAGGTAGATTGTTGTACTTATGCGTGTTTAGGTAAGTGAGTTGAAGTAGTTTTGCTTTGCATAGTTTGGTTTGGTTGAAGTGTTTCTGTCTAGCTTGGTTTAGCTTGGTTGGTTGAATTGGTTTTGGATGGGGCAGAATAGCTAGTATTTTTGAAGTTTGTTTTAAGAAGGTTTTCCTTAGCTTGGGTTGTTTTGCATTATTTTAGCCTGGTTTAGGTTGTTTGGTCTACTTTGGTTGTTGCTGTTTGGTTCAAGATATTTGGGCTTGTTTGTTCTAGTTCAGCTGGATTGTGTAGGTCGCTTTCCACAGTTTGCTTTGGTTTCGGTTCTCTGGCTTAGGTTAGGATTTTCAGGATGATGTTGGGTGTTTTAGGTAGGTTCTTTTCCTGGAGGTAGGTTCTTTTGTTTGAGGGGGGCTGTGCAGGGCAGGAGGCCCAATTTGGTAGAGCAGGAGAAGCAGGCCCTGAGGTTGGAGATTTTGGTGCTTGAGCCTTTGATTTAGCTTGGTTGAGGCTGCTTGCTAGGCTGGTTGGGGCTCATTTCTATCTGGTTGTTTTTGGATACTTTGTTTCCTTTTTAATAGGTTGTTCCTAGTTTGTTTGTAGGTTGGTTGTTTCTACGTTGTCTGAAGCTCTTTCTTTTGAGCGTTGATTGACATTGGTTGCTTTAGCTGGGTTTCTCTGAGTTGTTTGAGGGTGTTTGGTCGAGGCTGCTTGTCTGCAGGTTGTGTGCTTGTAGGCCATTTAGGCTTGGTTGGTTTGGAGCTGTTTCATTGGGCTTTAGGTTGCTGGGTTTAGGTTGCTGGGTTTAGCTTGGTTGCAGTTGGTTAGTTGGTGGCTTGAGGTGGTTTGGGGCCGTTTTAATTCAGATTTCTGTTGTTTGGTTCAGGTGTTTTTTGCTGTTGCTCTTTCTGAGGAGCCTGTTTGATGTTGTTTTAGGAAGGTTCTTCAAGGTTGGCTGTTAGAGTTTAGTTTTAGTGTTTTGGTCTAGGTATCTTGGTTCAGGTTGTTGAGGTTGTTGGAGGCTGTTGTTTTGAGGCAGTTTGTTGGAGGCTGGTTCTTGAAGGCTGGTTGGTTAAGGGTGGCTGGTTTAGATTGGTTGGTTGGGTGAGGTGACTTTTGGCTGAGGTTTTTTGATGTTTTTCTGCTATTGGTATTGAAGGTTGGTTGTGTGTTTTTGGTGGGATGTTTGAACTTGGTTTCAGTGATTGTTTGAGGTTGGCTTAGGCTGCTTGTTTTAGGTTGCTGGTATTTAGGTTGTTGAGGTCTTTAGGTAAGTGAGTTGAAGTAGTTTTGCTTTGCATAGTTTGGTTTGGTTTAAGTATTTTTGTCCAGCTTGGTTTAGCTTGATTGGTTGAATTGGGTTTGGATGGGGCAGAATAGCTAGTTTTTTGAGCTTGTTTTAAGAGGGTTTTCTTTAGCTTGGGTTGTTTGGTGTTCGTTTAGCCTGGTATGGGTTGTTTGGTTTACTTTGGTTGATGTTGTTTGGTTCAGGATTTTGAGGGTTGTTTGTTCTAGTTCAGCTGGTTTTGGTAGTTCACTTTCATTGGTTTGTCTGGTTTTTGCTTCTCTAGTTTAGGTAGGGATTTTTCGGATCATGTTGGCTGGTTTAGGAAGGCTTTTTTGCTTGAGGTAGGATCTTTTGCTTGAGGGGGGTTGCGCAGAGCACGAGGCCCACTTTGGTAGAGCAGGAGCAGCAGGCACTGAGGCCAAAATGGCCCCAAGAAGCCTTGGTGAGGGGCCCTGCTCAACTTCCCAGACTTCCCAGAGTGCCCAAAGGCCTCTGACCTAATGGACCTTGCGGGCAGGAATCCTTCCCGTGCCTGTCAGGACACCAGGGGCTGCTCCAAATCACCGGGACCCCTGGCAACATCTCTATCTGCATCCTATTTCTTACCACTGCTGGCCCTGGCTCTGCAGGGGATGAAGACAGTGCTCGTCCAGAAGTCATTCCCTTGCTCTTACCACTGCTGTCCAGCTCAGAAGGGTTTCCGTCCAAAAGAGGTGTCTTGCAGCAGACAACCTTCCGCAGCCTCGTCCAGCCTCCAGTCTTCTCCTTCCTCACTCCCCGCCAAGGAATTCCACCAGCTTCTCAAGGCCTTCCTCGGGGATGTGTCCGGGCTGCCCCCGGGCCAGCTCTGGCAGCAGACACGGGAGGCTGCTCCTTCTTATCCTGCCCAGGGCATTGTGACCGCTGCGTTGCCGGGTGCTGGCATTGTGACGTGGGGTGACGGGACCCCTGTGTGCAGCCCCGCCCGCAGCAGCCCCGCCTGCCAGCCCTCTGCTCAGCATCCTATGGAGGAAGCCTTTGGGGTGCTGCCCCGAGACAGTCCTGGTGCTCAGGAGGCTTCATTGTCAAATGCTGCAATAAATACCACTTGAGATCTGCCGAGGATCTGGCAGGTGCCAAGACACTTCTCACTTTCAAAGAGATCCTGGCCGCATCCAACCAGCCATCTAACTGGTACAATCCATTTGCGGAAAATATTCAGAAGATACCTTTTGTTTTCTGTTTGCTTGGGTGTGTTTTTTCTACCTTATTTCTTGCATGCAGAATGCAAAAGTACCAAAGTTTAAGTTGCTCGAGAAATTGATTTGCGTCCACCATCCTCTTGATTAATATTGCACTCAGTAATATTTAACAATCCCCGAGCACTTAATATGTGATACATGGTGTTTGTGGATTTCAGTGGGACAGTTCCAGTTGCGCAGAAGACTGGTTTTTGTGTGTCTGATGGAGACAAGAGCAGCGGAATTTGGCCAGATGACTCGGTGGGCCAGTAAAAGCAGGCTTAGCAATCCCGTTTTACTCCGATGCCTTGCGTCAGGCAATTACCAACTTTCTTTACTGGTAAAAAGAAGATCTGGTAAGACTCGGTAGGAAACTGTACCTGTATCATAAAGCAGACGGGACAGGAGGATCTGAAAACCCTAGTGATTAGGTTCCAAACCATGGCATCCAACTACGCTTTTCAACTGGTGCAAGAACAGCCCTTAGCAGTGGACTCTGTTGCAGTGTCAAAAACTGAGGTCCTGTCTGAACCCCAATAGCATGGGAACACATGGCTTGTTGAAAGAGTTCAACTGTGTTCCTCTGCTCTTTACAGGATTTTTGTTCTCCTCCCGCTTTCCACAGTTGCGGGAGGCTGTTACATACCATTCTCCTATAGACAGACATAATTCCTGCATGTAAAGCAAGGATCATTTCTGGAACAATTCACACTTGTGAAAGATTGTGAAGCCCCTGGGGAGTTGAATATCATCATGCAAAACAGGAGAAGAATGAAAGAAGTGTTGTCAGTGACATCTCAGACGCGTAATGCTGAACTGTAGTTCTACAGCACTAGCTCTCGAGTCTGTGCTCCAGTTTATGTAACACTGTCCTGAAAGATTCAGGCTGTTCTAAAGGTAAGCAGTCTCCTGGATGCTCTTTAAAGTGTCCAAATACTGGGAAATATTTCATCACTACATTGTTTCTTTTTCACTTAGCTAAACAGAGGTGGGGAGGAGGGGGAAACATGTTTAATAACTTTCCTGTACACTTCTTTCTATGGGAACCACATTGGAAATTTTCCCGGAAAAAAAAACAACCCTGTAGCAGGTAGTCTGTTAGGACTATAGCTTCAGTCAGATCTGGGAACAAAACCTGTGCTTTGCTCATCAAGCGAGGTGGTGAGGCCACCTCTGCCGTGCCAGGTCTGTTAGGAAGATGGATGCAGCTGCATCAAGGGAGACAGAAGTGCATCCACCCCCTTTGATAGTCATGGATGGCATGCCTAGGTGCCTGTGGATACATGAGTCTGAGCAGCGTTTGGAGGTTACTTACAGATTCTTTAGGAACCAGTTAGTTGGAAATGGGGGAGTGGGGAAAAGAAGTACTAGAATGTTGATGTAGAAATACATGTCTATTCAATTATTGAGCTTGGTAGCAAAAATATTTTTTCTCCTTGTCCATTTCTATTTGGCTTTGATTGAAATTATGGCAAGAGAGCAAAGGAGAGGATAGGGGCAGCTGATTCTGCAGCACCTGATGGGAAGAAGCTATCATCCTTGGACAGCTGAGGAAGCACATGGTGGGCAATGGGAGAAATTGGGAAGTGGCCAGAACCCAGGCAAAAGCTCAGGGGGTCTTTGCAGTGCTTTGGGAGGTAAGATGAGGAGCAGGAACCAATCTGTGCACATGAGAGGTGGAAACAAAGCACTGGCATGCTCCTGCTGCCAAAAGGAAGGTGGGACAAAGAGCCAGCGAGGCCCCCTGGGTCTAAGAGTGTCAAGCTGCAAACCAGGTATACACCCCCTCTTTGTTGCCTCTTCCTGGTGACATGAGTACTGATTTTCAGGTATTTCCTTCCTGTCTCAGTAACAGGTGAGGTAGCACCTGCAGGAGCATTGGTCTTTGGGTTTTCTCCACTACTTTGCCTTCGTCTTCACAGAGCTCACTCTCATTCCTCCCTGAAAGGGGGTGGGCAAGAGATGATTACAGCCTGGCAGTCACTGATGTTGTTAATGTTGCCTCCTGTGCTTTGAGCATAGAGTAAAAAGGGGTTGGAGACAGGCTGGGAGAAGCCTCATCCACAGACCAGAGGAGCTGTGAGAGCAGTTGTGCACACTTTTACTTTTTTCTTTCTGCTGAAGCTCTGGAGGAGGATCAGGGTAGCACAGAGTTATTCTGTACCCCATGCTTCTCAGCAGAAGGCTGGAGGTTGTCCTTTTTCCACCTCCATTGGTGCTATGCCGCTTTGTTGGATGTCAGTATCCCAGGCATGAAGGAAGGAGGTCATCTCCTGGTATGGTGGAGCATGTGCCTCAAGGGTGCCCTGGCTAAGAGTGGAGGCATGATGCTAATCAGCAGTTTGAGTGTTATATTTTAGACATTGACTGCCTGTTGTGACTTAACCCCAGCCAGCAACTAAGCACCACGCAGCTGCTGCCTTACCCCCCAGTGGGATGGAGGAGAGAATCAGAAGAGTAAAAGGGAGAAAACTCATGGCTTGAGATAAGGACTGTTCAATAGGTGAAGCAAAAGCCGTGCACACAAGCAAAGCAAAACAAGGGATTCATTCATTGCTTCCCATGGGCAGACAGCTGTTCAGCCATCGCCAGGAAAGCCGGGCTCCATCATGCATAACCATTACTTGGGAAGATAAATGGCATCACTCCAAATGTGCCCCCCCTTTATATGCTCTATATGTAACTCCAAATGTCCCCCAGCTTTTTATGCTGGACATGATATCACACGGTATGGGATATCCCTTTGGTGAGTTGGGGTCAGCTCTCCTGGCTGTGTCTCCTCCCAGTTTCTGGTGCACCCCAAGCCTTTTTGCGGGTGGGGCAGTGCAAGAAGCAGAAAAGGCCTTGACTCCGTGTAGGCACTGTTCAGCAATAGCTAAAAGATACCTCTATTATCAACACTGGTTCCAGCACAAATCCAAATCATTGCCCCACACTAGCAGCTGTGAAGAAAATTAACTCTATCCCAGTCAAAACCAGTACACTGCTGTCCTGAAAGTAGTGAATTGGTCTTTCCCTTCAACTGAATCCAACATGCCTATATATTTCTGTTATAGTTATTATTTTTTTCACTCGTTTTGTGAAGGAAACCTTACGAATATTTTTTGTTCTCAGCACAAAGTAGATTATGATAAGGGTGTGCCACTGCTTTTGGTTTTGCAGCATTATTTAAACCTGTAACAAACTACAGATATTTTTCATTGATTTCCTAAAAAAATGATGAATGCTAAGTATCTTTATCCATAGACAAGGTGCCTAGAGTGTGGGTGTTAATGAGTAAGCCCAGTTGGTCCTACGCACAGGGCAGCAGTCCATAGAGACCACTGTGGAGCTGCCTTTCTGATAGCGGTTCCCTTTGTTGCAGAAGAAATTATCATCACGGTGTATTGCATCCGACTTCAAGAATAGCTGTGTTTGTCTCTAGGGCTACATGGAAGTCTTAATGGGACAATGCAGTTGGTCCATTAAATGCTTCTGTTTGGTACAGTATTAGCAGGTAGAAGAAACCATGCTGTAGAGCAAGTTTCTTGCTCTAAGGTTTGGTTAGAATCCCTTAGTCACATGAGTTACCCTTATGACTATGGAGTGAAGAAAATAATGTTGGAATGTTTCTTTTCTACGTTATCTTTCATTTTGATGTTAAGAACTTGTTCCTTTTGCGTGGAAAGGGAGACATTTTTAAAAGTATTTACACGTTTTGTAATACCACATTGCGCGTATTCACTCAGAAATGCTGATCACACTTGGTCATTCTTAATTTTTAAGCAAAATCAGGAAAGAAACATCAAGAAAAAATAACAAGGTGAGCTGTTTCTGTCCGTTGCATTTGTTCTTCATTTCTTTGACCATCTGCACAAGTTTGCAAGAAGGAAGTGCAAAGTGCAGGTTTTTTGAAAGTCTTTTGTGCTCATCCAGTTGAGCTGGGTTTCCACTGACGAAATAACTCCACACCTCTGACACTAGGGAGGCCCAAAGATCAAGCCCTCGCTCTGGAGCAAGACGTGCTCCTCCACTGAATGGTTGCAAATCCTTCTGAGTTGAGCAAGAAATGTTCATATCCTATGGAATTGTTTTCCTTCTGGTATTCATTTCTAGAAATTCTTGTGCTGTTTCCCATGTAAAAAAAAAACAAACATACTAAAATACAAGAACCTGAGAACAACAGTGCTCCATCAGAGAGAAGGTCCATCTGGCCCAATGCCCTGTCTCCAAAGTGGCCAGCCATCAGTGTCTACAGCAGAGCACAGGAGCAGAGCCAGTCTACTTCTGCCAGGGTTCTGGGGGTGCTCCTAGGCCTCAGTGGCTGAGACCAGGCTCCCCTGGGACCCCCACCCACCGCCACCGTCTCCTGCCATGGGCCCAGGGGACGTGTCTCAGCTCAGCCTGGGGCCTTGGGTCCCTGCCAGAGCCGTGTTGTAGGTGTGTGTGCCCGTCCTGTCTCTGCCCTGTCCCTGGCTGGGCCTGGGCCTTGCCCTGCAGAGAGCGGCTCTCCTGGATGGAGCCCTCAGGGCTCAGTCAGGGCTTGTCATGCAGAATTCCAGGCAGAGCAGAATTCCTCTCTTCTATATGCTGACAATGAAGCGAATAACCATGAGACCATTTGCCTGAAGTGCCAGGGTGTCTTAGCTCCATGAAGACTTTCTAGTACACAAAACACAAATGATATAAGTTGAAACAGGATTTTATTTTATGTAATTTACTGACTCTGTTTACAGAGCTGATGTGCACAAGAATTAACACAAGCTCATGTAGCCAGGAGCAGACTGATGCATTCTTCAGTTCAGCTTGAAGAAACATCCCCTGCAGTCTGGCAAAGACAAGATACAGAACTGCAAGAGCAGCATCAGGAATAGAGACCAAGCTGTCCCTGGTTCCTGAAGAGGGAGAACGTGAAGTATGAGGATCAGGAGTGACCATGCACAGAAGAAGAAAAAGAGAAGAATAAGAAAAAACATAAAAAGAGAATAAGGGAAGAATAAGAAGAGAAGAGAAGAGAAGAGAAGAGAAGAGAAGAGAAGAGAAGAGAAGAGAAGAGAAGAGAAGAGAAGAGAAGAGAAGAGAAGAGAAGAGAAGAGAAGAGAAGAGAAGAAGAAGAAGAGAAGAAGAAAGGAAGAAGAAAAGAAGAAGTATTAGTATTAGTATTAGTATTAGTATTAGTATTAGTGTTAGTATTAGTATTAGTATTAGTATTAGTATTAGTATTAGTATTAGTATTAGTATTAGTATTAGTATTAGTATTAGTATTAGTATTAGTATTAGTATTAGTAGTGGTTGATACTGTGAAGGTATTTTCAAAACTATGGCATATAGTGATGGCAAGCAGCCATTTTCCCTTTGAAAACTTACTAACAGCTGGCCCCTGCTGCAAAGTTACTGTGGGTAAGACAGCCTGAGAGAGCCCGGGGCTGTGCTCAATGTCACGGAGGACAAGAAGTAACTCCTAGGAGAACCCTTGTCACCCACCCTGGAACTCCAAGAAGCTTTCTCCCCCCAGCTGCAGGGCAGGAAGGCCATCTTCCTGATGCTTGAGCAGCAGGCAGGACCCGAGCCAAAAGGGCCCAGAGGAGCTCTGCAAAGTGGTCATGCTCAATGCTGCAGAGGAAGGCAAAAAACCCCCGGGGACCAGGGCCAATCTGCCCTGGGGGAAAATTCCTTCCTGACCCCAATGCTGGCGATCGGCTGCTCCCTGAGCATGTGAGCCAGACCTGGCTCCTTGTCCCACAGGCTGGTCATGCCTCCCAGGAGCTGCTCAAGCCCTATCCTCCCTTGACTTGGAGCCAGATCAGGGGCTTCCAAGAAAGCAAAAGTGCCTCTGGCCACATTGATCTTGGGGGCAAGGATCCTTCCCCTGCCTGCCAGGGCAAAAGAGGCTGCTCCAATTCGCTGAGACCCCTGGCAACATCCTGTAACCTACTTCTTACCACTGCTGCCCCTGGCTCTGCAGGGGATGAAGACAGCGAGCTCCACAGTGCTCCTCCACAAGTCATTGCTTTGCTCTTACCACTGCTGTCCAGCTGAGAAGACCCCATAGCCTTGGGAACCTCTAGGGGCTGGTGGTTCTACTTACCTCCTGAGGGGCTGTCCCTGCCCCTCAATGGCCATGCACTGGGCACAGCTGCCGGGTGTCCCTGATGTCACTTTTGCCATTCCGACTCTTTGTCTACTGCTTCTGGATTCTTTAAGGATTATTGTTGAAGGTTGCTGCTTGGTTTTTAAGGTTTCTTGTTTCAGGCTGCTTTGGCTTAGGTTGGTTGTTTCAGGTTGGTTGGTAGAGGCTGCTTTGGTGTAGGTTGGTCAAGGCTCTTTGTTCTTGGCTGATCTTTTGGTTTAGCTTAGTTGAGGCTGGTTGGCTGAGACTGATTGTTTGGCTTGTTGAGGCTCATTGTTTCCAGACAGTTGTTTCTGGTTACTTTTTATAGTTTGTAATAGCTTGTTTCTAGGCTGTTTATTGATTGGTTGTTTCTACCTTGTTTGAAGCTCTTTCTTTTGAACCTTGGTTGGCACTGGTTCCTTTAGCTAGGATTCTCTGAGTTGTTTGCGGGTGTTTTGTTGAGGCTGCTTGTTTGCAGGTTGTGTGCTTTTGGGCTGTGTCAGGTGGCTTTAGGTTGATTGTTTTAGGTTCCTTGGTTTAGGTTTGTTGGTTTAGCTTGTGAGGTTTGTAAGGCTTGTTAGGTCTGTGGTGGATTGAAGTGGTTTGGTGTCGTTTTAATTTAGATTTTTGTTGTTTGGTTCAGGCGTTTTTTCTATTGCTTGTTTTGAGGAGGTTGGTTGACGTTGTTTTAGGACGGTTCTCTAGGGTTGGCTGTTTGAGTTTGGTTTTAGTGTTTTGGTGTGAGTATCTTGGTTCAGGCTTTTGAGGTTGTTGGAGGCTGTTGTTTTGAGGCAGGTGGTTGGAGGCTGGTTCTTGAAGGCTGGTTGGTTAAGGCTAACTGGTTTAGATGGCTTGGTTGGGTGAGATGACTTTTGGCTGAGATTGTTTGATATCTGTTGTGCTAGGTTGTTATTGAAGGTTGGTCATTTTAGGTGGGATGTTTGATGTTGGTTTCGGTTCGGTTGTTTTCCTATTTGTTTGAGGTTGGCTTAGGATGCTTGTTTTCCGTCGTTGGTATTTAGGTTGTTGAGGTGTTTTAGGTTGTTTCTTTTCATTAGGTGGCTTAGGTAGATTGTTGTACTTATGCGTGTTTAGGTAAGTGAGTTGAAGTAGTTTTGCTTTGCATAGTTTGGTTTGGTTGAAGTGTTTCTGTCTAGCTTGGTTTAGCTTGGTTGGTTGAATTGGTTTTGGATGGGGCAGAATAGCTAGTATTTTTGAAGTTTGTTTTAAGAAGGTTTTCCTTAGCTTGGGTTGTTTTGCATTATTTTAGCCTGGTTTAGGTTGTTTGGTCTACTTTGGTTGTTGCTGTTTGGTTCAAGATATTTGGGCTTGTTTGTTCTAGTTTAGCTGGATTGTGTAGGTCGCTTTCCACAGTTTGCTTTGGTTTCGGTTCTCTGGTTTAGGTTAGGATTTTCAGGATGATGTTGGGTGTTTTAGGTAGGTTCTTTTCCTGGAGGTAGGTTCTTTTGTTTGAGGGGGGCTGTGCAGGGCAGGAGGCCCAATTTGGTAGAGCAGGAGAAGCAGGCCCTGAGGTTGGAGATTTTGGTGCTTGAGCCTTTGATTTAGCTTGGTTGAGGCTGCTTGCTAGGCTGGTTGGGGCTCATTTCTATCTGGTTGTTTTTGGATACTTTGTTTCCTTTTTAATAGGTTGTTCCTAGTTTGTTTGTAGGTTGGTTGTTTCTACGTTGTCTGAAGCTCTTTCTTTTGAGCGTTGATTGACATTGGTTGCTTTAGCTGGGTTTCTCTGAGTTGTTTGAGGGTGTTTGGTTGAGGCTGCTTGTCTGCAGGTTGTGTGCTTGTAGGCCATTTAGGCTTGGTTGGTTTGGAGCTGTTTCATTGGGCTTTAGGTTGCTGGGTTTAGGTTGCTGGGTTTAGCTTGGTTGCAGTTGGTTAGTTGGTGGCTTGAGGTGGTTTGGGGCCGTTTTAATTCAGATTTCTGTTGTTTGGTTCAGGTGTTTTTTGCTGTTGCTCTTTCTGAGGAGCCTGTTTGATGGTATTTTAGGAAGGTTCTTCAAGGTTGGCTGTTAGAATTTAGTTTTAGTGTTTTGGTCTAGGTATCTTGGTTCAGGTTGTTGAGGTTGTTGGAGGCTGTTGTTTTGAGGCAGTTTGTTGGAGGCTGGTTCTTGAAGGCTGGTTGGTTAAGGGTGGCTGGTTTAGATTGGTTGGTTGGGTGAGGTGACTTTTGGCTGAGGTTTTTGATGTTTTTCTGCTAGCTTGGTATTGAAGGTTGGTTGTGTGTTTTTGGTGGGATGTTTGAACTTGGTTTCAGTGATTGTTTGAGGTTGGCTTAGGCTGCTTGTTTTAGGTTGCTGGTATTTAGGTTGTTGAGGTCTTTAGGTAAGTGAGTTGAAGTAGTTTTGCTTTGCATAGTTTGGTTTGGTTTAAGTATTTGTGTCCAGCTTGGTTTAGCTTGATTGGTTGAATTGGGTTTGGATGGGGCAGAATAGCTAGTTTTTTTGAGCTTGTTTTAAGAGGGTTTTCTTTAGCTTGGGTTGTTTGGCGTTCGTTTAGCCTGGTATAGGTTGTTTGGTTTACTTTGATTGATGCTGTTTGGTTCAGGATTTTGAGGGTTGTTTGTTCTAGTTCAGCTGGATTGTGTAGTTCACTTTCCATAGTTTGCCTTGTTTTTGCTTCTCTGGTTTAGGTAGGGATTTTTCGGATCATGTTGGCTGTTTTAGGAAGGCTTTTTTGCTTGAGGTAGGATCTTTTGCTTGAGGGGGGTTGTGCAGAGCACGAGGCCCACTTTGGTAGAGCAGGAGCAACAGGCACTGAGGCCAAAATGGCCCCAAGAAGCCTTGGTGAGGGGCCGTACTCAACTTTCCAGACTTCCCAGAGTGCCCAAATGCCTCTGACCTAATGGACATTGCGGGCAGGAATCTTCCCCATGCCTGTCAGGACACCAGGGGCTGCTTCAAATCACTGGGACCCCTGGCAACATCTCTATCTGCATCCTATTTCTTACCGCTGCTGGCCCTGGCTCTACAGGGGATGAAGACAGTGAGCTCTGCAGTCCTCCTCCAGAAGTCATTCCCTTGCTCTTACCACTGCTATCCAGCTCAGAAGGGTTTCCGTCCAAAAGAGGAGTCTTGCAGCAGAGAACCTTCCGCAGCCTTGTCCAGCCTCCAGTCTTCTCCTCCCTCACTCCCCGCCAAGGAATTCCACCAGCTTCTCAAGGCCTTCCTCAGGGATGTGTTGGGGCTGCCCCCGGGCCAGCTCCTGCAGTGGACATGGGAGGCTGCTCCTTCTTATCCTGCCTGGGGCATTGTGACCGCTGCGTTGCCGGGTGCTGGCATTGTGACATAGGGTGACGGGGCCCCTGTGTGCAGCCCCGCCCTCAGCAGTCCTGCCTGCCAGCCCTCTGCTCAGCATCCTATGCAGGAAGCCTTTGGGGTGCTGCCCCGAGACAGTCCTGGTGCTCAGGAGGCTTCATTGTCAAATGCTGCAATAAATACCACTTGAGATCTGCCGAGGATGTGGCAGGTGCCAAGACACTTCTCACTTTCAAAGAGATCCTGGCTGCATCTACCCAGCCATCTAACTGGTACAATCCATTTGTGGAAAATATTCAGAAGATATCATTTTGTGTGTGCTGGGATGTGTTTTTTCTACCTTATTTCCTTCCATGCAGATTGGAAAAATACCAAAGTTTACAGAATCACAGAATCGACTGGGTTGGAAAAGACCTCAGAGATCATCGAGTCCAACCCTTGGTCCAACTCTAGTCCATTTATTAGATGATGGCACTAAGTGCCATGTCCAATCTGAGTTTAAAAACCTCCAGGGATGGCGAGTCCACCACCTCCCTGGGCAGGCCATTCCAATGCCTGACCACTCTTTCTGTAAAGAATTTCTTTCTAATATCCAGCCTAAATTTCCCCTGGCAGAGTTTAAGCCCATGCCCCCTTGTCCTATTGCTGACTGCCTGGGAGAAGAGACCAATCCTCACCTGGCTATAACTTCCTTTCAGGTAGTTATAGAGTGATGAGGTCACCTCTAAGCCTCCTCTTCTCTAGACTAAACAACCCCAGCTCCCTCAGCCTCTCCCCATAGGTCTTATGTTCAAGTCCCTTCACTAGTCGTGTTGCTCTTCTCTGGACCCACTGCAGCACTTCAATGTCTTTCCTGAACTGAGGGGCCCAGAACTGGACACAATACTCCAGGTGTGGCCTCACCAGTGCAGAGTACAGGGGAAGGATCACTTCCCTTGTCCTGCTGACCACGTTATTTTTGATACAGGACAGGATACCATTGGCCTTCTTGGCCACCTGGGCACACTGCTGGCTCATGTTGAGCTTCCTGTCAATTAGTACCCCCAGGTCCCTTTCTGTCTGACTGCTCTCCAGCCACTCTGCGCCCAGCCTGTAGCGCTGCAGGGGGTTGTTGTGACCAAAGTGCAGCACCCGGCACTTGGCCTTATTGAACTTCATCCCATTGGAATCAGCCCATTTTTCCAGTCTATCCAGATCCCTCTGCAGAGCACTCCTGCCTTCCAGCAGATCGACACTCCCTTGGTGTCATCAGCAAATTTGCTGATGATGGTCTCAATCCCCTCATCTAAATCGTCAATAAAGATGTTAAACAGGACTGGACCCAACACTGACCCCTGGGGAACACCACTAGTGACTGGCTGCCAGCTGGATGCAGCCCCATTCACCAGCACTCTCTGGGCCCGGCCCTCCAGCCAGTTCTTAACCCAGCGTAGAGTACACTTGTCCAAGCCATGGGCTACAAGCTTTTGCAGGAGTATGTTATGGGAGACAGTGTCGAAGGCTTTGCTGAAGTCCAGATAGACCACATCCACGGCTTTCCCCTCATCCACCAGGTGAGTCACCTGATCATAAAAGGAGATCAGGTTGGTCAGACAGGACCTGCCTCTCCTAAACCCATGCTGGCTGGATCTGATCCCTTGTCCATCCTGAAGGTGCTGTGTGATTGCATTCAGGATGATCTGCTCCATAACCCTGCCAGGCACCAAGGTCAGGCTGACAGGCCTGTAGTTGCCAGGGTCAGCTTTGCAGCCCTTTTTGTGGACTGGGGTAACATTGGCCAATTTCCAATCATATGGGACCTCCCCAGTGAGCCAGGACTGTTGGAAGATGATGGAGAGCAGCTTGGCAAGTTCTTCTGCTAGCTCCCTCATCACCCTAGGATGGATCCCATCTGGTCCCATTGACTTGTGAGGATCCAGATGGCTCAGTAAATCACCAACTATTTCCTCCTGGAATACAAGGGGCCTATTTGGCTTCCTATCTCTGTCAACCACCTCCAGAGATGAGTTGTCCTGAGGGCCACCTGTCTTACTGGTAAAAACTGAGGCAAAGTAGGTATTGAGTACCTCAGCTTTCTCCTCATCTCTGTTAACTATATTTCCCTCAAAGTCCAACAGAGAATGGAGGTTTTCCTTGCCCCTCTTTTTGTTGTTAACATATTTGAAGAAGGACTTTTTATTATCCCTGACAGAATTAGCCAAATTAACTTCAAATTGCACTTTTGTTTCCCTGATTTTTTTTCTGCATGATCTAGCTATTTCCATAAATTCTTCATAAGTAGCCAGCCCTTTTTTCCACAGTCAGTAAAGTCTCTTTTTATTTCTGATTTCATTCAGAATCTCCCTGTTTAGCCAAGCCGGTTGTCTTCCCCGCCGGCTAGCCTTTCGGCAGACTGGTATAGCCTGTTCCTGTGCACTCAAAACCTCCTGCTTGAAGCATGTCCAACCCTCCTGGGCCCCCTTGTTTTTAAGCATTGATTCCCAGGGTATGCTCTGAACTAGACTTCTGAATAGGCAAAAATCTGCCCTCCGGAAGTCCAGCGTAGAGGTTTTGTTAATGGTTCTCCCTGCATCTCTGAATATTGAAAATTCTATTATTTCATGGTCGCTATGCCCCAGGCAGCCTCCAACCACTACATCTCCCACCAGCCCTTCTCTGTTTGTAAACAGTAGGTCTAGCGGGGTCTTGCCCCTGGTAGGCTCACTTATCAGCTGATGAAGGAAATTGTCCTCTATACACTCTAGGAACTTCCTAGACTGCCTCTTCTGTGCAGTATTGAGCTCCCAGCAGATATCCGGCAGGTTAAAGTCACCCACAAGAACAAGGGCCGTCGATTTTGAGACATCTGCCAGCTGCTTGTAGAATAATTCATCTCCTTCATCGTCCTGGTTGGGCGGTCTATAACAGACACCCACGAGGATGTCAGCCTTGTTGGACTTCCCTCTGATTCTGGTCCACAGGCACTCAACCTTGTCACTGCTGACCTCAAGTTTAACAGAGTCAAGTGACTCTCTAACATACAAAGCCACCCCTCCACCTCTCCTACCCTGCCTATCTTTTCTGAAGAGCTTGTAGCCACACATAGCAGCACTCCAGTCATGAGAGTCATCCCACCATGTTTCTGTGATGGCAATCATGTCATAGTTTTCCTGCTGCACGATGGCTTCCAGCTCCTCTTGTTTGTTGCCCATACTGCGTGCATTAGTGTACATGCACTTCAAGTGGGCTGCTGATTTCACCCTTAATTCGGGCTTTCCAACCTTAGGCTGATCTTTGGAGAGCCCCGTTTCAATCCCTTCCCCCTTCAAACCTAGTTTAAAGCCCTCCTGATCAGCCCTGCCAACTTATGGGCTATAGTCCTCTTGCTCTCCCTAGAAGGATGAAGCCCATCTGATTTGAGGAGACTAGGTACCATGGACTTTGCCCCATGGTCAAAAAACCCAAAATTTTGATGGTGACACCAATCCTTAAGCCACCTGTTGATGAGATGGGCCTTTCTACTCCTCTCTTTATTTAGCTCCTCATTCATCCCAGATAGCACAGGAACTGAGGCAAATATCACTTGTGCTCCCGTCCCACGAACTGATCGACCCAGTGCTTTAAAGTCTTTTTTAAGTTTAAGTTGCTCGAAAAATTGATTTGTGTCCACCATCCTCTTGATTAATGTTGCACTCAGTAATATTTATCACTCCCCCAGCACTTCACTTGTGATACATTTTGTTTGTGGATTTCAGTGGGACAGTTCCAGTTGCAGAGAAGACTGTTTTTTGTGTGTCTGATGGAGACAAGAGCAGCAGAATTTGGCCAGCTGACTCGGTGGGCCAGTAAAAGCATTAGCAGGCTTAGCACTTCAGTTTTACTCTGATGCCTTGCGTCAGGCAATTACCAGTTTTCTTCACTGATCTTGTAAGACTCTGTAGGAAATTGTACCTGTATCATAAAGCAGTCGGGACAGGACTATATGAAAACCCTAGCGATTAGCTTCCAAACCATGGCATCCAATTACACTTTTCAACTAGTGCAAGGACAGCCCTTACCAGTGGACTCTATTGCAGTGTCAAAAACTGAGGTCCTGTCTGAACCCCAATAGCATGGGAACACATGGCTTGTTGAAAGAGTTCAACTGCGTTCCTCTGCTCTTTACAGGATTTTTGTTCTCCTCCCGCTTTCCACACTTGCGGGAGGCTGTTACATACCATTCTCCTATAGACAGACATAATTCCTGCATGTAAAACAAGGATCATTTCTGTAAAAATTTATACTTGTCAGTATCCCAGGCATGAAGGAAGGAGGTCATCTCCTGGTATGGTGGAGCTTGTGCCTCAAGGGCGCCTTGGCTAAGAGTGGAGGCATGATGCTCATCAGCAGTTTGAGTGTTATATTTTAGACATTGACTGCCTGTTGTGACTTAACCCCAGCCAGCAACTAAGCACCACGCAGCTGCTGCCTTACCCCGCAGCGGGATGGAGGAGAGAATCAGAAGAGTAAAAGGGAGAAAACTCATGGGTTGAGATAAAGACTGTTCAATAGGTGAAGCAAAAGCCGTGCACACAAGAAAGCAAAACAAGGGATTCATTCATTGCTTCCCATGGGCAGACAGCTGTTCAGCCATCGCCAGGAAAGCCGGGCTCCATCATGCATAACCATTACTTGGGAAGATAAATGGCATCACTCCAAATGTGCCCCCCCTTTATATGCTCTATATGTAACTCCAAATGTCCCCCAGCTTTTTATGCTGGACATGATATCACACGGTATGGGATACCCCTTTGGTCAGTTGGGGTCAGCTCTCCTGGCTGTGTCTCCTCCCAGTTTCTGGTGCACCCCAAGCCTTTTTGCGGGTGGGGCAGTGCAAGAAGCAGAAAAGGCCTTGACTCTGTGTAGGCGCTGCTCAGCAATAGCTAAAAGATACCTCTATTATCAACACTGGTTCCAGCACAAATCCAAATCATTGCCCCACACTAGCTGCTGTGAAGAAAATTAACTCTATCCCAGTCAAAACCAGTACACTGCTGTTCTGAAAGTAGTGAATTGGTCTTTCCCTTCAACTGAATCCAACATGCCTATATATTTCTGTTATAGTTATTATTTTTTTCACTCGTTTTGTGAAGGAAACCTTACGAATATTTTTTGTTCTCAGCACAAAGTAGATTATGATAAGGGTGTGCCACTGCTTTTGGTTTTGCAGCATTATTTAAACCTGTAACGAACTACAGATATTTTTCATTGATTTCCTAAAAAAATGATGAATGCTAAGTATCTTTATCCATAGACAAGGTGCCTAGAGTGTGGGTGTTAATGAGTAAGCCCAGTTGGTCCTACGCACAGGGCAGCAGTCCATAGAGACCACTGTGGAGCTGCCTTTCTGATAGCAGTTCCCTTTGTTGCATCATGTTATCATCACGGTGTATTGCATCCGACTTCAAGAATAGCTGTGTTTGTCTCTAGGGCTACATGGAAGTCTTAATGGGACAATGCAGTTGGTCCATTAAATGCTTCTGTTTGGTACAGTATGAGCAGGTAGAAGAAACCATGCTGTAGAGCAAGTTTCTTGCTCTAAGGTTTGGTTAGAATCCCTTAGTCACATGAGTTACCCTTATGACTATGGAGTGAAGAAAATAATGTTGGAATGTTTCTTTTCTACGTTATCTTTCATTTTGATGTTAAGAACTTGTTCCTTTTGCGTGGAAAGGGAGACATTTTTAAAAGTATTTACACGTTTTGTAATACCACATTGCGCGTATTCACTCAGAAATGCTGATCACACTTGGTCATTCTTAATTTTTAAGCAAAATCAGGAAAGAAACATCAAGAAAAAATAACAAGGAGAGCTGTTTCTGTCCGTTGCATTTGTTCTTCATTTCTTTGACCATCTGCACAAGTTTGCAAGAAGGAAGTGCAAAGTGCAGGTTTTTTGAAAGTCTTTTGTGCTCATCCGGTTGAGCTGGGTTTCCACTGACGAAATAACTCCACACCTCTGACACTAGGGAGGCCCAAAGATCAAGCCCTCACTCTGGAGCAAGACGTGCTCCTCAACTGAATGGTTGCAAATCCTTCTGAGTTGAGCAATAAATGTTCATATCCTATGGAATTGTTTTCCTTCTGGTATTCATTTCTAGAAATTCTTGTGCTGTTTCCCATGTAAAAAAAACCCAAACATACTAAAATCCAAGAACCTGAGAACAACAGTGCTCCATCAGAGAGAAGGTCCATCTGGCCCAATGCCCTGTCTCCAAAGTGGTCAGCCATCAGTGTCTACAGCAGAGCACAGGAGCAGAGCCAGTCTACTTCTGCCAGGGTTCTGGGGGTGCTCCTAGGCCTCAGTGGCTGAGACCGGGCTCCCCTGGGACCCCCACCCACCGCCACCGTCTCCTGCCATGGGCCCAGGGTACGTGTCTCAGCTCAGCCTGGGGCCTTGGGTCCCTGCCACAGCCGTGTTGTAGGTGTGTGTGCCCGTCCTGTGTCTGCCCTGTCCCTTGCTGGGCCTGGGCCCTGCCCTGCAGAGAGCGGCTCTCCTGGATGGAGCCCTCAGGGCTCAGTCAGGGCTTGTCATGCAGAACTCCAGGCAGAGCAGAATTCTTCTCTTCTATATGCTGACAATGAAGCGAATAACCATGAGACCTTTTGCCTGAAGTGCCAGGGTGTCTTAGCTCCATGAAGACTTTCTAGTACACAAACCACAAATGATATAAGTTGAAACAGGATTTTATTTTATGTAATTTACGGACTCTGTTTACAGAGCTGATGTGCACAAGAATTAACACAAGCTCATGTAGCCAGGAGCAGACTGATGCATTCTTCAGTTCAGCTTGAAGAAACATCCCCTGCAGTCTGGCAAAGACAAGATACAGAACTGCAAGAGCAGCATCAGGAATAGAGACCAAGCTGTCCCTGGTTCCTGAAGAGGGAGAACGTGAAGTATGAGGATCAGGAGTGACCATGCACAGAAGAAGAAAAAGAGAAGAATAAGAAAAAGCATAAAAAGAGAAGAAGGGAAGAATAAGAAGAGAAGAGAAGAAGAAGAAGAGAAGAAGAAAGGAAGAAGAAAAGAAGAAGTAGTACTAGTAGTATTAGTATTAGTATTCGTATTCGTATTCGTATTCGTATTCGTATTCGTATTCGTATTAGTAGTGGTTGATACTGTGAAGGTATTTTCAAAACTATGGCATATAGTGATGGCAAGCAGCCATTTTCCCTTTGGAAACTTACTAACAGCTGGCCCCTGCTGCAAAGTTACTCTGGGTAAGACAGCCCGAGAGAGCCAGGGTCCGTGCTCAATGTCACGGAGGACAAGAAGTAACTCCTAGGAGAACCCTTGTCACCCACCCTGGAACTCCAAGAAGCTTTCTCCCCCCAGCTGCAGGGCAGGAAGGCCATCTTCCTGATGCTTGAGCAGCAGGCAGGAACCGAGCCAAAAGGGCCCAGAGGAGCTCTGCAAAGTGGTCATGCTCAATGCTGCAGAGGAAGGCAAAAAACCCCCGGGGACCAGGGCCAATCTGCCCCGGGGGAAAATTCCTTCCTGACCCCAATGCTGGCGATCGGCTGTTCCCTGAGCATGTGAGCACGACCTGGCTCCTTGTCCCACAGGCTGGTCATGCCTCCCAGGAGCTGCTCAAGCCCTATTCTCCCTTGACTTGGAGCCAGATCAGGGGCTTCCAAGAAAGCAAAAGTGCCTCTGGCCACATTGATCTTGGGGGCAAGAATCCCATGCCTGCCAGGGCAAAAGAGGCTGCTCCAATTCGTTGAGACCCCTGGCAACATCTCTGTAACCTACTTCTTACCACTGCTGCCCCTGGCTCTGCAGGGGATGAAGACAGCGAGCTCCGCAGTGCTCCTCCACAAGTCATTCCTTTGCTCTTACCACTGCTGTCCAGCTGAGAAGACCCCATAGCCTTGGGAACCTCTAGGGGTTGGTGGTTCTACTTACCACCTGAGGGGCTGTCCCTGCCCCTCAATGGCCATGCACTGGGCACAGCTGCCGGGTGTCCCTGACGTCACTTTTGCCATTCCGACTCTTTGTCTACTGCTTGTGGATTCTTTAAGGATTATTGTTGAAGGTTGCTGCTTGGTTTTTAAGGTTTCTTGTTTCAGGCTTCTTTGGCTTAGGTTGGTTGTTTCAGGTTGGTTGGTAGAGGCTGCTTTGGTGTAGGTTGGTCAAGGCTCTTTGTTCTTGGCTGATCTTTAATTTAGATTTCTGCTGTTTGGTTCAGGTGGTTTTTCTCTTGCTTGTTTTGAGGAGGTTGGTTGACGTTGTTTTAGGAAGGTTCTTTAGGGCTGGCTGTTCGGGTTTGGTTTTAGTGTTTTGGTGTGGGTATCTTGGTTCAGGTTGTTGAGGTTGTTGGAGGCTATTGTTTTGAGGCAGGTGGTTGGAGGCTGGTTAGTTAAGTTTGGCTGGTTGACCTTGGTTAGCTGAGGTGATTTTTGGCTGACGTTGCTTGATGTCTGTTGAGCTGGGTTGGTCATGAAGGCTGGTTGGTTGGTTGGTTGGTTGGTTGTTTTAGGTGGGATGTTGGAAGTTTTGGTTAGGTTGTTTTCAATGTTTACTTTGAGGTTGGCTTACAGTGTTTGGTTTTGGTTGTTCAGTTTAGGTCATTGGATTTATGTTGTTTAAGTGATTTAGGTGTTTTATGATGGTTGTTTTTGGTAGGTGTCTTAGGTAGGTTCTTTTCTTTGGGAGGGGTTGTGCAGAGCACGAGGCCCACTTTGGTAGTGAAGGAGCAGCAGGCACTGAGGCCAAAATGGCCCCCAAAAGGCCTGGCAAGGGGCTGTGCTCAACACTTCAGAGGAAAGAAGAAAGCCACTGGAGGCACTTGCTGGCCCAGCCGGGGAAAAAAGCCTTGGTCATCCCAGTTGCAGAGCACGCGAGGCCACCCTGCTGGTGCTTGAGCACGTTTGAGATGTTGGTGCTGGAGCTTTTGATTTAGCTTGGTTGAGACTGCTTGCTTGGCCGGTTGAGGCTTGTTTCCATATGGTTGTTTTCGGTCACTTTTTTTACTTTGCAATAGGTTGTTTCTAGGTTGTTTGTAGGTTGGTTGTTTCTAGCTTGTTTGAAGCTCTTTGTTTGGAGCGTTGATTGACGTTGGTTGCTTTAGCTGGGTTTTTCTGAGTTGTCTGAGTGTGTTTTGCCTAGGCTACATGCTTGAAGGTTGTGTGCTTGTAGGCCGTTTAAGCTTGGTTGGTTTGGGGCTGTTTCAGTTGGCTTTAGGTTGGCTGATTTAGGTTGCTGGGTTTAGGTTTGCTGGTATAGCTTGTTTGCGGTTGGTTAGTTGGTGGCTTGAGGTGGTTTGGTGTCATTTTAATTTAGATTTCTGTGGTTTGGTTCGGATGTTTTTTGCTATTGCTTGTTTTGAGGAGGCTGATTGATGTTGTTTTCGGAAGGTTCTTTAGGGTTGGCTGTTAGAGGTTGGTTTCAGTGTTTTGGTGTGGGTGTCTTGGTTCAGGTTGTTGAGGTTGTTGGAGGCTGCTGTTTTGAAGCAGGTTGTTAGAGGCTGGTTCTTGAAGGCTGGTTGGTTAAGGCTAACTGGTTTAGATGGCTTGGTTGGGTGAGATGACTTTTGGCTGAGATTGTTTGATATCTGTTGTGCTAGGTTGTTATTGAAGGTTGGTCATTTTAGGTGGGATGTTTGATGTTGGTTTCGGTTCAGTTGTTTTCCTATTTGTTTCAGGTTGGCTTAGGATGCTTGTTTTCCGTCGTTGGTATTTAGGTTGTTGAGGTGATTTAAGTTGTTTCTTTTCATTAGGTGGCTTAGGTAGATTGTTGTACTTATGCGTGTTTAGGTAAGTGAGTTGAAGTAGTTTTGCTTTGCATAGTTTGGTTTGGTTGAAGTGTTTCTGTCTAGCTTGGTTTAGCTTGGTTGGTTGAATTGGTTTTGGATGGGGCAGAATAGCTAGTATTTTTGAAATTTGTTTTAAGAAGGTTTTCCTTAGCTTGGGTTGTTTTGCATTATTTTAGCCTGGTTTAGGTTGTTTGGTCTACTTTGGTTGTTGCTGTTTGGTTCAAGATATTTGGGCTTGTTTGTTCTAGTTTAGCTGGATTGTGTAGGTCGCTTTCCACAGTTTGCTTTGGTTTCGGTTCTCTGGTTTAGGTTAGGATTTTCAGGATGATGTTGGGTGTTTTAGGTAGGTTCTTTTCCTGGAGGTAGGTTCTTTTGTTTGAGGGGGGCTGTGCAGGGCAGGAGGCCCAATTTGGTAGAGCAGGAGAAGCAGGCCCTGAGGTTGGAGATTTTGGTGCTTGAGCCTTTGATTTAGCTTGGTTGAGGCTGCTTGCTAGGCTGGTTGGGGCTCATTTCTATCTGGTTGTTTTTGGATACTTTGTTTCCTTTTTAATAGGTTGTTCCTAGTTTGTTTGTAGGTTGGTTGTTTCTACGTTGTCTGAAGCTCTTTCTTTTGAGCGTTGATTGACATTGGTTGCTTTAGCTGGGTTTCTCTGAGTTGTTTGAGGGTGTTTGGTTGAGGCTGCTTGTCTGCAGGTTGTGTGCTTGTAGGCCATTTAGGCTTGGTTGGTTTGGAGCTCTTTCAGTGGGCTTTAGGTTGCTGGGTTTAGGTTGCTGGGTTTAGCTTGGTTGCAGTTGGTTAGTTGGTGGCTTGAGGTGGTTTGGGGCCGTTTTAATTCAGATTTCTGTTGTTTGGTTCAGGTGTTTTTTGCTGTTGCTCTTTCTGAGGAGCCTGTCTGATGTTGTTTTAGGAAGGTTCTTCAAGGTTGGCTGTTAGAGTTTAGTTTTAGTGTTTTGGTCTAGGTATCTTGGTTCAGGTTGTTGAGGTTGTTGGAGGCTGTTGTTTTGAGGCAGTTTGTTGGAGGCTGGTTCTTGAAGGCTGGTTGGTTAAGGGTGGCTGGTTTAGATTGGTTGGTTGGGTGAGGTGACTTTTGGCTGAGGTTTTTTGATGTTTTTCTGCTATTGGTATTGAAGGTTGGTTGTGTGTTTTTGGTGGGATGTTTGAACTTGGTTTCAGTGATTGTTTGAGGTTGGCTTAGGCTGCTTGTTTTAGGTTGCTGGTATTTAGGTTGTTGAGGTCTTTAGGTAAGTGAGTTGAAGTAGTTTTGCTTTGCATAGTTTGGTTTGGTTTAAGTATTTGTGTCCAGCTTGGTTTAGCTTGATTGGTTGAATTGGGTTTGGATGGGGCAGAATAGCTAGTTTTTTTAGAGCTTGTTTTAAGAGGGTTTTCTTTAGCTTGGGTTGTTTGGCGTTCGTTTAGCCTGGTATAGGTTGTTTGGTTTACTTTGATTGATGCTGTTTGGTTCAGGATTTTGAGGGTTGTTTGTTCTAGTTCAGCTGGTTTTGGTAGTTCACTTTCATTGGTTTGTCTGGTTTTTGCTTCTCTAGTTTAGGTAGGGATTTTTCGGATCATGTTGGCTGTTTTAGGAAGGCTTTTTTGCTTGAGGTAGGATCTTTTGCTTGAGGGGGGTTGCGCAGAGCACGAGGCCCACTTTGGTAGAGCAGGAGCAGCAGGCACTGAGGCCAAAATGGCCCCAAGAAGCCTTGGTGAGGGGCCCTGCTCAACTTCCCAGACTTCCCAGAGTGCCCAAAGGCCTCTGACCTAATGGACCTTGCGGGCAGGAATCCTTCCCGTGCCTGTCAGGACACCAGGGGCTGCTCCAAATCACCGGGACCCCTGGCAACATCTCTATCTGCATCCTATTTCTTACCACTGCTGGCCCTGGCTCTGCAGTGGATGAAGACAGTGCTCGTCCAGAAGTCATTCCCTTGCTCTTACCACTGCTGTCCAGCTCAGAAGGGTTTCCGTCCAAAAGAGGAGTCTTGCAGCAGACAACCTTCCGCAGCCTCGTCCAGCCTCCAGTCTTCTCCTTCCTCACTCCCCGCCAAGGAATTCCACCAGCTTCTCAAGGCCTTCCTCGGGGATGTGTCCGGGCTGCCCTGGGGCCAGCTCTGGCAGCAGACACGGGAGGCTGCTCCTTCTTATCCTGCCTGGGGCATTGTGACCGCTGCGTTGCCGGGTGCTGGCATTGTGACGTGGGGTGACGGGACCCCTGTGTGCAGCCCCGCCCGCAGCAGCCCCGCCTGCCAGCCCTCTGCTCAGCATCCTATGCAGGAAGCCTTTGGGGTGCTGCCCCGAGACAGTCCTGGTGCTCAGGAGGCTTCATTGTCAAATGCTGAAATAAATACCACTTGAGATCTGCCGAGGATCTGGCAGGTGCCAAGACACTTCTCACTTTCAAAGAGATCCTGGCTGCATCCAACCAGCCATCTAACTGGTACAATCCATTTGCGGAAAATATTCAGAAGATACCTTTTGTTTTCTGTTTGCTTGGGTGTGTTTTTTCTACCTTATTTCTTGCATGCAGAATGCAAAAGTACCAAAGTTTAAGTTGCTCGAGAAATTGATTTGCGTCCACCATCCTCTTGATTAATGTTGCACTCAGTAATATTTAACAATCCCCGAGCACTTAATATGTGATACATGGTGTTTGTGGATTTCAGTGGGACAGTTCCAGTTGCGCAGAAGACTGGTTTTTGTGTGTCTGATGGAGACAAGAGCAGCGGAATTTGGCCAGATGACCCGGTGGGCCAGTAAAAGCAGGCTTAGCAATCCCGTTTTACTCCGATGCCTTGCGTCAGGCAATTACCAACTTTCTTTACTGGTAAAAAGAAGATCTGGTAAGACTCGGTAGGAAACTGTACCTGTATCATAAAGCAGACGGGACAGGAGGATCTGAAAACCCTAGTGATTAGGTTCCAAACCATGGCATCCAACTACGCTTTTCAACTGGTGCAAGAACAGCCCTTACCAGTGGACTCTGTTGCAGTGTCAAAAACTGAGGTCCTGTCTGAACCCCAATAGCATGGGAACACATGGCTTGTTGAAAGAGTTCAACTGTGTTCCTCTGCTCTTTACAGGATTTTTGTTCTCCTCCCGCTTTCCACAGTTGCGGGAGGCTGTTACATACCATTCTCCTATAGACAGACGTAATTCCTGCATGTAAAGCAAGGATCATTTCTGGAACAATTCACACTTGTGAAAGATTGTGAAGCCCCTGGGGAGTTGAATATCATGATGCAAAACAGGAGAAGAATGAAAGAAGTGGTGTCAGTGACATCTCAGACGCGTAATGCTGAACTGTAGTTCTACAGCACTAGCTCTCGAGTCTGTGCTCCAGTTTATGTAACACTGTCCTGAAAGATTCAGGCTGTTCTAAAGGTAAGCAGTCTCCTGGATGCTCTTTAAAGTGTCCAAATACTGGGAAATATTTCATCGCTACGTTGTTTCCTTTTCACTTAGCTAAACAGAGGTGGGGAGGAGGGGGAAACATGTTTAATAACATTCCACTACACTTCTTTCTATGGGAACCACATTGGAAATTTTCCCGGAAAAAAAACCAACCCTGTAGCAGGTAGTCTGTTAGGACTATAGCTTCAGTCATTTTTCTATGCCTCATGCCGGAAATCGTGGTTTCAGAAATCTCAGTTCCTAGGTAGTTTTACGTTAATTTCAGGTTTAATTTTTCTTAATCCCGGACATTTTAAGAAATGTTTGGTCATTTCGTACAATAATCTGACTATACGGTGCTCATTTCAAAGCACATTCAGAGGAGAGCCACCCATCTCAACATTTGCCGGTGGAGCTGAGTGAGCCAGGGGAATGACAAGGGGCTTGCCAGATCTGGGAACAAAACCTGTGCTTTGCTCATCAAGCGAGGTGGTGAGGCCACCTCTGCCGTGCCAGGTCTGTTAGGAAGATGGATGCAGCTGCATCAAGGGAGACAGAAGTGCATCCACCCCCTTTGATAGTCATGGATGGCATGCCTAGGTGCCTCTGGATACATGAGTCTGAGCAGCGTTTGGAGGTTAATTACAGATTCTTTAGGAACCAGTTAGTTAGAAATGGGGGAGTGGGGAAAAGAAGTACTAGAATGTTGATGTAGAAATACATGTCTATTCAATTATTGAGCTTGGTAGCAAAAATATTTTTTCTCCTTGTCCATTTCTATTTGGCTTTGATTGAAATTATGGCAAGAGAGCAATGGAGAGGATAGGGGCAGCTGATTCTGCAGCACCTGATGGGAAGAAGCTATCATCCTTGGACAGTTGAGGAAGCACATGGTGGGCAATGGGAGAAATTGGGAAGTGGCCAGAACCCAGGCAAAAGCTCAGGGGGTCTTTGCAGTGCTTTGGGAGCTAAGATGAGGAGCAGGAACCAATCTGTGCACATGAGAGGTGGAAACAAAGCACTGGCATGCTCCTGCTGCCAAAAGGAAGGTGGGACAAAGAGCCAGCGAGGCCCCCTGGGTCTAAGAGTGTCAAGCTGCAAAGCAGGTATACCCCCCCTCTTTGTTGCCTCTTCCTGGTGACATGAGTACTGATTTTCAGGTATTTCCCTCCTGTCTCAGTAACAGGTGAGCTAGCACGTGCAGGAGTATTGGTCTTTGGGTTTTCTCCACTACTTTGCCTTCGTCTTCACAGAGCTCACTCTCATTCCTCCCTGAAAGGGGGTGGGCAAGAGATGATTACAGCCTGGCAGTCACTGATGCTGTTAATGTTGCCTTCTGTGCTTTGAGCATAGAGTAAAAAGGGGTTGGAGACAGGCTGGGAGAAGCCTCATCCACAGACCAGAGCAGCTGTGAGAGCAGTTGTGCACACTTTTACTTTTTTCTTTCTGCTGAAGCTCTGGAGGAGGATCGGGGCAGCACAGAGTTATTCTGTACCCCATGCTTCTCAGCAGAAGGCCGGAGGTTGTCCTTTTTCCACCTCGATTGGTGCTATGCCAGTTTGTTGGATGTCAGTATTCCAGGCATGAAGGAAGGAGGTCATCTCCTGGTATGGTGGAGCGTGTGCCTCAAGGGTGCCCTGGCTAAGAGTGGAGGCATGATGCTAATCAGCAGGTTGAGTGTTATATTTTAGACATTGACTGCCTGTTGTGGTTTAACCCCAGCCAGCAACTAAGCACCACGCAACTGCTGCCTTACCCCGCCGTGGGATGGAGGAGAGAATCAGAAGAGTAAAAGTGAGAAAACTCATGGCTTGAGATAAGGACTGTTCAATAGGTGAAACAAAAGCCGTGCACACAAGCAAAACAAAACAAGGGATTCATTAATTGCTTCCCATGGGCAGACGGCTGTTCAGCCATCCCCAGGAAAGCTGGGCTCCATCATGCATAACCATTACTTGGGAAGATAAATGGCATCACTCCAAATGTCCCCCCTTTTATATGCTCTATATGTAACTCCAAATGTCCCCCAGCTTTTTATGCTGGACATGATATCACACGGTATGGGATATCCCTTTGGTCAGTTGGGGTCAGCTCTCCTGGCTGTGTCTCCTCCCAGTTTCTGGTGCACCCCAAGCCTTTTTGCTGGTGGGGCAGTGCAAGAAGCAGAAAAGGCCTTGACTCTGTGTAGGCACTGCTCAGCAATAGCTAAAAGATACCTCTATTATCAACACTGGTTCCAGCACAAATCCAAATCATTGCCCCACACTAGCTACTGTGAAGAAAATTAACTCTATGCCAGCCAAAACCAGTACACTGCTGTCCTGAAAGTAGTGAATTGGTCTTTCCCTTCAACTGACCTCAGCAGCATGATATGTTTCTGTTATAGTTATTATTGTTTTTCACTCGATTTGTGAAGTCAGACTTACGAAAAGGGTGTGCCACTGCTTCTGGTTTTGCAGCATTATTTAAACCTGTAATGAACTACGGATATTTTTCATTGACTTCCTAAAAAAAGATAAATTATAAATATCTGTATCCATAGATAAGGTGCCTAGAGTGTGGGTGTTAATGAGTAAGCCCAATTGGTCCTACACAGAGGGCAGCAGTCCATAGAAACCACTGTGGAGCTGCTTTTCTGATAGTGGTTCACTTTGTTGCGGCAAAATTTGTCATCAGGGTGTATTGCATCCAACTTCAAGAATGACTTTGTCTCTAGGGCAACATGCAAGTCTTAACGGGACAATGCAGTTGGTCCATTAAATGCTTCTGTTTGGTACAGTATTAGCAGGTAGAAGAAACCATGCTGTAGAGCAAGTTTCTTGCTCTAAGGTTTGGTTAGAATCCCCTAGTCACATGAGTTACCCTTATGACTATGGAGTGAAGAAAATAATGTTGGAATGTTTCTTTTCAACATTATCTTTCATTTTGATGTTAAGAACTTGATACTTTTGTGTGGAAAGGGAGACGCTTTTAAAGGCATTTAAACGTTTCGTAATAAAACCATATTGTGCGTACTCACTCAGAAATGCTTATCACACTTGGTCATTCTTAATTTTTAAGCAAAATCAGGAAAGAAACATCAAGACAAAATAACAAGGTGAGCTGTTTCTGTCCGTTGCATTTGTTCTTCATTTCTTTGACCATCTGCACAAATTTGCAAGAAGGAAGTGCAAAATGCAGGTTTTTTGAAAGTCTTTTGTGCTCATCCGGTTGAGCTGGGTTTCCACTGACGAAATAACTCCACACCTCTGACACCAGAGAGGCTCAAAGATCAAGCCCTCACTCTGGAGCAAGACGTGCTCCTCAACTGAATGGTTGCAAATCCTTCTGAGTTGAGCAAGAAATGTTCATATCCTATGGAATTGTTTTCCTTCTGGTATGCATTTCTAGAAATTCTTGTGCTGTTTCCCATGTAAAAAAAAAAAACAAACATACTAAAATACAAGAACCTGAGAACAACAGTGCTCCATCAGAGAGAAGGTCCATCTGGCCCAATGCCCTGTCTCCAAAGTGGCCAGCCATCAGTGTCTACAGCAGAGCACATGAGCAGAGCCAGTCTACTTCTGCCAGGGTTCTGGGGGTGCTCCTTGGCCTCAGTGGCTGAGACCAGGCTCCCCTGGGACCCCCACCCACTGCCACCGTCTCCTGCCAAGGGCCCAGGGGACGTGTCTCAGCTCAGCCTGGGGCCTTGGGTCCCTGCCTGAGCCGTGTTGTAGGTGTGTGTGCCCGTCCTGTCTCTGCCCTGTCCCTTGCTGGGCCTGGGCCCTGCCCTGCACAGAGCAGCTCTCCTGGATGGAGCCCTCAGGGCTCAGTCAGGGCTTGTCATGCAGAACTCCAGGCAGAGCAGAATTCTTCTCTTCTATATGCTGACAATGAAGCGAATAACCATGAGACCTTTTGCCTGAAGTGCCAGGGTGTCTTAGCTCCATGAAGACTTTCTAGTACACAAACCACAAATGATATAAGTTGAAACAGGATTTTATTTTATGTAATTTACGGACTCTGTTTACAGAGCTGATGTGCACAAGAATTAACACAAGCTCATGTAGCCAGGAGCAGACTGATGCATTCTTCAGTTCAGCTTGAAGAAACATCCCCTGCAGTCTGGCAAAGACAAGATACAGAACTGCAAGAGCAGCATCAGGAATAGAGACTAAGCTGTCCCTGGTTCCTGAAGAGGGAGAATGTGAAGTATGAGGATCAGGAGTGACCATGCACAGAAGAAGAAAAAGAGAAGAATAAGAAAAAGCGTAAAAAGACAAGAAGGGAAGAATAAGAAGAGAAGAGAAGAAGAAAGGAAGAAGAAAAGAAGAAGTAGTACTAGTAGTATTAGTATTAGTAGTGGTTGATACTGTGAAGGTATTTTCAAAACTATGGCATATAGTGATGGCAAGCAGCCATTTTCCCTTTGAAAACTTACTAACAGCTGGCCCCTGCTGCAAAGTTACTCTGGGTAAGACAGCCTGAGAGAGCCAGGGGCTGTGCTCAATGTCACGGAGGACAAGAAGTAACTCCTAGGAGAACCCTTGTCACCCACCCTGGAACTCCAAGAAGCTTTCTCCCCCCAGCTGCAGGGCAGGAAGGCCATCTTCCTGATGCTTGAGCAGCAGGCAGGAACCGAGCCAAAAGGGCCCAGAGGAGCTCTGCAAAGTGGTCATGCTCAATGCTGCAGAGGAAGGCAAAAAACCCCCGGGGACCAGGGCCAATCTGCCCCGGGGGAAAATTCCTTCCTGACCCCAACGCTGGCGATCGGCTGTTCCCTGAGCATGTGAGCACGACCTGGCTCCTTGTCCCACAGGCTGGTCATGCCTCCCAGGAGCTGCTCAAGCCTTATTCTCCCTTGACATAGAGCCAGATCAGGGGCTTCCAAGCAAGCAAAAGTGCCTCTGGCCACATTGATCTTGGGGGCAAGAATCCTTCCCCTGCCTGCCAGGGCAAAAGAGGCTGCTCCAATTCGTTGAGACCCCTGGCAACATCTCTGTAACCTACTTCTTACCACTGCTGCCCCTGGCTCTGCAGGGGATGAAGACAGCGAGCTCCGCAGTGCTCCTCCACAAGTCATTCCTTTGCTCTTACCACTGCTGTCCAGCTGAGAAGACCCCATAGCCTTGGGAACCTCTAGGGGCTGGTGGTTCTACTTACCTCCTGAGGGGCTGTCCCTGCCCCTCAATGGCCATGCACTGGGCACAGCTGCCGGGTGTCCCTGACGTCACTTTTGCCATTCCGACTCTTTGTCTACTATTTGTGGATTCTTTAAGGATTGCTGTTGAAGGTTGCAGGTTGGTTGTTTAAGGTTTCTTGGTTCAGGCTTGTTTGGTTTAGGTTGGTTGTTTCAGGTTGGTTGGTAGAGGCTGCTTTGGTGTAGGTTGGTCAAGGCTCTTTGTTCTTGGCTGATCTTTTGGTTTAGCTTAGTTGAGGCTGGTTGGCTGAGACTGATTGTTTGGCTTGTTGAGGCTCATTGTTTCCAGACAGTTGTTTCTGGTTACTTTTTATACTTTGTAATAGCTTGTTTCTAGGCTGTTTGTCAGTTGGTTGTTTCTACCTTGTTTGAAGCTCTTTCTTTTGAACGTTGGTTGCCACTGGTTCCTTTAGCTAGGATTCTCTGAGTTGTTTGAGGGTGTTTTGTTGAGGCTGCTTGTTTGCAGGTTGTGTGCTTTTGGGGCTGTGTCAGGTGGCTTTAGGTTGATTGTTTAAGGTTCCTTGGTTTAGGTTTGTTGGTTTAGGTTGTGAGGTTTGTAAGGCTTGTTAGGTTTGTGGTGGATTGAGGTGGTTTGGTGTCATTTTAATTTAGATTTCTGTTGTTTGGTTCAGGTGTTTTTTCTCTTGCTTGTTTTGAGGAGGTTGGTTGACGTTGTTTTAGGAAGGTTCATTAGGGCTGGCTGTTCGAGTTTGGTTTTAGTGTTTTGGTGTGGGTATCTTGGTTCAGGTTGTTGAGGTTGTTGGAGGCTATTGTTTTGAGGCAGGTGGTTGGAGGCTGGTTAGTTAAGTTTGGCTGGTTGACCTTGGTTGGCTGAGGTGATTTTTGGCTGACGTTGCTTGATGTCTGTTGAGCTGGGTTGGTAATGAAGGCTGGTTGGTTGGTTGGTTGGTTGGTTGGTTGTTTTAGGTGGGATGTTGGAAGTTTTGGTTAGGTTGTTTTCAATGTTTACTTTTAAGTTGGCTTACAGTGTTTGGTTTTGGTTGTTCAGTTTAGGTCACTGGATTTATGTTGTTTAAGTGATTTAGGTGTTTTATGATGGTTGTTTTTGGTAGGTGTCTTAGGTAGGTTCTTTTCTTTGGGAGGGGTTGTGCAGAGCACGAGGCCCACTTTGGTAGTGAAGGAGCAGCAGGCACTGAGGCCAAAATGGCCCCCAAAAGGCCTGGCGAGGGGCTGTGCTCAACACTTCAGAGGAAAGAAGAAAGCCACTGGAGGCACTTGCTGGCCCAGCCGGGGAAAAAAGCCTTGGTCATCCCAGTTGCAGAGCACGCGAGGCCACCCTGCTGGTGCTTGAGCACGTTTGAGATGTTGGTGCTGGAGCTTTTGATTTAGCTTGGTTGAGACTGCTTGCTTGGCCGGTTGAGGCTTGTTTCCATATGGTTGTTTTCGGTCACTTTTTTTACTTTGCAATAGGTTGTTTCTAGGTTGTTTGTAGGTTGGTTGTTTCTAGCTTGTTTGAAGCTCTTTGTTTGGAGCGTTGATTGACGTTGGTTGCTTTAGCTGGGTTTTTCTGAGTTGTCTGAGTGTGTTTTGCCTAGGCTACATGCTTGAAGGTTGTGTGCTTGTAGGCCGTTTAAGCTTGGTTGGTTTGGGGCTGTTTCAGTTGGCTTTAGGTTGGCTGGTTTAGGTTGCTGGGTTTAGGTTTGCTGGTATAGCTTGTTTGCGGTTGGTTAGTTGGTGGCTTGAGGTGGTTTGGTGTCATTTTAATTTAGATTTCTGTGGTTTGGTTCAGATGTTTTTTGCTATTGCTTGTTTTGAGGAGGCTGGTTGATGTTGTTTTCGGAAGGGTTGGCTGTTAGAGGTTGGTTTCAGTGTTTTGGTGTGGGTGTCTTGGTTCAGGTTGTTGAGGTTGTTGGAGGCTGCTGTTTTGAAGCAGGTTGTTAGAGGCTGGTTCTTGAAGGCTGGTTGGTTTAAGGCTAACTGGTTTAGATGGGTTGTTTGGGTGAGATGACTTTTGGCTGAGATTGTTTGATATCTGTTGTGCTAGGATGTTATTGAAGGTTGGTCATTTTAGGTGGGATGTTTGATGTTGGTTTCGGTTCGGTTGTTTTCCTGTTTGTTTGAGGTTGGCTTAGGATACTTGTCTTAGGTTGCTGGTATTTAGGTCGTTGAGGTGATTTAGGTTGGTTCTTTTCATTAGGTGGCTTAGGTAGATTGTTGTATATATGCGTCTTCAGGTAAGTGAGTTGAAGTAGTTTTGCTTTGCATAGTTTGGTTTGGTTGAAGTGTTTCTGTCTAGCTTGGTTTAGCTTGATTGGATGTGGCAGAATAGCTAGTTTTTTGAGCTAGTTTTAAGAGGGTTTTCTTTAGCTTGGGTTGTTTGGCGTTCGTTTAGCCTGGTATAGGTTGTTTGGTTTACTTTGGTTGATGCTGTTTGGTTCAGGATTTTGAGGGTTGTTTGTTCTAGTTCAGCTGCTTTTGGTAGTTCACTTTCATTGGTTTGTCTGGTTTTTGCTTCTCTAGTTTAGGTAGGGATTTTTCGGATCATGTTGGCTGTTTTAGGAAGGCTTTTTTGCTTGAGGTAGGATCTTTTGCTTAAGGGGGGGTGTGCAGAGCACGAGGCCCACTTTGGTAGAGCAGGAGCAGCAGGCACTGAGGCCAAAATGGCCCCAAGAAGCCTTGGTGAGGGGCCCTGCTCAACTTCCCAGACTTCCCAGAGTGCCCAAATGCCTCTGACCTAATGGACCTTGCGGGCAGAAATCCTTCCTGTGCCTGTCAGGATACCAGGGGCTGCTCCAAATCACCGGGACCCCTGGCAACATCTCTATCTGCATCCTATTTCTTACCGCTGCTGGCCCTGGCTCTGCAGGGGATGAAGACAGCGACCTCTGCAGTGCTCGTCCAGAAGTCATTCCTTGCTCTTACCACTGCTGTCCAGCTCAGAAGGGTTTCCATCCAAAAGAAGAGTCTTGCAGCAGACAACCTTCCGCAGCCTCGTCCAGCCTCCAGTCTTCTCCTTCCTCACTCCCCGCCAAGGAATTCCACCAGCTTCTCAAGGCCTTCCTCGGGGATGTGTCCGGGCTGCCCTGGGGCCAGCTCTGGCAGCAGACACGGGAGGCTGCTCCTTCTTATCTTGCCCAGGGCATTGTGACCGCTGCGTTGCCGGGTGCTGGCATTGTGACATAGGGTGACGGGACCCCTGTGTGCAGCCCCGCCCGCAGCAGCTCCACCTGCCAGCCCTCTGCTCAGCATCCTATGCAGGAAGCCTTTGGGGTGCTGCCCCGAGACAGTCCTGGTGCTCAGGAGGCTTCATTGTCAAATGCTGCAATAAATACCACTTGAGATCTGCCGAGGATCTGGCAGGTGCCAAGACACTTCTCACTTTCAAAGAGATCCTGGCTGCATCTAACCAGCCATCTAACTGGTACAATCCATTTGCGGAAAATATTCAGAAGATACCTTTTGTTTTCTGTTTGCTTGGGTGTGTTTTTTCTACCTTATTTCTTGCATGCAGAATGCAAAAGTACCAAAGTTTAAGTTGCTCAAGAAATTGATTTGCGTCCACCATCCTCTTGATTAATATTGCACTCAGTAATATCTAACAATCCCCGAACACTTAATATGTGATACATGGTGTTTGTGGATTCCAGTGGGACAATTCCAGTTGCGCAGAAGACTGGTTTTTGTGTGTCTGATGGAGACAAGAGCAGCAGAATTTGGCCAGATGACTCGGTGGGCCAGTAAAAGCAGGCTTAGCAATCCCGTTTTACTCCGATGCCTTGCGTCAGGCAATTACCAACCTTCTTTACTGGTAAAAAGAAGATCTGGTAAGACTCGGTAGGAAACTGTACCTGTATCATAAAGCAGACGGGACAGGAGGATCTGAAAACCCTAGTGATTATGTTCCAAACCATGGCATCCAACTACGCTTTTCAACTGGTGCAAGAACAGCCCTTACCAGTGGACTCTGTTGCAGTGTCAAAAACTGAGGTCCTGTCTGAACCCCAATAGCATGGGAACACACGGCTTGTTGAAAGAGTTCAACTGCGTTCCTCTGCTCTTTACAGGATTTTTGTTCTCCTCCCGCTTTCCACAGTTGCGGGAGGCTGTTACATACCATTCTCCTATAGACAGACATAATTCCTGCATGTAAAGCAAGGATCATTTCTGGAACAATTCACACTTGTGAAAGATTGTGAAGCCCCTGGGGAGTTGAATATCATGATGCAAAACAGGAGAAGAATGAAAGAAGTGGTGTCAGTGACATCTCAGACCCATAACGCTGAACTGTAGTTCTACAGCACTAGCACTGGAGTCTGTGCTCCAGTTTATGTAACACTGTCCTGAAAGATTCAGGCTGTTCTAAAGGTAAGCAGTGTCCTGGATGCTCTTTAAAGTGTCCAAATACTGGGAAATATTTCATCGCTACGTTGTTTCCTTTTCACTTAGCTAAACAGAGGTGGGGAGGAGGGGGAAACATGGTTAATAACATTCCACTACACTTCTTTCTATGGGAAACACTTTGGAAATTTTCCCGGAAAAAAAAAAAAAAAAAACCTGTAGCAGGTAGTCTGTTAGTACTATAGCTTCAGTCATTTTTCTATGCCTCATGCTGGAAATCGTGGTTTCAGAAATCTCAGTTCCTAGGTAGTTTTATGTTAATTTCAGGTTTAATTTTTCTTAATCCCGGACATTTTAAGAAATGTTTGGTCATTTCGTACAATAATCTGACTATACGGTGCTCATTTAAAAGCACATTCAGAGGAGAGCCACCCATCTCAACATTTGCCGGTGGAGCTGAGTGAGCCAGGGGAATGACAAGGGGCTTGCCAGATCTGGGAACAAAACCTTTGCTTTGCTCATCAAGGGAGGTGGTGAGGCCACCTCTGCCGTGCCAGGTCTGTTAGGAAGATGGATGCAGCTGCATCAAGGGAGACAGAAGTGCATCCACCCCCTTTGATAGTCATGGATGGCATGCCTAGGTGCCTGTGGATACATGAGTCTGAGCAGCGTTTGGAGGTTAATTACAGATTCTTTAGGAACCAGTTAGTTGGAAATGGGGGAGTGGGGAAAAGAAGTACTAGAATGTTGATGTAGAAATACATGTCTATTCAATTATTGAGCTTGGTAGCAAACAGATTTTTTCTCCTTGTCCATTTCTATTTGGCTTTGATTGAAATTATGGCAAGAGAGCAAAGGAGAGGATAGGGGCAGCTGATTCTGCAGCACCTGATGGGAAGAAGCTATCATCCTTGGACAGCTGAGGAAGCACATGGTGGGCAATGGGAGAAATTGGGAAGTGGCCAGAACCCAGGCAAAAGCTCAGGGGGTCTTTGCAGTGCTTTGGGAGGTAAGATGAGGAGCAGGAACCAATCTGTGCACATGAGAGGTGGAAACAAAGCACTGGCATGCTCCTGCTGCCAAAAGGAAGGTGGGACAAAGAGCCAGCGAGGCCCCCTGGGTCTAAGAGTGTCAAGCTGCAAACCACATATACACCCCCTCTTTGTTGCCTCTTCCTGGTGACATGAGTACTGATTTTCAGGTATTTCCTTCCTGTCTCAGTAACAGGTGAGGTAGCACCTGCAGGAGCATTGGTCTTTGGGTTTTCTCCACTACTTTGCCTTCGTCATCACAGAGCTCACTCTCATTCCTCCCTGAAAGGGGGTGGGCAAGAGATGATTACAGCCTGGCAGTCACTGATGTTGTTAATGTTGCCTCCTGTGCTTTGAGCATAGAGTAAAAAGGGGTTGGAGACAGGCTGGGAGAAGCCTCATCCACAGACCAGAGGAGCTGTGAGAGCAGTTGTGCACACTTTTACTTTTTTCTTTCTGCTGAAGCTCTGGAGGAGGATCAGGGTAGCACAGAGTTATTCCGTACCCCATGCTTCTCAGCAGAAGGCTGGAGGTTGTCCTTTTTCCACCTCCATTGGTGCTATGCCGCTTTGTTGGATGTCAGTATCCCAGGCATGAAGGAAGGAGGTCATCTCCTGGTATGGTGGAGCATGTGCCTCAAGGGTGCCCTGGCTAAGAGTGGAGGCATGATGCTAATCAGCAGTTTGAGTGTTATATTTTAGACATTGACTGCCTGTTGTGACTTAACCCCAGCCAGCAACTAAGCACCACGCAACTGCTGCCTTACCCCGCAGCGGGATGGAGGAGAGAATCAGAAGAGTAAAAGGGAGAAAACTCATGGCTTGAGATAAGGACTGTTCAATAGGTGAAGCAAAAGCCGTGCACACAAGCAAAGCAAAACAAGGGATTCATTCATTGCTTCCCATGGGCAGACAGCTGTTTAGCCATCGCCAGGAAAGCCGGGCTCCATCATGCATAACCATTATTTGGGAAGATAAATGGCATCACTCCAAATGTGCCCCCCCTTTATATGCTCTATATGTAACTCCAAATGTCCCCCAGCTTTTTATGCTGGACATGATATCACACGGTATGGGATATCCCTTTGGTCAGTTGGGGTCAGCTCTCCTGGCTGTGTCTCCTCCCAGTTTCTGGTGCACCCCAAGCCTTTTTGCGGGTGGGGCAGTGCAAGAAGCAGAAAAGGCCCTGACTCCGTGTAGGCACTGTTCAGCAATAGCTAAAAGATACCTCTATTATCAACACTGGTTCCAGCACAAATCCAAATCATTGCCCCACACTAGTTACTGTGAAGAAAATTAACTCTATCCCAGTCAAAACCAGTACACTGCTGTCCTGAAAGTAGTGAATTGGTCTTTCCCTTCAACTGAATCCAACATGCCTATATATTTCTGTTATAGTTATTATTTTTTTCACTCGTTTTGTGAAGGAAACCTTACGAATATTTTTTGTTCTCAGCACAAAGTAGATTATGATAAGGGTGTGCCACTGCTTTTGGTTTTGCAGCATTATTTAAACCTGTAACGAACTACAGATATTTTTCATTGATTTCCTAAAAAAATGATGAATGCTAAGTATCTTTATCCATAGACAAGGTGCCTAGAGTGTGGGTGTTAATGAGTAAGCCCAGTTGGTCCTACGCACAGGGCAGCAGTCCATAGAGACCACTGTGGAGCTGCCTTTCTGATAGCGGTTCCCTTTGTTGCAGAAGAAATTATCATCACGGTGTATTGCATCCGACTTCAAGAATAGCTGTGTTTGTCTCTAGGGCTACATGGAAGTCTTAATGGGACAATGCAGTTGGTCCATTAAATGCTTCTGTTTGGTACAGTATTAGCAGGTAAAAGAAACCATGCTGTAGAGCAAGTTTCTTGCTCTAAGGTTTGGTTAGAATCCCTTAGTCACATGAGTTACCCTTATGACTATGGAGTGAAGAAAATAATGTTGGAATGTTTCTTTTCTACGTTATCTTTCATTTTGATGTTAAGAACTTGACCCTTTTGCGTGGAAAGGGAGACATTTTTAAAAGTATTTACACGTTTTGTAATACCACATTGCGCATATTCACTCAGAAATGCTGATCGCACTTGGTCATTCTTAATTTTTAAGCAAAATCAGGAAAGAAACATCAAGAAAAAATAACAAGGTGAGCTGTTTCTGTCCGTTGCATTTGTTCTTCATTTCTTTGACCATCTGCACAAGTTTGCAAGAAGGAAGTGCAAAGTGCAGGTTTTTTGAAAGTCTTTTGTGCTCATCCAGTTGAGCTGGGTTTCCACTGACGAAATAACTCCACACCTCTGACACTAGGGAGGCCCAAAGATCAAGCCCTCGCTCTGGAGCAAGACGTGCTCCTCAACTGAATGGTTGCAAATCCTTCTGAGTTGAGCAATAAATGTTCATATCCTATGGAATTGTTTTCCTTCTGGTATTCATTTCTAGAAATTCTTGTGCTGTTTCCCATGTAAAAAAAAAACAAACATACTAAAATACAAGAACCTGAGAACAACAGTGCTCCATCAGAGAGAAGGTCCATCTGGCCCAATGCCCTGTCTCCAAAGTGGCCAGCCATCAGTGTCTACAGCAGAGCACAGGAGCAGAGCCAGTCTACTTCTGCCAGGGTTCTGGGGGTGCTCCTAGGCCTCAGTGGCTGAGACCAGGCTCCGCTGGGACCCCCACCCACCGCCACCGTCTCCTGCCATGGGCCCAGGGGACGTGTCTCAGCTCAGCCTGGGGCCTTGGGTCCCTGCCAGAGCCGTGTTGTAGGTGTGTGTGCCCGTCCTGTCTCTGCCCTGTCCCTGGCTGGGCCTGGGCCCTGCCCTGCAGAGAGCGGCTCTCCTGGATGGAGCCCTCAGGGCTCAGTCAGGGCTTGTCATGCAGAATTCCAGGCAGAGCAGAATTCCTCTCTTCTATATGCTGACAATGAAGCGAATAACCATGAGACCATTTGCCTGAAGTGCCAGGGTGTCTTAGCTCCATGAAGACTTTCTAGTACACAAAACACAAATGATATAAGTTGAAACAGGATTTTATTTTATTTAATTTACTGACTCTGTTTACAGAGCTGATGTGCACAAGCATTAACACAAGCTCATGTAGCCAGGAGCAGACTGATGCATTCTTCAGTTCAGCTTGAAGAAACATCCCCTGCAGTCTGGCAAAGACAAGATACAGAACTGCAAGAGCAGCATCAGGAATAGAGACCAAGCTGTCCCTGGTTCCTGAAGAGGGAGAACGTGAAGTATGAGGATCAGGAGTGACCATGCACAGAAGAAGAAAAAGAGAAGAATAAGAAAAAGCATAAAAAGAGAAGAAGGGAAGAATAAGAAGAGAAGAGAAGAAGAAGAAGAGAAGAAGAAAGGAAGAAGAAAAGAAGAAGTAGTACTAGTACTAGTAGTATTAGTATTAGTATTAGTATTAGTGTTAGTATTAGTATTAGTATTAGTATTAGTATTAGTATTAGTATTAGTATTAGTATTAGTATTAGTATTAGTATTAGTATTAGTATTAGTAGTGGTTGATACTGTGAAGGTATTTTCAAAACTATGGCATATAGTGATGGCAAGCAGCCATTTTCCCTTTGAAAACTTACTAACAGCTGGCCCCTGCTGCAAAGTTACTGTGGGTAAGACAGCCTGAGAGAGCCCGGGGCTGTGCTCAATGTCACGGAGGACAAGAAGTAACTCCTAGGAGAACCCTTGTCACCCACCCTGGAACTCCAAGAAGCTTTCTCCCCCCAGCTGCAGGGCAGGAAGGCCATCTTCCTGATGCTTGAGCAGCAGGCAGGAACCGAGCCAAAAGGGCCCAGAGGAGCTCTGCAAAGTGGTCATGCTCAATGCTGCAGAGGAAGGCAAAAAACCCCCGGGGACCAGGGCCAATCTGCCCCGGGGGAAAATTCCTTCCTGACCCCAATGCTGGCGATCGGCTGTTCCCTGAGCATGTGAGCACGACCTGGCTCCTTGTCCCACAGGCTGGTCATGCCTCCCAGGAGCTGCTCAAGCCCTATCCTCCCTTGACTTGGAGCCAGATCAGGGGCTTCCAAGAAAGCAAAAGTGCCTCTGGCCACATTGATCTCGGGGGAAAGGATCCTTCCCCTGCCTGCCAGGGCAAAAGAGGCTGCTCCAATTCGTTGAGACCCCTGGCAACATCTCTGTAACCTACTTCTTACCACTGCTGCCCCTGGCTCTGCAGGGGATGAAGACAGCGAGCTCCACAGTGCTCCTCCACAAGTCATTCCTTTGCTCTTACCACTGCTGTGCAGCTGAGAAGACCCCATAGCCTTGGGGACCTCTAGGGGCTGGTGGTTCTACTTACCTCCTGAGGGGCTGTCCCTGCCCCTCAATGGCCATGCACTGGGCACACCTGCCGGGTGTCCCTGACGTCACTTTTGCCATTCCGACTCTTTGTCTACTGCTTGTGGATTCTTTAAGGATTATTGTTGAAGGTTGCTGCTTGGTTTTTAAGGTTTCTTGTTTCAGGCTTCTTTGGCTTAGGTTGGTTGTTTCAGGTTGGTTGGTAGAGGCTGCTTTGGTGTAGGTTGGTCAAGGCTCTTTGTTCTAGGCTGATCTTTTGGTTTAGCTTAGTTGAGGCTGGTTGGCTGAGACTGATTGTTTGGCTTGTTGAGGCTCATTGTTTCCAGACAGTTGTTTCTGGTTACTTTTTATACTTTGTAATAGCTTGTTTCTAGGCTGTTTGTTGGTTGGTTGTTTCTACCTTGTTTGAAGCTCTTTCTTTTGAACGTTGGTTGGCACTGGTTCCTTTAGCTAGGATTCTCTGAGTTGTTTGAGGGTGTTTTGTTGAGGCTGCTTGATTGCAGGTTGTGTGCTTTTGGGCTGTGTCAGGTGGCTTTAGGTTGATTGTTTTAGGTTCCTTGGTTTAGGTTTGTTGGTTTAGCATGTGAGGTTTGTAAGGCTTGTTAGGTCTGTGGTGGATTGAAGTGGTTTGGTGTCGTTTTCATTTAGATTTCTGTTGTTTGGTTCAGGTGTTTTTTCTATTGCTTGTTTTGAGGAGGTTGGTTGACGTTGTTTTAGGACGGTTCTCTAGGGTTGGCTGTTTGAGTTTGGTTTTAGTGTTTTGGTGTGAGTATCTTGGTTCAGGCTTTTGAGGTTGTTGGAGGCTGTTGTTTTGAGGCAGGTGGTTGGAGGCTGGTTCTTGAAGGCTGGTTGGTTAAGGCTAACTGGTTTAGATGGCTTGGTTGGGTGAGATGACTTTTGGCTGAGATTGTTTGATATCTGTTGTGCTAGGTTGTTATTGAAGGTTGGTCATTTTAGGTGGGATGTTTGACGTTGGTTTCGGTTCGGTTGTTTTCCTATTTGTTTGAGGTTGGCTTAGGATGCTTGTTTTCCGTCGTTGGTATTTAGGTTGTTGAGGTGTTTTAGGTTGTTTCTTTTCATTAGGTGGCTTAGGTAGATTGTTGTACTTATGCGTGTTTAGGTAAGTGAGTTGAAGTAGTTTTGCTTTGCATAGTTTGGTTTGGTTGAAGTGTTTCTGTCTAGCTTGGTTTAGCTTGGTTGGTTGAATTGGTTTTGGATGGGGCAGAATAGCTAGTATTTTTGAAGTTTGTTTTAAGAAGGTTTTCCTTAGCTTGGGTTGTTTTGCATTATTTTAGCCTGGTTTAGGTTGTTTGGTCTACTTTGGTTGTTGCTGTTTGGTTCAAGATATTTGGGCTTGTTTGTTCTAGTTCAGCTGGATTGTGTAGGTCGCTTTCCACAGTTTGCTTTGGTTTCGGTTCTCTGGTTTAGGTTAGGATTTTCAGGATGATGTTGGGTGTTTTAGGTAGGTTCTTTTCCTGGAGGTAGGTTCTTTTGTTTGAGGGGGGCTGTGCAGGGCAGGAGGCCCAATTTGGTAGAGCAGGAGAAGCAGGCCCTGAGGTTGGAGATTTTGGTGCTTGAGCCTTTGATTTAGCTTGGTTGAGGCTGCTTGCTAGGCTGGTTGGGGCTCATTTCTATCTGGTTGTTTTTGGATACTTTGTTTCCTTTTTAATAGGTTGTTCCTAGTTTGTTTGTAGGTTGGTTGTTTCTACGTTGTCTGAAGCTCTTTCTTTTGAGCGTTGATTGACATTGGTTGCTTTAGCTGGGTTTCTCTGAGTTGTTTGAGGGTGTTTGGTTGAGGCTGCTTGTCTGCAGGTTGTGTGCTTGTAGGCCATTTAGGCTTGGTTGGTTTGGAGCTGTTTCATTGGGCTTTAGGTTGCTGGGTTTAGGTTGCTGGGTTTAGCTTGGTTGCAGTTGGTTAGTTAGTGGCTTGAGGTGGTTTGGGGCCGTTTTAATTCAGATTTCTGTTGTTTGGTTCAGGTGTTTTTTGCTGTTGCTCTTTCTGAGGAGGCTGTTTGATGTTGTTTTAGGAAGGTTCTTCAAGGTTGGCTGTTAGAGTTTAGTTTTAGTGTTTTGGTCTAGGTATCTTGGTTCAGGTTGTTGAGGTTGTTGGAGGCTGTTGTTTTGAGGCAGTTTGTTGGAGGCTGGTTCTTGAAGGCTGGTTGGTTAAGGGTGGCTGGTTTAGATTGGTTGGTTGGGTGAGGTGACTTTTGGCTGAGGTTTTTTGATGTTTTTCTGCTATTGGTATTGAAGGTTGGTTGTGTGTTTTTGGTGGGATGTTTGAACTTGGTTTCAGTGATTGTTTGAGGTTGGCTTAGGCTGCTTGTTTTAGGTTGCTGGTATTTAGGTTGTTGAGGTCTTTAGGTAAGTGAGTTGAAGTAGTTTTGCTTTGCATAGTTTGGTTTGGTTTAAGTATTTGTGTCCAGCTTGGTTTAGCTTGATTGGTTGAATTGGGTTTGGATGGGGCAGAATAGCTAGTTTTTTTGAGCTTGTTTTAAGAGGGTTTTCTTTAGCTTGGGTTGTTTGGCGTTCGTTTAGCCTGGTATAGGTTGTTTGGTTTACTTTGATTGATGCTGTTTGGTTCAGGATTTTGAGGGTTGTTTGTTCTAGTTCAGCTGGTTTTGGTAGTTCACTTTCATTGGTTTGTCTGGTTTTTGCTTCTCTAGTTTAGGTAGGGATTTTTCGGATCATGTTGGCTGTTTTAGGAAGGCTTTTTTGCTTGAGGTAGGATCTTTTGCTTGAGGGGGGTTGCGCAGAGCACGAGGCCCACTTTGGTAGAGCAGGAGCAGCAGGCACTGAGGCCAAAATGGCCCCAAGAAGCCTTGGTGAGGGGCCCTGCTCAACTTCCCAGACTTCCCAGAGTGCCCAAAGGCCTCTGACCTAATGGACCTTGCGGGCAGGAATCCTTCCCGTGCCTGTCAGGACACCAGGGGCTGCTTGAAATCACTGTGACCCCTGGCAACATCTCTATCTGCATCCTATTTCTTACCACTGCTGGCCCTGGCTCTGCAGGGGATGAAGACAGTGCTCGTCCAGAAGTCATTCCCTTGCTCTTACCACTGCTGTCCAGCTCAGAAGGGTTTCTGTCCAAAAGAGGAGTCTTGCAGCAGACAACCTTCCGCAGCCTCGTCCAGCCTCCAGTCTTCTCCTTCCTCACTCCCCGCCAAGGAATTCCACCAGCTTCTCAAGGCCTTCCTCGGGGATGTGTCCGGGCTGCCCCCGGGCCAGCTCTGGCAGCAGACACGGGAGGCTGCTCCTTCTTATCCTGCCTGGGGCATTGTGACCGCTGCGTTGCCGGGTGCTGGCATTGTGACGTGGGGTGACGGGACCCCTGTGTGCAGCCCCGCCCGCAGCAGCCCCGCCTGCCAGCCCTCTGCTCAGCATCCTATGGAGGAAGCCTTTGGGTTGCTGCCCCGAGACAGTCCTGGTGCTCAGGAGGCTTCATTGTCAAATGCTGCAATAAATACCACTTGAGATCTGCCGAGGATCTGGCAGGTGCCAAGACACTTCTCACTTTCAAAGAGATCCTGGCTGCATCCAACCAGCCATCTAACTGGTACAATCCATTTGCGGAAAATATTCAGAAGATACCTTTTGTTTTCTGTTTGCTTGGGTGTGTTTTTTCTACCTTATTTCTTGCATGCAGAATGCAAAAGTACCAAAGTTTAAGTTGCTCGAGAAATTGATTTGCGTCCACCATCCTCTTGATTAATGTTGCACTCAGTAATATTTAACAATCCCCGAGCACTTAATATGTGATACATGGTGTTTGTGGATTCCAGTGGGACAATTCCAGTTGCGCAGAAGACTGGGTTTTGTGTGTCTGATGGAGACAAGAGCAGCGGAATTTGGCCAGATGACTCGGTGAGCCAGTAAAAGCAGGCTTAGCAATCCCGTTTTACTCCGATGCCTTGCGTCAGGCAATTACCAACCTTCTTTACTGGTAAAAAGAAGATCTGGTAAGACTCTGTAGGAAACTGTACCTGTGTCATAAAGCAGACGGGACAGGAGGATCTGAAAACCCTAGTGATTAGGTTCCAAACCATGACATCCAACTACGCTTTTCAACTGGTGCAAGAACAGCCCTTACCAGTGGACTCTGTTGCAGTGTCAAAAACTGAGGTCCTGTCTGAACCCCAATAGCATGGGAACACACGGCTTGTTGAAAGAGTTCAACTGCGTTCCTCTGCTCTTTACAGGATTTTTGTTCTCCTCCCGCTTTCCACAGTTGCCGGAGGCTGTTACATACCATTCTCCTATAGACAGACATAATTCCTGCATGTAAAGCAAGGATCATTTCTGGAACAATTCACACTTGTGAAAGATTGTGAAGCCCCTGGGGAGTTGAATATCATGATGCAAAACAGGAGAAGAATGAAAGAAGTGGTGTCAGTGACATCTCAGACCCATAACGCTGAACTGTAGTTCTACAGCACTAGCACTGGAGTCTGTGCTCCAGTTTATGTAACACTGTCCTGAAAGATTCAGGCTGTTCTAAAGGTAAGCAGTGTCCTGGATGCTCTTTAAAGTGTCCAAATACTGGGAAATATTTCATCGCTACGTTGTTTCCTTTTCACTTAGCTAAACAGAGGTGGGGAGGAGGGGGAAACATGGTTAATAACATTCCACTACACTTCTTTCTATGGGAACCACATTGGAAATTTTCCCGGAAAAAAAAACAACCGTGTAGCAGGTAGTCTGTTAGGACTATAGCTTCAGTCATTTTTCTATGCCTCATGCCGGAAATCGTGGTTTCAGAAATCTCAGTTCCTAGGTAGTTTTATGTTAATTTCAGGTTTAATTTTTCTTAATCCCGGACATTTTAAGAAATGTTTGGTCATTTCGTACAATAATCTGACTATACGGTGCTCATTTAAAAGCACATTCAGAGGAGAGCCACCCATCTCAACATTTGCCGGTGGAGCTGAGTGAGCCAGGGGAATGACAAGGGGCTTGCCAGATCTGGGAACAAAACCTTTGCTTTGCTCATCAAGGGAGGTGGTGAGGCCACCTCTGCCGTGCCAGGTCTGTTAGGAAGATGGATGCAGCTGCATCAAGGGAGACAGAAGTGCATCCACCCCCTTTGATAGTCATGGATGGCATGCCTAGGTGCCTGTGGATACATGAGTCTGAGCAGCGTTTGGAGGTTAATTACAGATTCTTTAGGAACCAGTTAGTTGGAAATGGGGGAGTGGGGAAAAGAAGTACTAGAATGTTGATGTAGAAATACATGTCTATTCAATTATTGAGCTTGGTAGCAAACAGATTCTTTCTCCTTGTCCATTTCTATTTGGCTTTGATTGAAATTATGGCAAGAGAGCAAAGGAGAGGATAGGGGCAGCTGATTCTGCAGCACCTGATGGGAAGAAGCTATCATCCTTGGACAGCTGAGGAAGCACATGGTGGGCAATGGGAGAAATTGGGAAGTGGCCAGAACCCAGGCAAAAGCTCAGGGGGTCTTTGCAGTGCTTTGGGAGGTAAGATGAGGAGCAGGAACCAATCTGTGCACATGAGAGGTGGAAACAAAGCACTGGCATGCTCCTGCTGCCAAAAGGAAGGTGGGACAAAGAGCCAGCGAGGCCCCCTGGGTCTAAGAGTGTCAAGCTGCAAACCACATATACACCCCCTCTTTGTTGCCTCTTCCTGGTGACATGAGGACTGATTTTCAGGTATTTCCTTCCTGTCTCAGTAACAGGTGAGCTAGCACGTGCAGGAGTATTGGTCTTTGGGTTTTCTCCACTACTTTGCCTTCGTCTTCACAGAGCTCACTCTCATTCCTCCCTGAAAGGGGGTGGGCAAGAAATGATTACAGCCCGGCAGTCACTGATGCTGTTAATGTTGCCTCCTGTGCTTTGAGCATAGAGTAAAAAGGGGTTGGAGACAGGCTGGGAGAAGCCTCATCCACAGACCAGAGGAGCTGTGAGAGCAGTTGTGCACACTTTTACTTTTGTCTTTCTGCTGAAGCTCTGGAGGAGGATCAGGGCAGCACAGAGTTATTCTGTACCCCATGCTTCTCAGCAGAAGGCCGGAGGTTGTCCTTTTTCCACCTCCATTGGTGCTATGCCGCTTTGTTGGATGTCAGTATCCCAGGCATGAAGGAAGGAGGTCATCTCCTGGTATGGTGGAGCGTGTGCCTTAAGGGTGCCCTGGCTAAGAGTGGAGGCATGATGCTCATCAGCAGGTTGAGTGTTATATTTTAGACATTGACTGCCTGTTGTGGTTTAACCCCAGCCAGCAACTAAGCACCACGCAGCTGCTGCCTTACCCCCCAGCGGGATGGAGGAGAGAATCAGAAGAGTAAAAGTGAGAAAACTCATGGCTTGAGATAAGGACTGTTCAATAGGTGAAGCAAAAGCCGTGCACACAAGCAAAGCAAAACAAGGGATTCATTCATTGCTTCCCATGGGCAGACAGCTGTTCAGCCATCCCCAGGAAAGCCGGGCTCCATCATGCATAACCATTACTTGGGAAGATAAATGGCATCACTCCAAATGTCCCCCCTTTTATATGCTGTATATGTAACTCCAAATGTCCCCCAGCTTTTTATACTGGACATGATATCACACGGTATGGGATACCCCTTTGGTCAGTTGGGGTCAGCTCTCCTGGCTGTGTCTCCTCCCAGTTTCTGGTGCACCCCAAGCCTTTTTGCGGGTGGGGCAGTGCAAGAAGCAGAAAAGGCCTTGACTCTGTGTAGGCACTGTTCAGCAATAGCTAAAAGATACCTCTATTATCAACACTGGTTCCAGCACAAATCCAAATCATTGCCCCACACTAGCTACTGTGAAGAAAATTAACTCTATCCCAGCCAAAACCAGTGCACTGCTGTCCTGAAAGTAGTGACTTGGTCTTTCCCTTCAACTGAATCCAACATGCCTATATATTTCTGTTATAGTTATTATTTTTTTCACTCGTTTTGTGAAGAAAACCTTACGAATATTTTTTGTTCTCAACACAAAGTAGATTATGATAAGGGTGTGCCACTGCTTTTGGTTTTGCAGCATTATTTAAACCTGTAACGAACTACAGATATTTTTCATTGATTTCCTAAAAAAATGATGAATGCTAAGTATCTTTATCCATAGACAAGGTGCCTAGAGTGTGGGTGTTAATGAGTAAGCCCAGTTGGTCCTACGCACAGGGCAGCAGTCCATAGAGACCACTGTGGAGCTGCTTTTCTGATAGCGGTTCCCTTTGTTGCAGAAGAAATTATCATCACGGCGTATTGCATCCGACTTCAAGAATAGCTGTGTTTGTCTCTAGGGCTACATGGAAGTCTTAATGGGACAATGCAGTTGGTCCATTAAATGCTTCTGTTTGGTACAGTATTAGCGGGTAGAAGAAACCATGCTGTAGAGCAAGTTTCTTGCTCTAAGGTTTGGTTAGAATCCCTTAGTCACATGAGTTACCCTTATGACTATGGAGTGAAGAAAATAATGTTGGAATGTTTCTTTTCTACGTTATCTTTCATTTTGATGTTAAGAACTTGTTACTTTTGTGTGGAAAGGGAGACATTTTTAAAAGTATTTACACGTTTTGTAATAAAACCACATTGCGCGTATTCACTCAGAAATGCTTATCACACTTGGTCATTCTTAATTTTTAAGCAAAATCAGGAAAGAAACATCAAGACAAAATAACAAGGTGAGCTGTTTCTGTCAGTTGCATTTGTTCTTCATTTCTTTGACCATCTGCACAAGTTTGCAAGAAGGAAGTGCAAAGTGCAGGTTTTTTGAAAGTCTTTTGTGCTCATCCAGTTGAGCTGGGTTTTCACTGACGAAATAACTCCACACCTCTGACACTAGGGAGGCCCAAAGATCAAGCCCTCACTCTGGAGCAAGACGTGCTCCTCAACTGAATGGTTGCAAATCCTTCTGAGTTGAGCAATAAATGTTCATATCCTATGGAATTGTTTTCCTTCTGGTATGCATTTCTAGAAATTCTTGTGCTGTTTCCCATGTAAAAAAAAACCAAACATACTAAAATCCAAGAACCTGAGAACAACAGTGCTCCATCAGAGAGAAGGTCCATCTGGCCCAATGCCCTGTCTTTAAAGTGGCCACCCTCAGTGTCTACAGCAGAGCACAGGAGCAGAGCCAGTCTACTTCTGCCAGGGTCCTGGGGGTGCTCCTAGGCCTCAGTGGCTGGGACAGGGCTCCCCTGGGACCCCCACCCACCACCACCGTCTCCTGCCAAGGGCCCAGGGGACGTGTCTCAGCTCAGCCTGGGGCCTTGGGTCCCTGCCTGAGCCGTGTTGTAGGTGTGTGTGCCCGTCCTGTCTCTGCCCTGTCCCTGGCTGGGCCTGGGCCCTGCCCTGCAGAGAGCGGCTCTCCTGGATGGAGCCCTCAGGGCTCAGTCAGGGCTTGTCATGCAGAATTCCAGGCAGAGCAGAGCAGAATTCTTCTCTTCTATATGCTGACAATGAGCCAAATAACCATGAGACGATTTGCCTGAAATGCCAGGGTGTCTTAGCTCCATGAACACTTTCTAGTACACAAACCACAAAAGATATAAGTTGAAACAGTATTTTATTTTAGGTTATTTTATGTCATTTACTGACTCTGTTTACAGAGCCGATGTGCACAAGCATTAACACAAGCTCGTGTAGCCAGGAGCAGACTGATGCATTCTTCAGTTCAGCTTGAAGAAACATCCCCTGCAGTCTGGCAAAGACAAGATACAGAACTGCAAGAGCAGCATCAGGAATAGAGACCAAGCTGTCCCTGGTTCCTGAAGAGGGAGAACGTGAAGTATGAGGATCAGGAGTGACCATGCACAGAAGAAGGAAAGAATAAGAAAAAGAGTAAAAAGAGAAGAAAGGAAGAATAAGAAGGGAAGAAGAAGAGAAGAAGAAAGGAAGAAGAAAAGAAGAAGTAGTACTAGTAGTATTAGAATTAGTATTGGAATCCAAGGAAAAGAAGAGCTGGCCCCTGCTGCAAAGTTACTCTGGGTAAGACAGCCTGAGAGAGCCAGGGGCTGTGCTCAATGCTACGGAGGACAAGAAGTAACTCCTAGGAGAACCCTTGTCACCCACCCTGGAACTCCAAGAAGCTTTCTCCCCCCAGCTGCAGGGCAGGAAGGCCATCTTCCTGATGCTTGAGCAGCAGGCAGGAACCGAGCCAAAAGGGCCCAGAGGAGCTCTGCAAAGTGGTCATGCTCAATGCTGCAGAGGAAGGCAAAAAACCCCCGGGGACCAGGGCCAATCTGCCCCGGGGGAAAATTCCTTCCTGACCCCAATGCTGGCGATCGGCTGTTCCCTGAGCATGTGAGCCAGACCTGGCTCCTTGTCCCACAGGCTGGTCATGCCTCCCAGGAGCTGCTCAAGCCCTATCCTCCCTTGACTTGGAGCCAGATCAGGGGCTTCCAAGGAAGCAAAAGTGCCTCTGGCCATATTGACCTTGGGGGCAAGAATCCCATGCCTGCCTGTAAGGGCAAAAGAGGCTGCTCCAATTCACTGAGACCCCTGGCAACATCTCTGTATCCTATTTCTTACCACTGTTGCCCCTGGCTCTGCAGGGGATGAAGACAGCGAGCTCCGCAGTGCTCCTCCACAAGTCATTCCTTTGCTCTTACCACTGCTGTGCAGCTGAGAAGACCCCATAGCCTTGGGAACCTCTAGGGGCTGGTGGTTCTACTTACCTCCTGAGGGGCTGTCCCTGCCCCTCAATGGCCATGCACTGGGCACAGCTGCCAGGTGTCCCTGATGTCTCTTTTGCCATTCCGACTGTTTGTCTATTGTTTGTGGATTCTTTAAGGATTGTTGTTGAAGGTTACTGCTTGGTTTTTAAGGTTTCTTGGTTCAGGCTTGTTTGGTTTAGGTTGGTTGTTTCAGGTTGGTTGGTAGAGGCTGCTTGGGTGTAGGTTGGTCAAGGCTCTTTGTTCTAGGCTGGTCTTTTGGTTTAGCTTAGTTGAGGCTGGTTGGCTGAGACTGATTGTTTGGCTTGTTGAGGCTCATTGTTTCCAGACAGTTGTTTCTGGTTACTTTTAATACTTTGTAATAGGTTGTTTCTAGGCTGTTTGTTGGTTGGTTGTTTCTACCTTGTCTGAAGCTCTTTCTTTTGAACATTGGTTGGCACTGGTTCCTTTAGCTAGGATTCTCTGAGTTGTTTGAGGGTTTTTCGTTGAGGCTGCTGGCTTGCAGGTTGTGTGCTTTTGAGGCTGTGTCAGGTGGCTTTAGGTTGATTGTTTTAGGTTCCTTGGTTTAGGTTTGTTGGTTTAGCTTGTGAGGTTTGTAAGGCTTGTTAGGTTTGTGGTGGATTTAGGTTGTTTGGTGTCATTTTAATTTAGATTTCTGTTGTTTCGTTCAGGTGGTTTTGGGCAGGTCGGTATCCATAGTTTGCTTTCATTTCGGTTCTCTGGTTCAGGTGGGGTTTTTTAGGAGGACGTTGGTTGTTTTAGGAAGGTTCATTAGCTTGAGGTAGGTTCTTTTGCTTTGGGAGGGGTTGTGCAGAGCACGAGGCCCACTTTGGTAGTGAAGGAGCAGCAGGCACTGAGGCCAAAATGGCCCCCAAAAGGCCTGGCGAGGGGCTGTGCTCAACACTTCAGAGGAAAGAAGAAAGCCACTGGAGGCACTTGCTGGCCCAGACAGGGAAAAAAGCCTTGGTCATCCCAGTTGCAGAGCATGAGAGGCCATCTTGCTGGTCCTTGACCACGTTTGATTTGTTGGTGCTTGAGCTTTTGATTTAGCTTGGTTGAGACTGCTTGTTTGGCTGGTTGAGGCTCATTTCCATATGGTTGTTTTCGGTCGCTTTTTTTACTTTGCAATAGGTTGTTTCTAGGTTGTTTGTAGGTTGGTTGTTTCTACCTTGGTTTGCTTTAGCTGGCTTTTTCTGAGTTGTCTGAGTGTGTTTTGCCTAGGCTACTTGATTGAAGGTTGTGGGCTTGTAGGCTATTTAAGCTTGGTTGTTTGGGGGCTGTTTCAGTTGGCTTTAGGTTGGCTGGTTTAGGTTGCTGGGTTTAGGTTTGCTGGTATAGCTTGATTGAGGTTGGTTAGTTGGTGGCTTGAGGTGGTTTGGTGTCATTTTAATTTAGATTTCTCTTATTTGGTTCAGGTGGTTTTTGCCATTGCTTGTTTTGAGGAGGCTGGTTGATGTTGTTTTCGGAAGGTTCTTTAGGGTTGGCTGTTAGAGTTTGGTTTTAGTGTTTTGGTCTAGATATGGTTCAGGTTGTTGAGGTTGTTGGAGGCTGCTGTTTTGAGGCAGGTTGTTGGAGGCTGGTTCTTGAAGGCTGGTTGGTTAAGGGTAACTGTTTTAGATGGGTTGTTTGGGTGAGATGACTTTTGGCTGAGATTGTTTGATATCTGTTGTGCTAGGTTGTTATTGAAGGTTGGTCATTTTAGGTGGGATGTTTGATATTAGTTTCAGTTCATTTGTTTTTCGTGTTTGTTTGAGGTTGGTTTAGGATGCTTGTTTTAGGTCATTGGTATTTAGGTTGTTGAGGTGATTTAGGTTGGTTCTTTTCATTAGGTGGCTTAGGGAGGTTGGTGTATATATGCGTCTTTAGGTAAGTGAGTTGAAGTAGTTTTGCTTTGCATATTTGGTTTGGTTGAAGTGTTCCTGTCTAGCTTGGTTTAGCTTGGTTGGTTGAATTGGTTTTGGATGGGGCAGAACAGCTAGTATTTTTACGTTTGTTTTAAAAGGATTTACTTTAGGTTGGGTTGTTTTGCATTACTTTAGCCTGGTTTAGGTTGTTTGGTTTATTTTGGTTGATGCTGTTTGGTTCAAGATATTTGGGCTTGTTTGTTCTAGGTCAGCTGGATTGTGTAGGTCGCTTTCCATAGTTTGCTTTGATTTCGGTTCTCTGGTTTAGGTTAGGATTTTTAGGATGACGTTGGGTGTTTTAGGTAGGTTCTTTTCCTTGAGGTAAGTTCTTTTGTTTGAGGGGGGCTGTGCGGGGCATGAGGCCCACTTTGGTAGAGCAGGTGAAGCAGGTCCTGAGCTTTGAGATTTTGGTGCTTAAGCCTTTGATTTAGCTTGGTTGAAGCTGCTTGCTTGGCTGGTTGAGGCTTGTTTCCATATGGTTGTTTTTGGATACTTTGTTTCCTTTGCAACAGGTTGTTCCTAGGTTGGTTGTAGGTTGGTTGTTTCTGCCTTGTCTGAAGCTCTTTCTTTTGAGCGTTGATTTACGTTGGTTGCTTTAGCTGGGTTTTTCTGAGTTGTTTGAGGGTGTTTTGTTGAGGCTGCTTGTTTGCAGGTTGTATGCTTGTAGGCCATTTAGGCTTGGTTAGTTTGGGGCTGCTTCATTTGGCTTTAGGTTGCTGGGTTTAGCTTGGTTGCAGTTGGTTAGTTGGTGGCTTGTGGTGGTTTGGTGTCATTTTAATTTAGATTTCTCTTGTTTGGTTCAGGTATTTTTTTGCTATTGCTTGTTTTGAGGAGGCTGTTTGATGTTGTTTTAGGAAGGTTCTTTAGGGTTGGCTGTTCAAGTTTGGTTTTAGTGTTTGGTGTAGGTATCTTGGTTTAGGTTGTTGAGGTTGTTAGAGGCTGTTGTTTTGAGGCAGGTTGTTGGAGGCTGGTTCTTGAAGGCTGGTTGGTTAATGTTGGCTGGTTTAGATTTGTTGGCTAAGGTGATTTTTGGCTGAGGTTGTTTGATGTTTTTTGTGCTAGGTTGGTAATGAAGGTTGATTGGTTTAGATGGATGTTGGATGTTTTTTTCTCTTAGGTCTTTTTCAGTGTTTAGTTTGAGTATGGCTTAGGGTATATGATTTATGTTGTTCAGTTTAGGTCATTGGATTTAGGTGGTTTAGGTGGTTTATGTGTTTTCTTCTTGGTAGGTGGTTTAGGTAGGTTAGTTTGCATATGTGTCTTTAGGTAACTGAGTTGAAGTAGGTTTTCTTTGAGTTGTTTAGGTTGGTTGAAATGTTTCTGTCTGGCTTGCTTGGTTGAATTGGTTATGGATAGGGCAGAATAGCTAGTATTTTTTAGGTTTCTTTTAAGAGGGGTTACTTTAGCTTGAGTTGGTTTGCATTAGTTTAGCCTGGTTGAGGTTCTTTGGTTTACTTTGCTTGATGCTGTTTGGTTTAGGATTGTTTAGGTTGTTCTAGTTCGGTTGGTTTGGGCAGGTTGGTATCCATAGTTACTTTGGTTTCCGTTCTCTGGTTCAGGTAGGGATTAATTTGGATTATGTTGGTTTTTTAAGATCGATTATTTTGCTTGAGGCAGGTTGTTTTGTTTGGGGAAGGTTGTGTGGAGCATGAGGCTCAGTTTGGTAGAGCAGGAGGAGGAGGCACTGAGGCCAAAATGGCCCCAAGAAGCCTTGGTGAGGGGCCATGCTCAACTTCCCAGACTTCCCAGAGTGCACAAATGCCTCTGACCTAATGGACCTTGGGGGCAAGAATCCTTCCTGTGCCTGTCAGGACACCAGGGGCTGCTTGAAATCACTGTGACCCCTGGCAACATCTCTATCTGCATCCTATTTCTTACCGCTGCTGGCCCTGGCTCTGCAGGGGATGAAGACAGCGAGCTCTGCAGTGCTCCTCCAGAAGTCATTCCCCTGCTCTTACCACTGCGGTCCAGCTGAGAAGTGTTTCCGTCCAAAAGAGGAGTCTTGCAGCAGAGAACCTCCAGCAGCCTCGTCCAGCCTCCAGTCTTCTCCTTCGTCACTCCCAGCCAAGGAATTCCACCAGCTTCTCAAGGCCTTCCTCGGGGATGTGCCTGGGCTGCCCTGGGGCCAGCTCTGGCAGTGGACATGGGAGGCTGCTCCTTTTTATCCTGCCCGGGGCATTGTGACCGCTGCATTGCCGGGTGCTGGCATTGTGACATGGGGGTGATGGGCCACCTATGTGCAGCCCCACCCACAGCAGCCCCACCTGCCAGCCCTCTGCTCAGCATCCTATGGAGGAAGCCTTTGGGGTGCTGCCCTGAGGCAGTCCCTGTGCTCAGGAGGCCCAGGGGCTGTCCCTGCCGTTCCGTGGCCGTGCACCTGCACAGTTGCTTGGCGACCCTGATGTCTCCTTTGCCACTTTTATTGTTTGTAGGTAGTTGAATGTTTGTTGTTGAAGGTATCTCAAGGTTCTAGGTTGTTTGCTTAGGGTTTCTTGCTTCAGCCTGGTTTTGTTGAGGTTGGTTGTTTCAGGTTGTTTGGTTGAGGTCGGCTTAGTTCGTTTGGTTTATGTTGTTCCATTTATGTTGGTTTAGGTTATTCAGTTTTGGTTGTTTAGGGGAAGGGAATGGAAGGGAAAGTTTATTTAAATTACTTTTGCTTATGTCAAAGAGTAGGCTTTTACTCGCATATGCTATTCCAAAAACTGAGATAAAGTAGTGAGAAAGCCTGGTGCACATCATACAGAATATCAGCTGCAAAACTAAAAACTGGTTTATGGCTCTCTTCACTTTCATTTATAGAGCTAAATGTTTGGCACCTCTGCAAATTAATCGCCATAGCTTCTGAGGCAGAATTCTTGACTTTAGGTGCAAGATTATCATATTAGTTTCCCATGCAGTATCAAGTTGTTTAAAACTGTGGCTTTCATCTGGAAGTTTGAGGGAGGAATGGCATGAAGGGTGTTAGTTTGCTTTCAGAATTGGGAGCTGTCCCAAGAGCAGCCACTCGGAGGCAATGCCTACAGGCGCACTTGGAGCATGACTGAAGATTTCTTGCAGCAGAAGCACTCTGCAAATTCAGTCTCTTAGTTTCATGTTCTTTGCTCTGCTGACCTCTAGGGAAGCTTTTCTGCAAAACTGTTTGCCAAAGCATTTGTATAGAGAGCTATTGTGACTTCAGATCAGTCATTGTCTCTATTATGTACCAGACATTTGGGGTCTAATCCAAAGTAGACCTTCACATGAAGCTGCTCCCTCATACTGGTTCCAGTATGTTTGAGTGGGGCAAGGTCTTATTACATCTGAGCAAGGCTCAGTCAGCAAAGGAAATGCATCCTGAGTTAAGAAACGGGGTGATTCTTTTGAATATTTGTGAACTGAGAAGTTAAAAATTTGAAAAGGACTCTGTGCTCTGAGTTTGTGCAGAGCAGCATATATCTTTTCATCCAACGCTAAAACTGCTTCAGCAACAGATGAAGCTGATACCAACCAGTTAAGTTCTAGCCTGACGCCTTTGGGAAGAATGAATAGATTGCTTTCCCAGAGGAGCTGGGGCAACTGTGCAAGTGTTTCCCATTAGCAGGTAATGAACTTGTTTTAGAAGGAATATTTCATGGGCTGAAAAGCCAGAAGGCTCTGCTTGGTTTGATGCTAGTTAGCAATGAAGCCCAAAAAAAAAGAGAGAAACGAAATATTAAAGGCATGGTAGACAAGTATTTTTGTTTGTTTTCCAAGGACTATTTAAAGGAGGAGTTATTACAAGAAATATGCATATTCCATAGGAAAGGCCTTGGAAACTTCTTTTTCTCCTGATGTTCAAACTGGGAAAATTTGCTGACAGTGGCCAGCTGGGAGCCCTTTTTTTTCTGTATGAAAAAGGTGAAGGTGAGTCATATTGGCTAACAATGACCATTCTAGAGCAGTGAATTTTTTCTCTCAAGTAGCCTGTTTCAGGCCCCTACCTCATTTCTTTGCTTGAGCAGAAGACCTGACCACCATTCCAGTGTTCAAAGTTTCACAGAGTAGACTATTTTAAAGCCAAAACCCTAACAGTAATTAATTAGCTACTATGGCATATGATGGAAAAGGTTATTATTTTTCACTAAACTCAGGCTCCTACTATCACAGGCAACTACATTACTTTAAATCCTTTTCATAAATTGGTCAAACTCCATCTGTTGTTGGATTTCCATTTGTTTTCTTCTACTAGCAGATGACTCCAAACACCCATTCTTTTCAGTAATAAAAGCCATACATTTACAGGCTGTGTTTATTGACAGTTTGCTTATAGCTGCTTGAACTAACTCTGTCTCCTAGTGCAAATGGTTCTTCTTTCTAGGTGGTTATCTATCTCCGTCTCTACCCTCAACCTAATCTTACAGAACAGTGCGATTTCCTTCTTGTCTTTGTTACACTAGACTAACCATGCTCTGCCAGTTTCGCCTGAAATTAAGAGCTTGGTATCACTGATGATCTGCATAGCTTTTTCTGCTCCTGTTGTGAATTCATCATTCTCTGAATAAGAATGACCAGCACAGACACAGACTCAATGATCTAACAGTGACTTAAAGACAGCATTAACCTCTCTTTTCTAGTGTATGGGTTGCATTTGCCGTTTCACTAGTAAATCCTCAAGTAAAGACACAGGTCTTTAGCCTTCTCTGTTTTTTCCAACAGCTGAGTTCCCAGTTCATAGAAACATTCTTCTGGTTGGGAAGAACAAACACTGACATATTTAGTCCAGCCAGCTTTTCCATGGTGCCTTGGGAGACAAAAAATATTGCACTTTAGTTACTAGACAATCTTAGGGCAAGATACAAACACAGCTGCACTCAAGAAATGGCAGAGGTAGTAACAAAACCCAACAAAACAAAACTAAACAAAAGACAGTATGTGTAGACCTCAGATTATTTTTCAGACTATTTTTGTGAAATGGTTAGAAGACATGAATGCATACAGTACTTCAGAGAGTAAAAATAAGTTGTCTTCTAAGATTTCCATGCTTAACCAAAAAACCCTAGGTTCCCTAGGATAAAGAGATAAGTAAATTCAGGCCAGGTATTAGAGATACCACAGAAATTCTTATTCCTAGCTCTCTGTGTGCTTGCAGGAATTATACTGCTTTTGTAAGAGAAAAAGCAGGTTGATACTGGAAGACTGGAAAGAATGCTAGATAATTGTTACTGCTTGGGAGAAAAAGAAAAACAGACACTTTTTCCCACCACCAACATGCCAAAAACCAACCAGCCAAAGAACAAAAAAAACCCCAACCCTAAGGAAAAATCCCTACCAGGTAAACAAACAAGCCCTGAGGAATTCTGCTGAAAAATAAAGATCCTCAGACTACTGAAAACTCTTCCTATCTCTGTTTATCTTGACAGATTGACAGTTTGTCCCGTACCAGAAGGATATTGCTAAGGACTTTAAGCATCATGGTGACAAAGACGGGACACAGAAACTTTAAAAAAAAGGAAGGAAGTACAATAAAAACCTTAACAAAAAAAAGAAGTGGTAACGTTGGCCATGAAGCATATAGCACAGCCTCCTCCTTAGTGCATAACCAGCTGAGCATCTATTTATATCCATTTTATTGCATTAAAGATGGTGGGCAGTCACTCAGAACAGACTCTTGAGAGTCTTAATGCACTTTTGCAGAGCCAACAAAGTATTTGAGTAAAAAACAGAATATGAGTTGAGGTTTTAAAAATTTTTTAAATTACCTAAGCATTAGTCCAAGCCATCCATGGGATGGCTGTTCAGGAATTCCTTTTCTAAGGGCTCATTTTCTAGAACTAGCATCCAAATACTTTTGAAGCTGATTGTACTTCGGCTGCACCTTTCCAAGTATGTTTTTCTCCGGTCTTTACCACTGTTTTCATGTGCTGACTATATGATAATATCTTGCAAGACAAGAGATACCTGCAAACACCATTTCTATGTCATAAGGTTTCAGTGTGTTGTGGGACAACCAAGACATGAACTCTTCAGATCACTGGTTCCCACACCATTGCAGGTGCCACTGACAAAACGGATCTTCTAACCTAATCTGGTGCTCCTTTCCCTTCTATTTACTCTTCCCTACTGTCAAGGTTTTGATTGTGGGGTGACAATAAAACCGTGGCAGACGTACTGTCAATCCCCTCTTTTCCCCCCTTCAGCCCCTCCCTCTCCCCCCTTCCCACTCAGGACAGGTGATCGGGAGGGAAAGAAGGACAGAGAGAAGAGAGTTGGAAAAATTAAAAATATTTTACTAATACTACTAATAAGAATAGAGAAAATAATACAAAATATACAAAACCAATCTTGAAAGTCTCAGCAACTGCAGAGCCAGCACCCAAAGTCCTGGATTGGACTCTGCAGCCAACCGGAGCTGGATTCAGTCTCTCACTAGGCCTCAGTTCGTAGGAATGACTAGCAAGGTCCTTTCCTAATGTCGGCCATAAGGAAAAAGGGCAGAGATCCTCATGATCTCCCACTTTTATGTGAAGTATTCACATTAATGGAATGCTATACAGAGTTGGTCGGTTTCTTGGTCGCCTGTTTCTCATTTCACTTATCAATAACTTTGCATTCCATTGCTATGTTTACCAAAACATGTATCTGGTTCTCCAGGAAAATGCAGCTAATATGAAAGCTTTAGCTGACAGGCAAATTCACTAAAAGAGAAACTTGTTTTTAACAAAACCAGGACACCTATTAAGCCTTGTGGAAACAAATTGTAATGAATCTTAAACTTTCTGGCTCTTCAGACAGCCAACAATTGGCACTATACCATCAATGCCTTCAATGCTTCTGAAGGATTTAATTCTCTGAAAGGAATCTGTTTCAGGTCTGCTTTGTTATGTCAGGAACCTATGGATTTCTATAGGTTTTCACTGCCAAATCCTATGCTGCCATTGCCTGATGGCTGAGAGCTGCCAACACTGACATGACTGCTGTTGGCAAATCCTACAACCTGATGTAGCCAATTTCCAGGCAGAGTAAACTTACTGTCATTAGCAGCTTAGGTTCTAGTTAAGAAGCTTCTCTGACAAGTCAGGAGGCTTGCTCCACATGAGAAAACACCAGCACTCTACCGCTAATCACATAACTCTTTCAAGTAATACATTCTTGTTCCAGAAATGCTAATGAATGGTTGGGAGTAAATTGGAAATTGCAGCCTGTGCTGAGTTGTCTAGGTCACTCCTGTGTAATTAACCATGTTCTCTACAACTGCCTCTGTGAGGTAGTGTTGTTGGCTTTCTGGGTTTGGGGTTTGTTTTTTTTAATGTATCAGAAGCCTGACGGTATACTTGTTTTGATGAGTGTTTCTGTGTGTGCTGCAACACACACTGGAGGACCTCCCCATAGCTGCTGAATATTCACATGCGCAATGAGCAGCAATGGCTATCAGTAAAGCTGAGAACAGCCTCCAGGCCATTATGGAAAGACAAGCTGTTCCACAATAGCCGCAGATGAAGTCTGGGAAGTACTTAACCCAGTGGAGAAGGCACAAAGAATGCTGCTACTGACACTAAGTTGCACAGAATTTTCATGATGCATGGCGTATTCATGAATAAACACAGTCTGACAAAGTATAAATGCACCGTCATCTAGCTCAGAGTAATCCTTCTTGGATAGTGACCTTCTCTCCCGAAATGGCAGGTGGGCCAGTGCACCAGGATCTTTCCTTCACCATCCTATAGACATTGCTAAATAGAAAAAATGATTATGGTTGTTCTACACACAGCATACATCTTAAGAGAAAACCTGAATGAAAGTGCATGCGTGTGTGTGTGTGTGTGCGTAACTAGAGAAATATGTAATGGACGCTTTGATGACATTGCTTATAAGAAATCTGAGTTGGACAGAGACATTAAGGGTGGAGTAAAATAACACACTTGCAAAAGGAGGCTTGCTGGAAGTGATGTACAGGACCTGGACAGGAGGAATACTTTTGCTTTGGTTTAGGAAAAGAGAGAAAACCATTGGAGGGATTCAAGGAGTTGAAATACAACAGTGGAAAAAAAGGTGGGGTTTCTTGGTTTTGTTTGTTTTTAAGTCATGTTTTACACAGAAACATAATGAGTAGGTATGTAAGCTAGGTAACAACAATTAGACAGCAGGTGGCCAGAAGACTATTAAATCACTAAGGAAATACAACAAATTGTGCTTTTAAAGCACTTACGACAACATTCAAGTTGGAATGGCAGACTACCTAATGGAAAAAAAGTCGGCTCAAGAAGATGAATTGAAGTACAGGCAGCAGAGTGGCAGCTCCAGTAATGAAATTCATGAAATCATGAAGAAGAAAAAGGTAGAGATGGCATAAAAAGGGAAGAAAGAGCTTGAGACTTCAGAGTGTGAAATCAGAAGAATTTTGGAAGAAAACCTGAAATACCCTAAACTGAAGTTAGTTTCAGTAGCGAAAGATAGCCAAAAAAAAAAAAAAAAGTAATCAGAAAGCAATGAAATTGCTTTATTGTTCAGAGTTAAGCACACCTTGTAATAGGAGTGATTTCCTCCCAGGTGCTAGTTCAGCAAGAGTTCTCACACACCCAAGTTAATAATCAGAACCTACATAGGACACAACCAGGAAAAATCACCTGTAGGCTTTCCTACACTGCCTTCTGGAGCCCTCTTTCAAGTTGGCCCAGCTATCACTCCTTGGTTGCTCTGTGCATTTTTTTTTCCTCCAGTGACTATTTTGATTAAAGCAAGTCAAAATATTAGGTGAATAATCATTTACCTTGCAAAACTCTCCAGAGTAATATTAAACGTCACAAAAATTTAGCATGCCTTGATTCTTAGAGGAGACACAATAGGTCTGACTGAACCCTTAGTGCCTTGTGTGGCCATTCTCCACTCTCACAGCTGATGCCAAGTGATCAAAGACCCACCATAGGGTGGGCAAAGTGCCATACAGCCCTGCCCTGAGGGCTGGGTGAGGCCAGGGTGCCACTCCGCTTCATGGGGTTAAGAAAGAAGAAAGAAAATAAGATTAGCATTAAGGTTGTTGCTTAGGATCAATCCTAAGGATTGAATTAACTCTCCAGCATCTCTCCCAGTCTATGGGCTGTTCCAGGAAGGAATAGCTTTATTACTGTGGAATACCTGGAGTATTTCAGCCAATATTGATTGGATGGAGAAACCAATTTCACCCTCTTCCTGATTCCACTGTCAGACTGGAGGAGAACATTGCTGAATTAGAAAAAAGATTTTACCATATAGAAATCAGCTTTTAGTTCAGTATTCACTTCTGAAAACAGTTTAAATTATGATATATTCACTGGATTTGCCTTGGTGATTGGAAACTAATAGTAGTTCTTGCAGTGAGTAAACTGGTGAAATAGGGCATCACTTCCCCTAGCGTGACTAGGCCACTTCGTTTGAATACTGTGCATGAACAAAATGTCTAACTCCCATGATCCAGCTAAAGCAAAAAACTCTTTATTATACTATGTGTAGGGTACTGTTTGGTTTTACCCAATTTGCAATCTTGCAAATTCTTATTTTTGTGAAGAAATTACTCGTAATGCTCTGTGGAGCAAAGCAGCACAGAGAGGAGACCTGGTCACACCAGATTCTCTGCATTAGATCAATTTTTAAAGTAAAACAAAGGATAGTAATCCTAAATCTGCCTTATGCCCCTTGCTGTTAATAGCAATCAGACTGAGGATGCACTCTGCCTGAATTGCTTCAGTAATACCACACACCAGCACTTAAATTCACTTAGTCTTATGGCAAGGTTGCCTGACAGCAGTGCACCATAGTAGCCAACTTAGTATCTCACAAGTGTTTTATTAGGTCTCCTCTTATCGCTGCTCTTAACTGAATCAGTAAGAAAACAAAATACTCCAGCACATGCTCACTATTTCCTCTTATCACTGCTCTTAACTGAATCACTAAGAAAACAAAATACTCCAACATATGTTCACTGCTTCATGCCTCTTCAGTAACACTGCTGACGGCAAACAATAGCAATGACCAAGATTGTCAGCAGGAAGGAAACCTTTCTTTGTGGTCTGTTTACATCTTCTTGCATGCATCACTAAACCTTGCGTTTAACTTGCTGCCTTTATCTAAGAGAAGAAATAATTTTGTCCTTCACCTGTGAGTTTGTGGTATTTTTTTGCTTCCCTTTCATACTCTGAATATTTGAGAGAGGGGCCTGAAAATGGAAAGCGTAGTTTTTCTCTCACTTAACCATGCTGTAAATTTTGGTGAGCCAATAGCCTATATACATGAATTTGCTCAACTGAAAATAACAGATGTATTGCTCAAATTGTATTACCTTATTAGAATATTATAAATACCAATTTATCAGTCACTTTCACTTGAGGAAGGAACTTAAAAATGACATTTTAGTCATTATACAAGCCAGCAGGTGAATACTTTGGGTCTTTCTTTGAAAGGTCTTCAACCACCACTTCTCGACCTGCAGATCTCAAGATTGCATGGATTCCTACTTGCTGCAGTTTTGCTCCAGCCTCGGATTTCATCTGAGGCCTTGGAGGGACGTACCCTTCCTGTAATCACTGTGTGGTATCGTGTAAGGTGGGGCAGGCACCAGTTGGGTATTTGCTCATGTTGCACTTGAGTAGAGGAAAACAGACTTGCTATCAAATGGAATTAAAACTTTATTATTAAATTAAATCCTTCATATGAAAATTAGTAACTGAACAGGAATTCATGCTTTAGCTAGCTCGTGAGGTTAGAGCTACTCCTTATCAGGTATGGCGGACACCCTTCTATACATCTGTAGCTGAAATAAATCTTTCTCTTCTAAAATTCACTTCAAAGGAAATTTCAACAGTTCTCATCCACTGAATTTTGTCTTCTCAGAAGACCTATGTTGAATCTGTGTAGAAATCCACACAAAGCTCTTAAACACCTTGTTTTGTAAAATGTTTAAAACCATGACTGTTCTTATGTCTTTATATAATTAATAAATCTCGCTGCAAATTCGATATTCTGTCAACTGCAACATTTTGCTCATAGGTTTTCCTAAGAGTGCCGATTCTTGGGAGCTTTATAGGCTTTCATCCTTTTAATGCTGATTTCAGCTACGGAAAGCTCTTAGGTCAGCAACACTACAAACTGGGGGAAGGTGGAAAGCTTGAGCTTGTATGTTTTTCTGCCACTTTCCTGTAGTCTCTATAGGTGATTTAATCCTACTACGGCATTTGTAATCAAAGGCACTAGGAAAAGACTTTGTACGTTAAGGCAGTATCACCATTTACTGCAAGGCGACAACAAACAGTGGCACATGCTCTCTGTTAAGCCCCCACCCTCCCCACTAAGGAAAAGGTAATAGGAGGAAAAGGAGGGAGACTTCAAGTTGGAGAAATTTTAAATGCTTTGCTAATGCTGCTAATAAATGGAGAAAATAACACAAAATAAGCAAAACCACTCTTGAATTTCCCGGGGCAGAGTTGGCATCGCTCCAGCAGCTGCAGGGCAGGCACAACCGGATTCGGACTCAGGGATGCAGGGTCTGGAACCAGGTCTGGGACCGCAGACATGCC